>NC_139159.1:49310383-49869146 GCF_964270905.1 Leucopleurus acutus | reverse complement strand
GGGAGAATTATTCCAACTATTTTGGAGAAGGGGTGTGGATTTCCAGGAACTGGGCACTGCCCAGTTTTTGGCCTTTTATGGTCAGCCTCAGAGCTGTCATGGTGCCGGTGGGTGTGTCGTTGACACATGCTAATATATGCTAATGTATTACAATGAGCGTATAATGAGGCTCAAGGTCCACTGGGAGTCACATCTTCCACCACCTTGGACCTAGTTGGTTCTAACCAGTTTATGTTGTATCTTCAACCTGCTATGTCCTTCTTTTTTTTCTTCTTCTTTTTTTTTGGTATCTTACTGTAGTTTGTTTATTTTTAACATCTTTATTGGAGTATAATTGCTTTACAATGGTGTGTTAGTTTCTGTTGTATAACAAAGTGAATCAGCTGTACATATACATATATCCCCGTATCTCCTCCCTCTTGCGTCTCCCTCCCACCCTCCCTATCCCACCCCTCTAGGTGGTCACAAAGCACGGAGCTGATCTCCCTGTGCTATGTGGCTGCTTCCCACTAGGTATCTATTTTACATGTGATAGTGTATATATGTCCATGCAACCGGCTGTGTCATTCTTTTAAAGGTTGTGCCCTGCCCCCTTCCCTCCTGTTTCAGAGGTTGCAATTAAGACACTCATACAGAGGACTCTAGTGGGTTGATGGGTGGCTCCCCCAAAAGATATGTCCATGTCCTAGCCCCAAAAACCTGTGAATGTGATCTTGTTTTGAAAAAGGGTCTTTGCAGATATAATTAAGAATCCCGAGATGAGGTCATCCTGGATTATCCAGGTGTGTCCCAAATCCAATGACAAGTGTCCTTATGAAGAGCAGAAGAAGAGAATTCACAAATACAGAGGAGAAGGTCATGTGAAGACAGAGGCAGAGATTGAAGTTATAAAGCCAAAGAAAGCCTGGAGCCACCAGAAGCTGGAAGGGAAACTTTGGAGAGAGTGCAGCCCTGAGGACACCTTGACCTTGGATTTTTCGCTCCCAGAACTAAGAATTAATTTCTGTTGTTTTAAGCCACCAGTTTGTGGTAATTTGTTTCAGTAGCTACAGGAAATTAATAACAAGGACCAATTGCAAACCACAGCCCATCCCCACCCTGAAGGGAAAAGATAAGGGGCCATGGTCTGAAGTGGTGAAGGCAGAGAGAAGTGAAACTCAAAGGATCAATGAAGGACTTTCATAGTTTGCTGCATACAATGGAGTGGGTTGTGCACTGCACAACGGTGGGCGCCATATACAGCATGGTTGTAGATCTGAATATTTGTTGCTTGTTTTCTTTCTGCAGGGGTCAATAAGGTATCTTGAGGAAGGGATGCCTCTTCCTAAAACACACAAAACTACCCTATGACCTTGTTGGTTTTTGGTGAGAAACATCTAGATAGCCCTGTCCAATAGAACTTTCTGCAAGTATGGAAATGTTATAATTGCGCCGTCCAGTAGAGTAGCCATGAGTCACATGTGACTCTTAAGCACTTAGAATGTGGCTTGTGCAACTGAGGAGCTGAATTTTTGGCTGTGTTGGGTCTTCGTTGCAGCATGCGGGCTTTCGTTGGCGGCGAGCGGGGGCTACTCTTCTTTGCAGTGCGCGGGCATCTCATTGCAGTGGCTTCTCTTGTTGCGGAGCGTGGGCTCTAGGCCCGTGGGCTTCAGTAGTTGTGGCTCGCAGGCTCTAAAGCACAGGCTCAGTAGTTGTGGTACACGGGTTTAGTTGCTCCGCAGCATGTGGGACCTTCCCGGACCAGGGCTCGAACCAGTGTCCCCTAGCGTTGGCAGGCGGATTCTTAACCACTCTGCCACCAGGGAAGCCCCGAATTTTATTTTAATTAATGTAAATTTAAAAAGCCACATGTGGCTGGTGGCTACCATGTTGGACACACAGCTCTAGGTCAAGAAAATGGAAGCTCAGGACTGCTTGGTGTAGAATTTAGTCACCAGAAGCCTGGCCACTATTCACTAGATATTGTTCATGGGCCCCTCTGCAACTGTAGTCCTGATTGAGTTGAGGGGGGTCAGTCAGGGACCAAGGTGGAGGTAGAGGTGGTGGCAGGGAGCGAGGAGTGCCCGGAAGTATGAGAAATGCCCAGCTGGACTGGAGCAAGGGTCCAACAGCAGAAGGAGGAAGAGAGAAAGGCTTGCCCAAGGAGGTAAGAGCTTTCTCTCCAAATTGCTGGCTTTCCCTACTCTTAGTAGACTTTCATGAATCTGTCAATCATGAAGTTAGCTATACTCTTTAGGAACCCTCCCCCCCTTTTTTTCTGGCTGCACTGTGCTACTTGCAGGATCTTAGTTCCCTGACCAGGTATTGAACCTGGGCCCTGTCAGTGAAAGAGTCGCGTCCTAACCACTGGACCACCAGGGAATACCATCTTTTAGAACCTATTTTTACTTTCAGCTTTCAGTTTGGAATAATGAGGTTTTTTTTTGTTTTTTTTTTTTTGTGGTACGCGGGCCTCTCACTGCTGCGGCCTCTCCTGTTGCGGAGCACAGGCTCCGGACGTGCAAGCCCAGCGGCCATGGCTCACGGGCCCAGCCGCTCCGTGGCATGTGGGATCTTCCCGGACGGGGACACAAACCCGTGTCCCCTGCATCGGCAGGCGGACTCTCAACCACTGCGCCACCAGGGAAGCCCTGGAATAATGAATTTTTATTTGGAGATAATCATAGAGATGGGCAGGGGGTGCCAGTCTGGGGGCTCCTGGGCCTCGGGGTCATTTACTCCTTGAAAGGGGGCTCTTTGGGAGCAGGTCTGTTTAAGCTCCCAATCAAGCCTGCTATGGGAAGGTGGGAGCTCTCCCTGTCTATGCCACCCCACATCGCCCAGGTATAGTGTCCAAACTCCTGTCTGGAGAGCAAGACATTTGCCCAGCTGCACCTTCATCCCTTGAAGGGACCTGAAGATTCCTCCAAGGTGGGAAGAAAGGTCTAATATGTCTTTTGGTGATCATCACACTCTCCCCACATGTTGGTAAGCAATGGGTGTGAATTTACCGAAGACTTTTAGGGGTAAGTGCCAGCCAGACAGTGAGGGCCTGGCTATTCTGGCAGCATCAGCATCACCTGGGAGCTTGTTAGTGATGCAGACTCTCAGACCCACCTGATGGAATCAAGACTAGGTTGTAAGGCTCCCCATGTGATTGGGGATGCACAGTAAAGTTTGAAACACTGCTCTAGAACAAGGCCCATTCCCTGACATTGATTTAATGGACTTGTTTTGAATTAATTAATGGAGCCGAACTGACCTTGCTGTTTCAGAATTTTGTTGATTTCAGCACCCTGGAGAACCTTCCAGTAAAACATAAATCTGCCAAAATAGTTTCCAAGCTCGATTATCCCAGGCGGAATCCTCTCCAAGGGCGTGGATGTTCTGAAAGCTCAGGATAAAATGTATTCCACATCCCTGATCTTTACGAGGGAGACACTTTGGGAGTGTGGTGGAGAGCGAGAACCTCCTTTCAGGGCCAGCTCTGAAGCTCGGCCCTGCATTGGTGGCAACTTTTCCTGCCACACCTGAGAGGACCTGGGCTCTGCCCCCATGGAGGACAGTTACAGTATCTCCATCCTCACCTGTGGTTTCCTTTCACCAAAGCCTGGCAAAGAGGTGACCCTTCTCAGGATTTTCTGAACAGAGCCAGCAGCCCATGGCTATCAAAAGAGTACATGAGCCTACTATCAAAGGGCTTAAAGAGACACAGAATCACCCAATTAGAAAGCAGTATTAAGCAACCTATTTTTCCATCGACAGATGAATGGATAAAGAAGATGTGGTACATATATACAATGGAATATTACTCAGCCATAAAAAGGAACGAAATTGGGTCATTTTAGCAATGTGGTTGGACCTAGAGTCTGTCACACAGAGTGAAGTAAGTCAGAAAGAGAAAAACAAATACCGTATATTAATGTATATATACGGAATCTAGAAAAATGGTACTGATGAACCTATTTTCAGGGCAGGAATAGAGACAGAGACGTAGACAATGCACTTGTGGACACGGCAAGGGGGGGCAAGGGGAGGGTGGGACGAATTGAGAGAGTAGCATTGACATATATACCCTACCATGTGTAAAACAGATAGCTAGTGGGAAGCTATCTGATCTCCCTGCTGTATAGCACAGGGATATCAGCTTGGTGCTCTGTGATGACCTAGAGGGGTGGGATAGGGAGGGTGGGAGGGAGGGGATATGGGGATATATGTATACATATATCTGATTCACTTTGTTGTACAGCAGAAACTAACACATTATTAAGCAATTATACTCCAATAAAAAAAAAGAAAGTGGTATTAGCAAGTCTACAACATCCCATACAGCAGGAGATGCAGCTGTTGAAAATAATTCTTCTAAGAGGTTGTTAATTTTACAAAAAGCAGATCGTAAAATAGAATTATAGTCTTTTCATTTTCATTTTATTATATTATTATTATTATTTGGCTGCACCATGCGGCTGGCAGGATCTTAGCTGCCTGACCAGGGATCGAACCTGGGGCCCTGGCAGTGAAAGCGTTAGTCTAACCACTGGACCTCCAGGGAATTCCCCTTTTCATTCTTAAATAAAAATGTATCTCTAGTCAGAGAAAAAAATGCCTGGAAGGATATATTCCAGAATCTATGGTGTCAATGCTCATTAGCCACAGGACACCAAGAACAGATGTGTAGTAGGGCTTATGGGCAGTGCGGGGCATCGGGGTAAGAAGATGCTAGAAAGGAAGTAGTATCAGGTTTGAGCTTGTGGTCGGTGCTTTGGGGGTGGTTCAAGCAAGCAGGGCTCTGCTTTGAATTGGATGCTGCTGGGAAGCAGGGTAATTTTATGATTGGATAGCTTAATAATTCACATCAAGATGAATGGAACGAGGCTATAATTGGTAATAACTAAACAAAAACAACAGTTACCCATTAGCCAGAATAGGGAGATGTCTGGTTAGTTTTGTGGTTTGGACGATCCTCTTGTTATTGTCTTGTGTAGACGTGATTACAGAATGGTCGTGTCTTTGTCTTGATCTCCACGATGGCAGTGGTCTTGGCTGATGTGGGGGTTCTGTGGAGCTGGTTATGCTCAGTGGGAGAATGGCAGGCAACATGCTTTGTCCACAAGACCAAGGCCCGGCTGTGAGTGTTGCCAGCTCTGGCCATTAGGGGCTGTTTTGCTCTTTCTTAGTGGGGGCACCTCTGTGTGTTGGGATTAAGAGTGATTTTCACTTTCTACTTAACATTCTGGAAAAAAAAAATGTTTTTACAGTCATGTATTACATTTATCTTTAGAAAAATAGCTATTTCCTTTCTGAGGAAAAAAAAAAAGAACACCTATATAAGAAAATGCTAAACTGGATAAACCATATGCCAGTGCATTTGGTTTGGTGGGAGGGGCAGACAGCCCAGCTGAGTGCCCCGAACAAGAGTCACAAACGGTGTCAGCTCCACATCCTGCAGAGTAGCTCCACTCAAACACTTCCCCAGGAGGCAGGCTGGGCGTGCCAGCGTTCGAGTGTAGACTGGATGGAAATTGGGGTTGCTCAAGACCTCACTCCAGGGTCCAGGTGTTTAGAAACATGGCTGGCTTGTCAATACTGGGCAGAGGCCACCTGGACACCTTGGACACCCGCTTGGTGGGGCTGCCAGGTAAGAGGCAGGGACATGGCCTAAAGCTGTGGCTCTCAGCTTGGCCTGCCCATTAGAATCAGCTGGGTCGGTTGTCACCCTCCCACACCTCCAGGGCTCAGCAACCCTGACCAATTCCATCAGGATCCCTGGGGGGCAGGGCCCAAGCATGAGCATTTCTTGACACCCCAGGAGATTCCTCCAACTAAACCCTGCTCCTCCGGCCCTTGTTCATTCTACTTCTGTAATCGCTACCCTCGTCTTTTCCACTCCCGTCACCTCTAGTGCAGGTCAGAGCTTCACTTCTCTCAATCATCCCTGTCCTCCACACTCCCTGACTGATCTTTGTAAAAAAATAATCGAGGTTACTGGTTCTCAGCTCTGGCAGGGTATTTGAATCTCCAGGGGAGACTGAAAAAGCATTCCCAGTGCCTGGCTCCACCCTTCGAGTTTCTGATTCCATTGGTCTGGGGTGGAGCCCAGGCGCTGGTATTTTTTTAAAGTTTCGCAAGGGATTCTGTTGGGCAGCCAGGGTTGAGAACCACTGCTTTAGGCTTTACTGCCCAGCCCAGCAGGGAACAAGCAAAGGAGCTAACCCTGGAAACTGAGGCTCGGGAGTTCTTCAGGGCTCCTCTAGGGGAGCATGTCACAAAGGGGAGGGGGCCCTTCTCCCCCACTTTGCCAGAGAAGACCACAGAGCTTTGTCTGTTCATGTCCGGGCAGCCAGGAGGGGTGGCGGGGGAGAAATTCAGCAGCTACAGTGATAGTACCTGGTGATGAGATGGTCCCTGGCAGAGGAGGACTGGAGAAGGAGAGGGGTGAAAAGATGGGAATTATGTCCTAGCTGATGTCCTGAATCACTTGAGGGGAACTTCGCGGAGGGCTGGCTCTCACAGCAGCACATGGGGGCAGGAGCTGGGGAAATAGCATGCATCTCAGTGAACACTTGGTTGTGAAGAGCTCTGAGCCTGGGAGGCCCACAGTGGATGCTGTGGGGTCCTGCCCCGATCCCCTTTCAGGGCCCAGGCGCTCCACCCCCCGCGGTGGGGAGCTTGCCTGCTGACTGCTCACAGCCCAGTCCTCCCCCAGGCATTGCACTCTGATGAAGGGAGCTGCCAGCTTCAAGGCAGTGCCCCCTCCCCAGGGGCAGCCTGCATACAATGACTAGTGGATGAGGGGGACGAAGACCCAGGGCCCATGCCTTCTTTGAGGACATCCCAGCTTCAGAGCTCCCCGCGGGATCAGCTGAGGTATCTGGAGCAAGTGCATCCCAGTGCTTCCTCTGCTTCTGTCCTAATCCTGCTTCCCTCACTCCCCTGCAGGTGCTGCTCTGGCTTTCTCCCCAGTAAGCCTCCCCACGTGCAAATCTCTGCCCCGGGTCTGTTTCCAGGGTGCCCGACCTATGAGAAAGGCCCTTAATTTATGTGTGTGGGTGAAGGATGAACAGGGCTAGAGGGGTATGAAGGAGGGCTGCATTACAGCTGCTTTGGGGGCCTCATGGAACATTTGTAGCTTCAAAGGACATGAAAACTGCAAATCTGATCATATACCTTCCCTGCTTAGAATTCCTCGGTGCCTCTCTACCACCTCTGGGATAACTTCTGAGCCCCTCAGCATGGCTTCTGAGCTCTCTCGTAAGCTAGCATGACCACCAGCTCCCCCTCGCCCTTGCTCTCCAGCCAGTCAAAACTGTCTGCAGTTTTCCAAACCACCTCTGCCTCTGCACAAGCTGCTCACTGTTTCTAGAAGCCCTTCTTCACCTGGGTCACCTGCATTCCCTCTGCACTGAAATCATCTGTCTCCTTGCTCCCCTTCTGGCCTGGATATTCTGTGAGGCGCAGGCCAGCTCTTAGCTGACTGCCTCTCTAGGGCCCAGCACAGTGGTACATCAGGCTGCACAATACCATGGCAGAGGCCCATTCATTCATTCAACATTTTTTTTTATTGTAAAATGCATGTAAGATAAAATTTGAAAGTGTACAATTCAGTGGCATTTAGTATATTCACAGTATTTTGTAATGATCTACTTCCAGAACATTTTCATCACTTCCCAAAAAAACCCCCTATCCATTAAGCAGTCACTCTTCATTACCCTCCCCTCCCAGCCCCTGGCAACCATTAATTTACTTTCTGCCTCTACAGATTTGCCTATTCTGGATATTTTATATAAATGGAATCATACAATGTGTGGCCTTTTGTGTCTGGCTTCTTTCGCTTATAATGTTCATCCATGTTATAGCATGGATCAGTACTTCATCCCTTTTTATGATGGAATAATATTCCATTGTATGGATATATCACGTTTTGTTTATCCATTCATCAATCGATGGACACTGGAGTTGTTTCCACCTTTTGGCTGTAGTGCTGCTATGAACATTTGTGTACAAGTATTTGTTTGAACACCTGTATTCAATTCTCTTGGATCTATATCTATATATATATTGGAATTGCTGGGTTATATGGTAACTGTTTAACTTTTTGAGGAACTGCTAGACTTTTCCACAGTGGCTGCCCCATTTTACATTCCCACCAGCAATGTATGAGGGTTCCAGTTTCGCCACATTCTTGCCAACCCTTGTTACTTTCTGTTTTTTTTTTTTTTGGATTATAGCCATCCTAGTGGGTGTGAAGTGGTATCTCGTGGTGGTTTTGATTTGCTCAATACGTGTTTTTGACCCCCTACTGTGTGCCAGGCACTGGGCTAGGCACTGGGGATCCTACAGAGAACAAAACTGACAAAGGCTCTGCTTTGGTGGAATTTCCATCCTAGTGGGGGGATGACACAGGAGAATGAAGTTAGGAGACTTAACAGCGTTAATTAGCAGGCACTTTAGTACCACTGGGCTGCAGCTGGGAGAGCAGAGAAGCGAGCTCTTTGGGCCTCTTCTACCTCTCCTCGCCCTGGCGGGTGGAGCAGAGTTTGCAAACTCAAAGGCTTACCGGGCACAGGGCACCACCAGAGGAGAGAGCTAGAGGGTGAGTGCACATGCACGTGTGTGTGTGTATCTTGGGGGGTTGGCACTATGGCAAACTAGGGGGCACCGGCCCTGCTTCTAGGGGCAGATTCCACTTAGCGCTGGTTTCTTACTGCCAAGTGGTAGATAGACCTGGGTCTGGCCACGCTCTGGATTGAAATAAGATTTTTATGGGAAATCTTCCAACTTTTACATGATGGCACAGACACTTTTTTTTTTTTTTTTTGCGGTATGCGGGCCTCTCACTGTTGTGGCCTCTCCCGTTGCGGAGCACAGGCTCCAGATGCGCAGGCCCAGCGGCCATGGCTCACGGCCCCAGCCGTTCCGCGGCATGTGGGATCTTCCCAGACCGGGACCCGAACCTGTGTCCCCTGCATTGGCAGGTGGACTCTCAACCACTGCGCCACCAGGGAAGCCCGGCACATACACTTTTAAAACATTGTCTGGGGCCCATTTTGGTGAACTGTGTACCAGTTTGTGATTCTGTCATGGATATGTTTCTCAGAGGCAGAGCCTCATTCATAGAGGCAGCATCTCTATTCCCAGGTGGACCTGGGAATCTGCCTTCTTAACAAGCCTCCTCTCTGCTCGCCTCCTTCCCCAGGCAGTCTGATGCCGCTGGAGCTGGAGAAGCACCAGACAGGTGTTGTAGGGAAGGCAGCCTCCCACGCAGCAGAGGGCTGGGCGGGCAGGATCACGTTCCCTGGTTGTGCAGGCACTGGAGCGCGCGTGGCCTGGTCCCAGTTTCTCAGGGCCAGCAGCCATCCAGGGTACATACCTCCGTGTGCCAGGAACAGGGGAGGGGTGGAGAGGGCCCTGCAGGGAGAGCATGCCCCTCCCCAGCCTCCCTCTGGCTCTCCACAGCCCCACGTGGTTAGATGCCTGTGCCGGTGGCTTTTACCCTAGTGGGCAGTGCTGCCGCCCCATGCCTGTGGCTTCCTGGTGCACTTTCTCTGGATTGAAAGCCTTTGGGGAGATGGCCCAAATAGAGGTGTCAAGTTCTAAGAGAAGGCAGCTGCAGGCCTACGGACAGATGGGTATTAAGCAATATGTTTGTCAGTCTCTTGCTTAATTGTCACAACTGCAGTTAAAACTAGCAGTTCTCTGACAGGGGTGTTGGTTTCGCAAATCCACAGGCTCCTCTTTAATAGCTGTGAACTACCTGGCCTCTGTAAGGTGTTTATTCTGAAGCCGCCATGACACTTCGCGGGGTCTATCTGGTGACTTGGGGTGCTCTGTGGGGTTAGTATTCTAATCCAATATTTATAGGTTCAAGAACTACAGAAGCGGTCTCTCCCCCTCTGTGTTCCCTGTCAGCTCACTAGTGATGAGGCATATGGAAGGAGCAGATATGTTTGTTGGCAAAGAGAGACATGGAAGAAGAGATAAATCTGGGGTTCGCCTGTTATGGGGATAATCATCAAAGGGACCCATTCCACTCACCCCACCAACCCCCAACCACTTGTTTACATATTGTAGCTAAAGAAGGAACTTTGGTTGATTTCCCCAACAGGAAATAGCAAAGAATAAATTAATAAGCTATGTTTCTATGTACATTTATATCCCTAAAGGGTCCATTTAAACAGCATCTTCTACCTAGATTACTCTGAGTAAATAATTTTAGTTGTTAAGAACCATAATCAACATAAAATATAACTGCTGTAAACCGGTATAGTAGTCTTTATACCTGTAATAAAATATCACACTTAGTAGAGATTACGGGTGATAAGAACCGAGAGCTAATGTTTACGGAGCTCTTACCGCAGACTGGGCTCAGTACTACGTGATTTACTTGGATTATCTCACTTAATCTTTACAACCCTGTGAGATTTAATCCTCAGAACCACTCAGCCAGGGAGGTAATATCACCATTTTACAGATGGGGAAACTGAGTCTTAGAGGTTGAATGTGTTAGGTGCTTAACATGGTTCCTATCATGTAATCCTTAGGCTGATCCTGTGAGATTCCCCTCCCAACAGCCCTATGGAAAAGTATTATTACCTTTTCAGTGGATGAGGGAACTGAAGTGTCAAGGTGTTAAGTATGTGCATGGTTGCATAGCGGGTATATTAGGTAGAGGAGATTGGATTTGAACCCAGGGATGGAGCTCCAGAACCCGCCCTTTAACCTCTAAGTTACATCAGCCAGTGAAACACAGTTTAGACAGCCAAACACATGTGAATGTGTTCATTGTGTCAGTGTTTGTAATGGGGAAAAAGCTGGAAACCACCTAAATGTCCCTCAGCGGGGGAAGGTCACACCACACATCCTGGTCACACCAGGATGCACACATTCTAGATGGCACAGGTAGATATTAAAAGGAGCAAGTGGCTTTTGTATGTGCTGATGTGGAACGGTATACATGATTTATTAAGTGAAAAAGGCTAGTTGCTAAATAATATGCATAGCATAATACCACTGAAAAATATGGGGGTGTGTTATATTGCATCAGTCAGGGGCACACTCATATTGGATAATGTGAGGAGAATTCAATAAAAGGAAACCTTACAGAGCTGTGGGCAGGATACAGGGAGACCACCAGGCATGGCACTGCAGTACCCTGGGGAGTATAACACTGGGGGCTCTACTGACTGCTGGAACCCAGAGATAGAACGGTATGGAGGGGTCACTCCACAGGAATTGAGACCCTCCTCCGTAGAGGGATGCAGTCACCCCACTGTGACAGCCAGGGAGGGAGATGGGAAATCAGTCCCCTGACCTCAGTCTCTTCCTGCCAGTCTCCAGCTGGTGTGGCAAATGTGGAAACCAGAAGGTGAAGGAGATCATTGCTGGGGGTCAGCCTCCTAGGGCGCGTGAGGATGCATGTGCAGAAGCGTGGAGAGTGGACCTGGAGTGGCCAGTGAAAAGTTCCCGGCACATTAAGACTTGTGTACATATTTGCAAATGCTAAGAAAAAGGACCTGAGAGGATGAATACCAAATTGTTTAGTGAGGTTTCCTCTGGGTAGCAGGATAAGGATTTCTACCTTTTGCTTTATGGTCTATATTGTTTGAGTTACAACAAAAGAGGCACAGCTTGGGTGAGACAACAGCATCAGCCCTGGTTCTTTTCCTGTTTCTGAATCATGCCACTGCTGAGGACTGGTGGGTGGAATGTAATTTCCAAAGACGGTTGCGCTGTTATGTATCCCATCCCATGAGCTCATCTTACACCGTGACATTGACCCTCCCCCATGGAGAGGTGGGATATGTTTCATCCCCATGGACCTGGGTAGACCTTTGAAATTGTCTTGACCAACTGAGTGTTGAAGAGGTGATGCTGTGTGACCTCCGACACTAGATCATAGAAGGTGATACGGCTTCTCGGAATGTGTACCCGAGAGCCCTGAGCCAGCGTGGAAGAAGTCCGGGCGCCCTGCCGCTGCCAGGCTGGGGAGGCCACGTGGAGAGGCACAGAGCAGTGCCGAGGGGCCCCAGCTGTGGCAGCCCCTGCCCAGGCAGTAGACTTGTGAGCGTGAAGGCCTTAGAGGTGACCCAGCCCCAGCCGCGGTGGGACCGCAAGCCCCTGAAAGACCCCCAAGTCAGAATCACCGGGTCCAGCAGCCCCCAAATTCCTGGCTCTTATAAACTGAGAGAGGGAGAATAAACAAATACCATTGTTTTAAGCTAAGTTTTGGGGTGATTTTTCGTTCAGGAATAGGTCCCACGCAAGCTGGGAGGAAGCGTGAGGACTAATTTCCAGCAGGCCTCCTGACATCGTGGAGCCTGTCAGGGAAGAATAAACAGCAGAGCAGAAGGATCGCCACTGGCTGCTCACCCTTGACTCGGGAACCTGAGCGTTTATAGCTTCATGCTCACATGTCTTCTCCAGCCTGTCTCAGGCACCTTGTCCAGTGTCCATTCTTGACCTCCCCTTCCCTTCTCTGTTCCCCTTCATTTCCTTCCAGAGCAACCAGTCTAAGTCTTCGGAGCTCCTCTCTGCCCCACCCTGCTGCCCTGGGAGCCCCCAGAGGAGCCTGGCCCATGGTATTTTGGGGGCCGGATTAGGAGACCTTTCTCACTCCCATCGACTGGGCTGTGGATGTGGCACACTTAGGTCCAGAAAGGACTCTACCCCCTTCTTCGTAGAACACCTCCCGCGCCTCTGACCACGAACTGGAATGGGAGTGACCACCTTCTTACAGATCGCCCCCCGGCCCCTTGCCTGGAGCAAGCACTGACCAACAGACCAGTGAGAACCCTTTCTGGAAGTTTCCAGCTTGGGAGCGCAGAGAGAGGACACTGAAGGTAGCTCTCCTTTGTGTGTGTGTGAAACCGGACTGCAGTAGAATGAGAGTCAGTCCAGCCCACAGGAAAAGAGGGACTAAAGACCAAGAAGGGTAGTCTGAAGACACCCTTGTTCCTGTCACCTGTCTTCTGAGACCCACCTGCGTCCCACCTCTGTATGACAGACGGGTGGGGCGGGTGACACAAGGTAGCACAGACCTCTTTTTGCCCGTGTGATCTGAAGAGGCAGGAAAAGTATAGGGGAGGAACCACATCACTGAGGGTTTTTTTTTTTTTCTTCTTCACATCATTGAGTTTTAATCCTGGCTTGCCAAGCTCTGTGACTCTGGGCAGGTTATTCAGTAACTTTGTGTGTAAAGTGGGGACAATAATAATTCCTTCCTCATAGAGTTGTTGAGAGGAATAGCAGCTAAGGTATACAGGGCTTAGACACGGCCTGATGACAGTAAATGCTGTACAATATTACCTATTATTACTTTTACTTGAGTTGGATTTTCTGTCACTTAGCTGGAAGAGTCTTGATCAAGACAAAACCTTCCCTACTTGCCTCTGGGTTAACATGTTCCCAAGCACCCATATGTCTCAGGAACAGGAAATTACCAAGCCACATGGGTGTGCCAGGAAATGCCAGTCAAGCGTTTGCCCTCTGCCTTGCTGTGCTACCTACCGTCCATCGCTGCACTGTCCTGTTCCCACATCTGGAGAGGGTGAAGTCGGCATAGCTCTTCTTCCTGCCCTATGGCCTATTCAGACTGTTTACGGACTTCTTCCCTCTGATTTGGGCTGCATTCTGGTCCTGCCTGGGTGTAGGTACCCACAGGAAACCAGATGTGAAGCTGGCTTATGGAGGAGTGAACAGAAAACACAATCTCAGGATGTTTGTTCCAGTTTCTTTCTAACTCTGTCAGCTTATCCGGTTGCTTGTCTCTGTTAAATACTTGTGCTTGCCACCACTCAGGTAACTGGGTTACAGGAAGGAGGGGACATCTGGGAAGAGAGAAAATGAAAGGAAATTCAATTCAGTGGGGATTTGCTAGGCACCTACTGTGTGCACATCATTGCATGGAGAGGTTGGAACTGAAGGAGGCCCTCATAAAGGCAGTGACTAATCAACAACTCCCCATAGGATGACCTTCCTCTACTCCCGGCCTCACCTCTGCCGCCCCCTCTGACTTCTGGGAGGGGCTGGGGGTTCTCCGCTGGGCTTGGGCACGCTGGGAGCAAAAATGAGGGGCAAACACCGGGGCCCAGGTGGCGAACCAGGAGAAGGGCTGGACGATTTTGCTCAAATCCGAATTGTGGCCTGGAGCTCTGGGCCAGCTCCAGGAGAAGGTCTGAATTGAAAGAGCAGAACAGGGTCCGAGCTTTCAATGTGTGGTGTAGAGATGGTGCAAGTGCCAGCAGGCTAACCTAGGGGCCAGGCCCAAGGGACCCTAGCAGAAGAGGCTGTCCAGGCAGCCTGGCCTCTCCTTGAAATATTCTGGAATGGCTAGAATACGGAGACTCATGACTCTCGAGAAACAATAGCCCCTGGGAATCTCGTGTCAAAAGCCAATCTTCAAACCCCGTTAGACAGTGGAAAGAGGAAGACTCATGCTCGGCTTTGCTGTTTCAGTGGTGCCGGGGATGGGTAGGACTGTCTGTAGGGATCTGAGCACTCTCGTGGGCTACAGGGCTGGTCTGGGGCAAGGTTTGATATTTGCTTAGCACACTCCAAAATCTGGCTCGTAACCCAAAGGAGGGTGAAATGCGTAAAGGCCACTTTGCTTACTTACTTCGCTGAACACTTGCTTGGCTGCTGTCTTCAGTTAAATATTTGGTTTGGGCTAGTTTATCTTGCAGGTCCCTTTCATCATTCATTTATTCATCATGAATCATGATAACTCAATCATCATTTATTCAACTGTCAGTTCATTTCTATAAGGTAGGGATGCAATTCTGCTCTGACAATCTGTGAGTCTATGTGATCACTTATTTTTCAAAAAAAGGCTTCTTGTGTGCCCACCACGTGCCAGGCACTGTTCTAGGTGCTGAGAAGAGGACTAAGTCCCTGCTCCTGTGGTGCTTGCTCACCGGAGAGGGATGAAATTAGCAGGAAACCAAGACATCAGTGAGATCATTTCAAGTAGTGTTAAGTGCTCTGAAGAAAGTCTCAGGGGATGTGCCGGGGGGTGGGTGGGTAGTGGCTGATGACAGCCATATCTCCTGTACCTCTACCCGTCTTCCTGAATGAGTAAGAAGGAGGCTAGAACACCCAGGCCTCGGCTAAGTGGAACTTTCAGGCTAGTCAAAGTGTGAACTGGGCCAGGAGATGCGAGAACCCATTTGCGCCGCTCCACCAGGGTGGTGACAGGTTATTATTTATCACAATAAATCCCCGAAGCATGAAGCGCTTGGCTGGTTCTGGAGGCTGGCAGGTGTCACAAGGGCTTGTGCTACAAAAAGCATGTATTGTGGGTGAGTTTGGGGTCATAACCCCTTCTGAATATATTTGGGTAACTTTTTAAAAAAACATCCGTTTTACTTTTAAAAAGGCAAGATATACACACAATACTAGATTTGAAGGACATAAAGCAGTACACACTGCAAAGTAAGTCTCCCTCTGGCCCCAGGCCCGGCCCCCTAAGTACACCACCCAGCCTAGGTTCAGGTAACCCCGAGGGGTCTGTGTGCCTCCCGTGCTGGTCCATGGGCTTCTTACACACTTGCTTGTGGATTGATACTCCTCAAAATTTACAGCCCTTGACCTTCTCCTTCTGCCAAAATATATGCTGTACTTGGGGAGAAGGCCCAGAGGAGATTCCCAGAGGTCTTTGTGAGGCTCTTAGAGGGGGAAATAGAAGCAGGTCCTGTCTAATGGGGGCAGACCCCAGTGTGGCTGAGAGCCTGGGTTTGGAGCCAGTATACCTGGGCACAAACCCTGGCTCTGCCTCTTTCTCGCTGAATGACTTGGGCAGGTGAAGGAATCTCCCCAAGCCCAGGCTCCTCCTTCATAAGCTGGAGATAATCATTACTCCACTGAGATGTTTTGAGGATTACATGAGCTAAGGCAGATAGGCATTTGGCCCCATACTTGGCACATAGCTGAGCGTTAAAAAAGTGGCTGCTATAATTATCATGGAGTGGGTTCCAGGCACCCCTTGAGCCCACATTTGTATGCAGACAGACTCAGGTTGAGGTACTCTCTTTACGGTGTGGAAGTCACAGAAGGGTCACCTGCAGCGTGCGTGCATGCATGCGTGTGTGTGTGTGTGTGTTGGGGGTGGAAGTTGAAGACCAGTTCTACTGGTTTTGCTTTGGTGGGTCCCAGGTTCTAACCCTAGTCCTGCCGCCCACTCACTGTCTGATTTTGTGCGTGTCATTTGGCATCTCTGGGCCTGCCTATTAGATGACGGGATTGGTCTTGGGCATCTTTTTTTTATTTTTTAATTTTTAAAATTTATTTATTTATTTATTTATGGCTGCGTTGGGTCTTCGTTTCTGTGCGAGGGCTTTCTCCAGTTGTGGCAAGCGGGGGCCACTCTTCATCGCGGTGCGCGGGCCTCTCACTGTCGCGGCCTCTGTTGTTGCAGAGCACAGGCTCCAGACGCGCAGGCTCAGTAGTTGTAGCTCACGGGCCTAGTTGCTCCGCGGCATGTGGGATCTTCCCAGACCAGGGCTCAAACCCGTGTCCCCTGCATTGGCAGGCAGATTCTCAACCACTGCGCCACCAGGGAAGCCCGGTCTTGGGCATCTTTAGGTAGCTCCATGCCAGGACTCTTTGCTCAGGAGGGTAAGCTGGGTAAGTGCCCTCCTCACAGCTCTGGACTTCAGGGACAGAACCCAAACTGGTTGGAGCCTTGCCCACTGGCGTGAGGAAGGTCGGCTCTGACAGCCTTCTCAACGGTCTCTCTCTTCCCCTGTGTTTTCTGTAACCCCTTCTCTTCCCTGACTCAGTTCCTGGGGACCGGCCTACATTCCCCAGCCCCTTGCTTAGCGAGGGGAAGGTTCTGGAAGTTCAGGCAAGGCTGGGCTCTGAAGAAAGTGGAGTCGGGGGTGTGGTGATCCACCGGATTCCAACTCACGAGGGGCCAGGAACAAACATAACTCGCTGGCACCCGTGGGTAAATCATCGACCGGAGCTGGGCCCCAGGCTGCCGTTATCAAGAACGGGGAGGGCTGCTAGGAAAACAAACCCTCTGCAGCTGGCAGCTGTGTGCCACCGGCCCAGCTGTGCTCACAGGCAGGCAGCGTGCAGACCTGAACTCTTGTTTGACAGAGTTCGCGCACAGCAGGGCGGTGAAGAGGAAAGTTCCTGGCAGGCACGAAGAGCTCCGCACGTACTGCTTCCGGGAGAAGGAGTACCCTGGGGAATACCTGTTTCAGCTGGTGTGACAGGAAGCCTCTGGAAAGAGCTTTATTGGGACTGCTTCTGCAGGGTGAGATTCACGGGGGGATCGGGGGACGCGCTCTGCACAGAGCAACCAACTTCATTGTTCTTCGTGATTTCCACGTACAAGTGAGAGTCCTCAGTGGCCTGTCGTACGTGCTGTGGCCGTTCTGTGTTCACGCCTTGTCTCCTCGCATAGACGGGAAGCCACAGAGGGCAGGACACAGAAAAACGTATCTCTTGGTAGCAACATTCGCCCCACCCCCATCCCAGCCTACGTGCCTTACTCATGGTCCCAGGCCTCATGTAAGAGATGTGGATAAACGTTTGTTGTTAGGGACTCTGGGGATGCTGGAGCATGACCCACGACCATGCCAAGGCTGAGCTTCTCCAGGGGAGAGCCAGCAGGAGCCCCCCGTCTGCCCCTCTGCACCCCAACTCTCCACCCACCGACCGGACCATGCTGACCACGCATCTGCCCAGACACCCTCAGCCCACTCCCCAAACCCTCAAGGAAGACACAGTGAAGCTGCGCCCGCCCAGGCTCTCGTGGCAGGTTTTCCCTGCACCCCCTTCCCTGGACCACACTGTGCGTCCCGCGGCTGCTGAAATCTGAGGAACCCTCCTGAGAGATGCAAAGCCCACCTGGATGTCTTTAGAGCTTTCACTTTCACTAGTTCTTGTTTTGGGGCCGCTGTCCCTCCCTAAATTTCCTTGTGGGAGACAAGGCTCTCCTGGAAAGGCCCCTCAAAGCTGGCCCCACCAAGTCGGGCCAAGGGCAGGGGCACTCTGGGAGACTGGCTGCTGTGCCCCTCAGGGCCTGCTCCCCTTCTCTGCTCAGAGCCCAGGAGTTCACCAGCTCCGCCAGCTACAAGTGGGAAGGAGTTAGGGAAGGGCTTAGGCCTTCAAAGGATGACCTCTGCCGCCTCCCATTCGTACGATGGACTCATTGTGTTAGTAGAGGTCTCTTTCGCCTTTTCCAGGCGTAGGATCTCTTTATGACATTACAGTAGTGTGAATAATGGCCCCTCAAAGATAGTGATGTCCAGATCTCTGGAACCTGGGAATATGTAATCTCACATGGTCAAAAGGACTTTACAGATATGATTTAGTCAAGGATCTTGGGATGGGAAGCTTCTCCTGGATTACCTGGTGGGCCCAATGTAATCCCAAAGGTTCTTAGAAGAGGGAGGCAGGAGGACAGAGAGCAGAGAAGACACTATATTCCTGGCTTTGAAGATGGAAGAACAGCCATGATCGAAGGAATGCAAGCGACCTCTGGAACCTGGAAAAGGCAAAGAAACAGATTCTCCCCTAGAGGTTCCAGGAGAGATGCATCTGTGTTGATTTTACATTTCTGACCTCCAGAGCTGTGAAAGAGTACATTTGTGTTGTTTAAAACTGCTAAATTTGTGGTAATTTTTAGAAAAATATTTATTTATGTATTTGGCTGTGCTGGATCTTAGTTGTGGCATGTGGGCTCTTAGTTGCAGCATGCGTGTAGGATCTAGTTCCCTGACCAGGGATCGAACCTGGGCCCTCTGCGTTGGGAGTGTGGAGTCTTAACCACTGGACCACCAGGGAGGTTCCAAATTTGTGGTAATTTGTCACAGCAGCAACTGGAAACGAATACAAACATGAAAAAAATGCCATGGCTCCTCCTGTAATTGTTTTTTATTTAGCATCTATTGATGAATAAAATATATAATGACAAAAAGCCACCTTGAATTCAGTAATGCACTTATAGCTTGTTAACCACACAGCAGCTACAAACATTCAAGAAGCAGTATAGCTCACACCCAGCTCATACCATGGGGTGGATTCATTCACTCATTCATTTGTTCTGAATGTGACCTCTGACCCAGACTGCCTGGGTTCAGATCTCTGCTCTATCACATAAAGCTGTGTGACCTTGGGTACATATATTATTGGGGGGATTGACCTTATGTTATTGGGAGGATTAAACGATTTAATGTGCAGAAAGCATTTAGAAAAATGCTTGGCACACTGTAAATGCTATGAAAGTGATTATTATTTTTTTAAATTAAAACATAGGATAGCTGTGAGAGACATTATTCAGTCTTTCAATGAATAACATATGAATAATTTTCAGTTCTGTTTTATTTCTCTGTACTTTTATTTTTTAATATGTCCCAAGAATGCCTAGCCTTGCAGAGAAGAAAATATAAATGCTCACCTCAAATCAATACAAACACATTGATTCTTTTTTAATGGGTTCTCAGCTTGATCGTGAAGCCCAGTTCCTTAGACATTCGTTACTACCATCAGCCAGACCTGAAAGATAAACCCCACTCCCAGTCCAACTTTCTTATTAGGACCTTCCAAATAAGACTGGGGTCTCCAAAACACCGAGGAGCAGAAACTACAGGTGCCTGCACAGTAGCCCTTTACCTCTTCTTTGTTGAGGTGTGAGGCAGCAATATGCCCAGCCCTGGGGAGGGTGGGGGAGGGGTGACTCATGACTGGGTTAGGCCTGTTATGGTAATCCTTTGCTAACTGGCTGGGGTTTATGACCACTTCCAGCCAATTAGACATGAGTAAAAGTCTGATGGTGGATTTCTGGGAAAGTTTTTCTTTCCTAATAAAAAGGAAATGTTTAGTTATGGTTCGGTCAGGAAGACAGACACCACTCAGGTTTTTCAAGCAGGAAGGGGCTTAATACAGGGACTTAAATGGAACATAACTGCTGAAAGGGCTGGAGGAACAAAAGTAAAGGCAAACCAGCCCTAAAGATCAGCTGTTAGCTTTCAGATAGTCAGGAAGCTATAAGAATCATAGGAGACTGCAGTGATAATAACAGCTCTCTGCAGACCATAGTAGGTGAGTTTCAGGCAAATTCCTAGAGGCCACTACAAAATCTCATGTTAGCTCTTCTCTTCCTCCTTCCAGATCTTGCACAGGTACCTCTTATTAGTGCCATCTAACCCAAATCCCTGCTAGCAAGGGATTCTGGGATCTGTAGTTCCCAGGCTCTTAGACTCCATGGTGAAGAGGATGCAAAGAAGGTGGGAAATGGTGCAAAGATGCTCTGGTACAGAGAGAACCTTTCTCTTCCTACTTTTGCACTTAAAAAAATCAGGATCAGAAACATGGAACTGATATAGGTAATCTTATGACTATAAGGTAAAAGATTAATTCACCCACTCACTCCGTCATTCACTTGTTCAACACACATGTATAGAGGAACATCCTGGGCAGAAGCTCTGGCCATTTGACTGGCTACACTGCTGCACTGATGAGGACAACAATTGGCATTTTTGAAAACTTTTTTTGCTGAATACCATACTAAGTATTTTATATGCATTATCTTATTTCATCCCCATCCATACCGAGTGGTTATAAACATACACATCTCACACTTGGAGCACTAATAGGAGGACATGTACTTTGTATTCATTATGTGCTAGGCATCGTTCTGAGCTCTTTATACATTTTAACTCTTCCAACAATCCTGGAAGTAGGTCCTATTGTCATCACCCTCTTCATGTGATTGAGGAAACTAAGGTACAGCCAAGTTAAGCTACTTGCCCAAGGTGACCATCTAGCAAGTGGTGGAGCTGAACTCTGAAGCCAGGCAGGTTGGTACCAGAATCTGTGAATTTCATCACTGTTCTGTGCTAGAAACTAATGATTGTGGCTGCTTTTTCAGGAGGAGGGCACTGCGGGCCAACTTGTATTGGAGAATTACTGCATGTCCCTTTGTACTGCTTGACTTTTCTGTATGTGTTTCTAGAGATAAATTAAAGCTTTTTTATTTTTGGCTGTGTTGGGTCTTTCTTGCTGCGTGTGGACTTTTTCTAGTTGCAGCGAGCAGGGGCTACTCTTCGCTGTGGTGCTTAGGCTTCTCATTGCAGTGGCTTCTCTTGTGGCAGAGCACAGGCTCTGGGCACGAGGGCTTCAGTAGTTGCGGCACGCGGGCTCAGTAGTTGTGGCGCATGGGCTTAGTTGCTCTGCGGCATGTGGGATCTTGCCGGACCAGGGATCGAACCAGTGTCCCCTGCATTAGCAGGCGGCTTCTTAACCACTGCACCACCAGAGAAGGCTCAAGAAAGGCATTTTTAAGCAGTCAAGAGTTTAAGTGGCAAATTCCATTTATCCCGCAAAACCCAGCTTCCCTGGAAAGCCTTTCTTAATTCTTCTCCCAGATCTTTGTTCTTCTCTTCATCTCTGTGGCTATACCTAGTATCTGGTATGTACTTGGTTCCCAGGAAATGTTTGCTAAATGAACATCCCCCAAAAGCCACCTCTGTACTTCCCAGCTTTCTGTCTCTCCTACCTGGCATTGACAATTCCTCCCAGAATGCCACCTTCTCAGTGCTATTCCTTTGCTCATAAACCTTCAAGGATCCCTGCTTCTGATCCCTGTTAGGTCTGAATGTGGCCTGAGTTTCCAGGTTGTCCTCAGGCTGGCCTCCCCCTACCTCACTAATCTTGCTCCCAGTGCTTCAGATCCTACTCAGCCTTTAGAAGGCTACTCATGATTACTCCAAGCCTCAGTGAGAGCTTTCTCCTCTGGTTCCAATCCATGGGGTCTGGACCACCACAATTTAGACCTGTCTGAGACTGCCCGTTACTATTCCCTGTACGAGGAGTGAGCAGGTACCATGGTGGCTCTCTTTCCTCTCCTGGCCCCCTTTCCTCAGGACAGCATAAAAAACTCAGCCAGCCTGCAGCAGTGAGACAAAAGCTTTACAACAAAGGTTGGCAATCATATGAGTACTCACCTTTTATAGATTGTCATTGGTGAGTCAGCTGATGGATTTCCTTACTTCATCTAAAAATCCTTACTTCTTGGTAATACATATTTGGCTGCTTCGTAAGGATTCAGTCTCCCTGCTCTATCCCCCAGCAATTAATGGTCCTTTTTTTCCTTTCAAATTTATTTTTCTGATTCCCTCCTTCCCTTTTGGCCTGCCCCTTTTTTACCACTTCACCTTTCCTCAGGAAAGAGCCTATGCTGACCTCCAGGCCTGTGTATCTAACTACTTACTGGGGGACTCAACAAGCTCCTCCAATCCAAAGAGAACTCGTCGTTCACC
Source organism: Leucopleurus acutus (assembly GCF_964270905.1). Lineage (NCBI taxonomy): Eukaryota > Metazoa > Chordata > Mammalia > Artiodactyla > Delphinidae > Leucopleurus > Leucopleurus acutus. The sequence continues at coordinate 49,846,899 of NC_139159.1, read as the reverse complement.
CCCCACCAACCTGTTTCTCCTGATTTGCCCTGTCAAGATGGAGACAGCACCTCCACCCAACAAGTTGCTCAAGCCAGAAACCTGGGAGTCAGCCTCAGCACCTCGTTCTCTCGTCCTCCCCACGACCACCCATCACTACTCATGCTCTGTCTCTTCTCCTGAACTCCAGTTCTGGAAATTTTCATCTGGTACTCCTCCACCTGGGTACCACCTCCACTGTGATATACAGTATCCCAAACTCTACTCATCATCACATTCAGCATCTTTCCTCTTTAAACCGGCTTAAAAGATCAACTTTCCGGACTTTCAGTCCAGCATGACTGCTGGGTTCACTGTTGAAGTGACCTTCCCTTTTCCCTCCAGCCAGTCATTGAATTTTGTTAAACTTTCCTTGCCCCCTCTGTAAGAGGCAGGTTATGCTGAATACAGTATAGACTTGGTTTCCAAACCTGGGTTCAATTGCTAGCTCCCTATGCAACTTCAAACAAGTTACGGAATCTCTTTGAGATTCTGTTTTCTTACTTGTGAAATGGAGATAAAATGCATCCAATTTTAGTGTATGAAAAAGTTGGTATTTAAAACCAAATGAGGAAAATGGACAGTTCACTAGATATTATTGGGACAGCTAGATAGCCAATTGAATAAATAAACATTTATTCCTACCTCAGTCCAAATATAAAATTACAGATGGATCAAAGCTTAAATGTGAAATGTGAAACTTTTAAAGTATTAGAAGAAAATATCGATGAGCATTGTTATTATTTGGAAATTGGGAAAGACTTTCTAAGCCTGATATTCATATGAAACCCAGCTCCCATAAAGGAAATGATTGATAAATCTTATTACATGAAGAGTTAAGTTCCTAAATAATAAAAGAAAAAGAGAAATATACATATGCGCGTGCGCACACACACACACACACACACACACACACACACACGGGGGTGGGGGAGGGAGAATGAGTCAACTTGGGAAAAAATGTTTGCAATATATATGACAGTCAAAGGTGCTAGTTTCTATAATGTGTGAAGGGCTTATAGAATTCAATAACAGAAAAGACTGCTGGGACTTCCCTGGTGGTCCCATGGTTAAGCCTCCATGCTCCCAATGCAGGGGGCCTGGATTTGATCCCTGGTCAGGGAGCTAGATCCCGCATGCTGCAACTAAAAGATCCCACGTGCCGCAACTAAGACCCACGCAGCCAAATAAATAAATATTTTTTTAAAAGACTGCTATTAGAAAAATAGATAAAGAATATGCATGGACAATTTTTTTTCTTTTCTTTTGTTTCTTTTTTTTTTTTCAAACCAGGGATCGAACCCATGCCCCCTGAAGTGGAAGTGTTGAGTCCTAACCACTGGACCTCCAGGGAAGTCCCAACAATTTTCAAAAGAAAAAATGTAAATGTTCAATAAACAGATGAAAAGATGGTCAACCTCACTAATAGTTAAAGGAATGCAAATTAAAAGAACAAAGAAATAGCATAGTTACAAGGATTTTAGATGGTTTTTGATACCCAGTGTTGGTAAGAAAACAGGCACTTTCATATACTGTTGTTAGGACTATGAATTAGTACATCCTTTCTGGAGAGGAATTAGGCAATATCTACTATACCAAAATGTGCAAACCATTTGACAATTACTAGAATAGAACTTGCATACGTTCTGGCATATATATTCAAGTACCTGTGTTCCAGAATGCTTATTGAAGCATAATTTTTAATAGGAAAAATTAGAAGTAATTCAAGGAATAATTAGATAAATTAGGCAAAATCCATTGGAAAATATTATATAGCTATTAAAAATGATGCAATAAATGTACATATACCAAAAATGAAAAGATATTTAAGAAATGTTTTTAAAAAGGTCAGTTACAATACAGTAAGTAGAGGTTAATAAATAATGAATGTTAGTATATGCGTGGAAGCATCCAGAAGCACATACACCACCCTCATACTGGTGATTATACCTCAAGGGTGGCATTCCCAGGGACTTTATTTTATTTTATTTTTTTTTTGCGGTACACAGGCCTCTCACTGCTGTGGCCTCTCCCGTTGCGGAGCACAGGCTCCGGATGCGCAGGCCCAGCGGCCACGGCTCATGGGCCCAGCCGCTCCGCGGCATGTGGGATCTTCCCGGACCGGGGCACGAACCCGTGTCCCCTGCATCGGCAGGCGGACTGTCAACCACTGCGCCACCAGGGAAGCCCCCCAGGGACTTTAAATTTCTGTGTTATGTATCTGTATCATTTAATTTATTTTTAATAAGTGTGTTTACTTCTTTGGTAATAAGGAGAAACAAAGATTGATCAGTTAATTTTTTTAAGAAATTAATTCTATAAGTATTTAATGGAGTAATTTTGTAAATATCTAGCCCAGTGCCACACACATAGAACATAATAAACACTCATTTCCATTCATTCTCCCCTCATTCTGCTCCAGGACCCACCCTGGGTGATTTTTAACACTCCCCTGGTTGTTCTCTCTCTCTTCCCTCTTTTCTCCACCTGGCCTTCTTCTCTTTCACTCTCTTCCCTTCATTCCATGACCCTACTTTTTACTCTCTGCTTCTCCTGGCCTTCTACCTCCTTCTCAGACCAAGTTTTCTCTGTCTCTTTCCCTTGATCCTCTTCCTCCCTCCTCCCATTTTGAAAATTTTTATCCTCCCAACATTTTCATCCTTGATCTTTTACCCATTTATTACCTTTACTGTCCTTGGACAAGATATATCCATAATGCCATCCTGCATCAAATTGCATTGATGACTCCCAGTTATACCTCCCCCCCCGCCACGCCTTTCTTGTGAGTTCCATGCTCATGCTTCCTGATGCCCATGGGACATCTCCATTTGACTGTTCTGCAGCACCTCAAACTCAACCTGTCCAAATGCGGCTCATTATTTCACTTCCCAAATCAGCTCTTGCTCCAGTTTCCCTGACTCAGTAAATGGCATCACCATTTGGTCAGTACCCAAGTCAGAAACCTCAGTCAACTTGATTCTTTTTCTCAGATATCGAGCCCTTTCTAGGAGATTTCCTTTATAACTTTGCGGTAGAGAAGCCTTTCTAACTATAATCCCCCAATCTGAAAGTCATAAAAGAAAAGATTGATAAATTCAACTACCTAAAAATAAAAAAGTTCTGTTAGGGCATGAAACCAAAACAAACAAGCAAACAAACAAATAAAGCATCATTAGCAAACAACTAACTGGGAAAAGCCAACTACAACTTATATCACAGACATAGAACAGGTCTCCAGACTGGTGATGATCTCTGGAAACATGAATTATATTATTTTACTTTTTATAGATTGAACATCTTTGATTACTACTTTTTTGTTAAATAAGGGTCTTTTATATTCGCTCACATATCTACTATTTCCTGTGCTCTTTATTCTGTGTAGATCCAAATTTCCATCTGGTTATCATTATTCTTCTGCTCAAGGACTTTTTTTTTTTTTTAATTTCTTGCAGTGCAGGTCTGCTGGTAGTGAATTCTTTCAGCTCTTGTATATCTGAAAAAGTCTATTTCATTTTTGTTTTTGAAGTAGATTTTCTCTGAGTATAGGTTGACAGTTATTTTCCCTTTCACTGTCTTCCCCATCCTCAGCTGCTCTTGACTTGTTCTTTATTTCAAGTATGTTGTTCCTTGGTGTTTCTTCACGCTTCTTCTTATTGGGGTTTGTGAAGCTTCTTGAATCTTTAGGTTTATAGTTTTCATCAAATCCAGAAAAATATAGGCCATTATTCCTTCAGATATTTTCTGCCCCAATTTTTTCTCTACTCTCCTTTTGGGACTCCAATTATACATATATTAGTTTGCTAGTTGTTGCCTCAAGGTCACTGAGATGCCCTGTTCATTTTTTTTTCTCTGTAGTTTTTTTCTCTGCCTTCTATTTTCATTAGTTTCTATTGCTATATTTTCAAGTTCACTGATTATTTTCCTGCAGTATCTAAATGCTGTTAACTGTATCCCATGTATTTTTCATTTTAGATTTTATATTTTTCATCTCTAGGAGTTTGATTTGGATCTTTTTTATAGATTCCCTATTTCTCTTTAATATGCTCATGCTTTCTTCTACCTTCTTGAACATATGACATGTATGTATAATAGCTGTTTTACCATGCTGTCTGTTGATTCTGTCATCTCTGTCATTTCCAGGTCTGTTGATTTTCTTCCCCCTGCATATTTTGGATCACGTTCTCCTGCTTCCTTGCATGTATAGGATTTTTCTTTTAGATGCTAGATATTGTAAATTTTACATTGCTGGGTGCTAGAGCTTTTAAATATTTCTTTAAGTAATTTTAGATTTTGTTTTGGGATGTAGTCAAGTTCCTTGAAAATATTTGATCCTCTTGATGCTTGATTTTAAGCTGTGTTAGATGGACCTAGAAGAGCCTTAAGTCTAGGGCTGACTTTGCCCACTGCTAAGGAAATACCCTTCTGAGGACTCTACTTAATGCCTTTGGTATTAGGAAGGCTTTCCACTCTGGCTGTTTGGAAATGGCTGGCTAGTGGGAACATGAACTATTCCTGGTCCTGTGTGAGCTCTGCAGTTGTTCTGACTGATCCATTTTAGTGGTTTTTCCCTGACCTTAGTTTTCATACCTGCCTGCACGGATCAGTACTCAGCTAAAGACTTGAGGGGAACCCTCCTCAGAGCTCCAGAGTGTTCGCTCTGTGTAAAGCTCTCTTTTCCAGTATTCTGCCCACACAAATTCCAGACACATTGGCCTCCCCAAACCTGAACTCTGTTTTCTAAGCTCAGAAGGACTCCCAGGCTCTGTTTGGGTACCTGCTCTGTGTTTTGTAGACTGAAAATTCTCTTTAGTCAGTAAGCTAAGAAAGTCACAGGGCTCATCTTGTTTGTTTCCTTTCTCTATGCTAGCTGTTGTCCAGTGTCTTAATACCATTGTTTCATATGTTTTGTTCAGGTGTTTAGTTGTTTAAGGCAGGAGGATAAATCTGCCCATTACTCCGTCACAGCTGGAAGTGGAAGTCCTTGATATGTTTCTTTGGAGTGTGCTAGAGGTATAGATTTATTCTGTGAAAGTGAGAGATGCAAAAAATCTGTGGTAGTGCATCAGAGAGGCATGTGCCTATGTGGAATTGATAGAGATGTGACATTTATATACAACAGCCATTGCCATTTTGCACAGCAGTTGCTAATGAGGGATAACACATGGAACATATCACGAAATGTCACTGAATATAATATGTATTGTAATATATTAATAAACTATTTATAATGTATATTCACTTTTGTTTCCACATCTTATGGCCACCCTGGTTCAAAAACTCCTAGAAATTGATTGTAGAAGAAAAAGGCCACAACCCAAATGAAAACTAGGCAAAGAATATGAACAAATAGTTCACAGAAAGGAAATGCAAATGACTCATAAATGTATGAAAACATTTCTCAATCACATTCATAATAAGAGAATGCAGTTGAAAATTATGAAATACCATTTTCACCCATTAGACTGGCAAAAATCCAAAGTCTGATAATATACTTTACTAACAAGTCTGGGGAAACAGGCATTCTCACATACTGCTATTGGTTGTATACATTTGTACAACCCCTATAGAGGGTAATTTGCAACTTTATCAAAATTATCAAAGCATATGTCCTCTGATGCAGCCATCCCACCTTCAGAGTCTGTCCTACAGAAATCTCTGCACACATGGGAAATAATGAAGGCTATTCTTTGGGATGGTGTCTGTGATAGAAATAGATTGGGAAAAACTCAAGTGTCCATCAACAGGGGATTGGTTAAATAAATTCTGCTTTATTCACACAAGAAAATGCTGTTTTCTGTGTATTATAAAGATCTCAAAGATATTAAGTGGGAAAAAAAGCAAAGTGTAAAACAGTGTTTATAGAATTGAGTAAAAAAAGATAGAAGTAATAATAGATACTCATTTTGTTTATTTATGTTGTAAAAAAAAAACTGGGAAAACACGCCAAATCTAATAATAAAGGTTAGCTGTCAGGGTGGGAACCAGGCTTTCCCCTGAATACTTTCTAATATTTTTTATTTTTAACCGTGAGAACGTATTTTCTATTAAAATTTAAATTAAAACATGCTTCTGGGCTATCTCCTCCCCTTTATACCTACCACCACTGTCCTAGATCCTTATCAACTCTTGCCTAAACTAGGAAAAGAGCCTCCTGCTGTTTACTCTGCTTCTGTCCAGTTCAGGCCCCTTTAAGTGGACCTGGGGGCTCCTGCAATTCCCTCTGAGAGGGCATGAAGAGCCAGAGGGAGCCCACCCTAGCTCCAGAATTTTTTCTCACTTCCTATTTGCCAGCTCTGCCACTCCTTGCTTTTGGCTTTTCCTTCTTTCCAACCTCTACTCCCTTCCCAACTTCCCCTTTGTGCCTCCACTCCTTGACAACTAGCCCTCTGGACTGATGACCCAGTTTGGGAGCTGCTGGCCTGACCCTCAGCACATCTCCAGACACTGCCCATGGCGTCAGCCCTCTGGCTGCCGAGTCCCCTTGGCCCCCGAGCTCGCATTAGCTCTGGGGTTCTCCTCCTGCCCACCTGACAGGGGAGGGGGCTTGATCACCAGAGCACGGTTTCTCCCCAACACTGTGCGCATCTCCACATCACTGCTGCGTGCTGTTCATAAAGCACAGCTCCCTACCTGGCTCTCCATTCCTCCCCACGTCTAAGAGTGAAGTCCAAACCTGAACGATGCGAGTGACACTCGCCTCCTCTCTGGCTGCTTCCTGTCATGTACGCTATACTCCGGTCACGCTGGACTGAATCCTCCAAAACTGACAAGTCCTTTCCTACTTCCACTCTTTGCTCAAGCTATTCTCTCTCCTGGAATGCCCTTCTTCTGCTATGAAGTTTCATGTTTCCAGTACCTTTGTACACGAGTGCATGTATATGACTTGTAAGTATTTACCTGTGTGCTCACTGTGCAAGTCTATGGGATAGGCATATTTACATTGTTTTCTAGCTACGTTTCTAATTGTTGTCTCTCGTGCTGTTGAGCTCCCTGAGAGCAGGAACTGTGCAAAAGATAGGACCCTAAATCTAGGCAACTACCAGGGGCAGAAATCTAATTCAAACTCCCTTAGAGACCTACTAGGAAGGATTTGGGGTGAAGGGCTGATTACCCTGGTTGGCTCAAGCGGGGTCCCCTGCCAGCCCCGACTGATCCACTAGGACGGGATGTCACATAGCCTTCCACGGGAACCACAGAGATGTGGGTGGCGGCAGGGAAGGGGAGGGAAAGTTCTCAGAAGGAGGGGAGGGGTGTGAGGTGTGGCTTCTGGGCCAAAGAAAGGATAGGTGTCCACTACTCCTACACTGGCACTGGGCTCCCACCAGGTGTGTCTCCTCCCTGCCTGAGTCTCATCCGTGACTCATTCCAACTCTTTCCTTCGTCATTCAACCTCCTGAATTTCAAGCCCTCTCCTCTCCTGCACAGGGTGTTAGCTGTCTCGCCTGCCTAGAATCCCTTGCTTTTCCACCTGGTTCTGGTGAATTGTCCCCTCTTCTTTTCCTTTGGGGAACTAGTGCCTTTGACCTGAGCTGCCCATCACAGGCCCCGCCCCCAGGGGGTAAGCCCATGGCCCAAGCTAAGCCAATCAGTTCCCTCCTGAGAATTGGCGTCCTGGGGGAGACAATCAGAGATGCCACATCGATGGCCACCCTCTAGAGACTTCCAGAGTTCCCACTCCACTCCCCAGAGCTGCCCGTTCTTATCCTTCGTGAGGGCAGCCATTCCTTCCATTCGGGAGCGTCCCTCCGGAGACGGTTCTGGATACCTCCAACAGATGTGGTCACATCCTGCCTTGTAGCATTTTGTTCAGATCTTTCTTTTAGTATTTGTCACTGACTTGCATATAATTATTTGCCAACTCATCTTCATTCATTCAAACTTTATTTGCCATTATTCACACACTGATTATATATGCCCAATAAATGCCTCTTTTTGCTCAAGTTAGAATTGTATTTTGTAGCTTGGAACCCTAAAAGACCTGAGCACCTGAGCTGATGAGCCACCCCAGGCCCAAACGAGCCAGCAGGAGGGCTGCTGCTGCCATGCACCCCGCTCTGCTCTAGCCGTAGTCATGAGCTACTCTCTCCCAATGCTGGATCACCGGGAGGCCATACTTGAGCTGTGCTGCTCACCACTGTCCCTGCATGTTTGTCCTGCCCCTCAGCTCCACTGTAAGCAGTGAAGTGCAGACACAGTAACTTTTACTCACAGCACCTGCTTGAGAGCTGAGCCCATGCTGTGCAATCCATTAATAGCTTCCTTCAGCCTGTTTCCATGCTGGCTACCACTGACCTTTCCACCTAGAGAATCCTCTACTCTCATCAGGGTAGAACACACCGGCAAATATCCAAAGACGACCATTCCTTCCCAGAAGCCTTCACTGACTTCCCACTGGCTGCCAAGGACCAAACCCCCGGCTGGCCAGGGAGACCCTCCCCAGCCGTACTAGTCGCCCAGGGCTGCCGCAACAAAGCACCACAAACTGGGAGGCTTAACAGAAATGTATTCTCTTACAGTTCTAGAGGCTAGAAGTCAGAGATCAAGGTGTGCGCAGGGTGGTTCCTTCTGGGGGCTGTGAGGGAGAATCTGTTCCAGGACTCACACCTTGCTTCTGGCAGTTTGCAGGCAAGCTTCGGTGTTCCTCGGCTTGTGGATGCATCACTCCAATCTCTACCTTCCTCTTCACATGGTGCTCTTCCGGTGTGCCAGTCTATCTCTGTCCAAATCTCCCTTTTTTTTTTGTAAGGACACCAATCACATTGGACAGACCTCATCTTAACTTGATCTCCTGCACAGATCCTATTTCCAAATAAGGTCACATTCACAGATACTGGGGGTTAAGACTTCAACATCTTTGGGGGGACACAGTTCAACCCATAACACCAGCATATTCCACTTACCCTCTTCTCCCACTGCTGCCCAGCACGCTGCTGTGTTCCCCCTAACCCCCAGCTGTGAGCACGCCCTGTACTTGGGCCCTAGGCCTTCGTTTGTCTGTTCCCTCATCTGACTCCCTCCCTCTCTTCTCACTATGCTGAAACCCAGCCAGGCCTAAGGTTCAGATCAAGCACCACCTCCCCTTCCCTCAGAAAAGCTTTCCCGATTCCCCACCCAGATGTGACCACTTCCTGCTCCAAACTCTTCATGTTTTTGTTCAGATCCCTCTTCTAGTATTTGTCATAATCTGTCTACTGTTATTTGCCTATTTATCTTTATTCATTCACTCAACATTTATTCAGTATTAGTCAACATTGTTTTGAGTATGTTATGCATACCAGGCACTCTGCTAGGCTCTGGAAATTCAGAGATCAAACAGAACACTGACTCTGCAGAGGTTCCTACACGGGGCAACAGTCATGAACAGTAGTTACACCAGAATGAGGTATGGACCAGCACTGCCGTATGTGCAAAGGGCAGAGGGAACTCTGAGTTTGAGTCCATTCATTACTTGCATCTTGGGGTGCAGTGAGCCTTTCACTTCCTGGGTGATATTAGGGGCTGTTTGGCTGGGTTTTGAACCTAGCCCTGCCACCTGTAACTAGCTGTGCCAGCTTCCATGACCTCACCCTTAAAATGGGGTGCTAACAATACCAACCTCACAGGGTTGCTTTGAGCACTCAGAGGATGATGGACATAAAATGCTTAGAATAGTGCCTGGTACTTAGTAGGTCCTCAATAAATATGAATTATTCATGATGTTCAGTCTTGAAGGTTGGGTACTTTGGAGGTAGGGGTGGGGATGGAGGAAGAACATCTAAGCAGCTGGAACAGCATGTGCAAAGGCATCAGGGCAGGCAGTAGTGTGGCATCCTCAGTGGCAGGGGGTGGCGTAGGGAACACATGGAGAAGAAGATGGAAAGAGGGCGGGGCAAAGTAGAGACCCTGGTCTCCCTCAGTGCAAAGGTGGAGGCTTTCTCACGCTGTACCCTGTACCCTGAGCAAGCTTATAACCCCTCAGTCAATCTCTCAGTGTTTATTAAAATGAATTCAGTGACTGGATCCAACCCTCTCCAGGGCCACACTCACTTGTAAACTGGGAAAATGTGAGCCAGCAAAAAAAAACCCTTCAACGAGTTTAGATCAGAGAGATGCATACAGAGGCAACATCCAAGGACTACCCTCCAGGACTGGGCGAGACTGGGCATCTGGGTCCCCTGGCTGCCTAGACCCTCCACCTGCCCTCATGTCCCTGTTCCTGCCCTCATGGGATCCACGCAGCTTCGGCTAGGAACGGGAAGCTGCATTAGAAACCAGCTGTGCCACTGGACCCTCTTCTAGAATTCAGGCTCCTGCTCTGGCTGGGTCAGCTGAGGACATATGGGAATCTGTCTCCTGGTTTTCAAACTCCGTGCTCTTTACATTTCCTCCTTCTCAGGCCTCTTAACAATGCCATTTAGCCAAGACAGGTGAGTCAGAAGTCCCCAGGACCTGTGGCAAACAGCAGTTATCCTCCGAGTCATGTGCTGCTGACACCCGCAAACGCAGAGCTCTCACCCTGTAACACCCAAGCTGGTTTCTAACCCCACTCCTTCCAACAGGACAGACTCACCTCTGCCAAGGTCACAGGATTTGCAAGAGGTCAGAGAAGCACATCCTCCACCAGGCAGGAAGGCTCTGAGATCAAGCCATTCGGGCCCTGCCCTTGGTGGCCTGGTGACCTTTGAGAGGCTTGCTTCAAAACAAAGATACATACAGGCCTCCAATTCAATCCTGATATTAAAAAGAAAAAGGTTCCGACTAAAACTTGAACTTGCCAGATAGTGTTTCCTGGTTTTTGATTCAACGCGGCCCAGAACACTTTTGTGCCACATAATAATAATAACTAACACTTTTCTTAAGCACATAGATGCCAGCACTTTTCTGAGTGCCATTCTCTAGGCCATTCAAGGGCAGCTCTGTGCCCCTGACCGCGCTAAGCTGGGCTGCCTGCTCTGTTACCAGTTGTGCTTTCCTCTAGCAAAGCCAGTTTGTCCAAACCCCGACTCAGGAATAAGGTAGGGAAAAAAACTCTGCTCTTAGAGGAGCTGGATTCAAGTCTCCCCTGGGCCAATTAATAAGCTCTGTGACCTTGGCCAAATCGTTTAGCTGCTCAGAACTTTAGTTCCTTCTACTCTAGAGTGGACTTAATGATCACTCCTGCTGGGCTCACCTCGTGGTGTAGGTATGAGGACTAAACTGGATAATGTGTGGGAAAAGCGCTGTGAATGGGAAGAGCTTACAAATGGCAGCTTTGTCATCAGTAGCGCGAACTCTCGCCAGCCACCCTGGCTAAGGAGGTGGGTGCACCGTAGACCCGAGAGTGAGCTGGGGGACTCGAAGCCAAGGCGGCAGCCTTCTAAAACGAAACCCAGGGCAATCCCTGTCAGGGCCCATCCCAAATGGATGGGCTTTTGTGTGCTGGATGGGGAAGCTGGCGTTTTGAGGTCGGATCTGAATTCCCATCACACCTCTGCCCTTTAGCAGTGACAACTGCGAGGCCCTTAATCTCACAGAAACTCGGTTTGTCACCTGTAGTAGGGGCATAAGGATGCCTACCTTGTCGGGCAGTGGGCAGCGCCTCGTAGGGGGCAGTTGTACATGGTACATTGGGCTTGCAATGGTTCTCAATTCCGGCTACACACTGGAGCCACCTGGGGGACTTTTAATAAATTCTGCTGTCTGGGACCCAACCCAGACCAGTTAACACAGACCTCTGGGGATGGAGCCCAAGATGCTGTTGTTTTCACAGCTCCCCAGGTGATTCCTGAGGGCAGCCAGTGGGGAGAGCCTGTGGGCTGGAGGGTAGAATGTACCCACTGCTATTGCCGGGTCTAGTGCCCCAGGCTGGCCCCTACTCAACTGTGCCTCCCTCCCTCCCTCCCACGCAGTCCCTGCCAGGCTCTGCGGAAGAGCTGAGCAGTGCAAGAGAAAACCTGCAGCGGCGGCCGCAGTGTTGCCCACCCAGCCAGGTGGCGGCACAAGCATAGCCCCATAGTAATGGGGCTCCTGCCTGGGTCAGCTCTGCTGTTCTGTCCTTCCCTCCCCATCTTAGCAGCAGTGCAGTAGCTCTCCCCTCTCCACCTGCCCCCCATCCTCTCTTCTCTCATTCATTGCACATTTCTTGAGGACCTGCTGCCTCTCAGGTGCCGTAGGAAGCATTAAGAGTTTCTGGGTACCAGAAGCAATCTGGTACCCATTTAAGGTACCAGGATGCAATCTGGATCCACTGTGTAGCCTTGTCCACGTCACGAAGCCTCTCTAGGAGCCTTAGCTATTTCATTTACAAAATCGGGCTAATCTTACTCCCCTTCCAGGTTTGTTGTGAAAGTCAAAATAAGTGATGGAAGTAAAGAGCCTGCACACAGTAGGTGCTCTGTTATTACAAGAAAGGAGGCCAGTGCATGGTGCCCCAGGTACGAGCAAAGCCCAGCGGGCTTCCTCCGTGTTCTGATTTTGTCTCATCTCACTGCCACCCCGTCTTTCCCCTCTTCTTTGCTTTTTCTCCCCTTGAATCCTCTCTTCCCTTTCCTTGAACTATGTGGGACATGACCGCCGCCTCTATTCTGCTAACACTTGTATCGTGCAATTGGCAAACCTTTATTGAATAGCTATTGTGTCTCTGCTTTCTCTTTTTAAAGCACACGACTAGAAGGTACTACCCTCAACTCAGTCTCTGGCGTGCGCGCCTGTGACTGCGCGCTTGCGTATGCAAACACACAGGGGTTCGCCCTCTCCTAGTGCTGCGGCCTGATGAGAGATCATGGTTTTCTCCCCTGGGGGCGGAGCAGCTGCTGGGCATCCGGAGTCGGAGCCAATGAGTCTCTTGGCTGCTGGGCCCCTGGGAAGGCCAGGCAGGTGGTGTCATCCTGAGAAGGGAGGACAGAGGGGCTGGTCAGGGCGAAGGCCAGAGGCGCGGGATTTGGAGCTCTGACTCAGCTCACTGTTCCCCCTCTAGGCCTCTGCTTCTCTGTTCCTGGAGTGAGGCCATCACACAGGCCTGGTGCTGGCTCCCATCTGAGGGCCCACCAGCCCATTTTCCCTGATCACAAGGGAGCTTGTCCTTGGGGCTGAAGGCTGGGGTCCACTTCCCAGTGACTCTGTATGGAGTATAGACGGTTACTTGGGACGCTCCCAAGTGGGCCTCACTCTACATCGTTCCCACAGTCACTGTCCCTTCCCAGCTTCCTGACTTTGCTCCCTCCTGGCCCTACGATACCACCCACACAGGCCCGGAAAGGCCTGCTTGCTCTGCACACACCCCTGCCCCCTGCCCCACCCCACTGGAGGCCCAGATTTCTGTGGAGGAGAAAAAGTAGCAGTGCTCACTCACCAAGAAACCATAAGGGGAGCCTTACCTGCAGCCTCCCAGGCCCCAGTATAAATCCAATCTGGGTGGAAGCTGATCCCTATATAGAGGTTCAAACCCAAGGGCCGGACTGAGAATTATTAGACATAAAAAGTCCCCTGCATCTGGCAGCTCAATCCTGAACTGCTAACTGGACGAACAGATCTGTGCTCATTTACTCTTTAAGCTGCTAATCCTTCCATAAAATACACCCCCCGCCACCTTGTCTACTCCCTTGATAAATTGGAGGACTGCAAAAACACATAGAGTAACCCCAGGAAATGACAACTTGCCAGGCCTCGGGACTTAGGTGTATTGGTGGGAGACTCCCAGGCAAATCCATCCCTAAATGGTAAAGCAGACATGCTTCCAGAAACTTCTCAGCCTTGGACAGGCACAAAGAGAAAGGGGTCCAGCTCACAGTTCTGGCTCTTTTAACCGCTTGTCAAATGGGTTCTGAGTTCTTCAACCACAAAAAGCTACCTTTTTAGTAAGAAGGTGTTGGAATTTTTTATTGCTGTTGTTAGCAGCTGAAGAGCTCTTTCTTTTTAAGACACATTTTGAAAATAATCATCTTGAGTAAAACCAAGGAGGTATGAGGGAGCCTTTATCTCAGATTTTTAGGACCCAGGAAACAGATTATTAGGACTGTTCTGTGCAGAGGTTCCATGCTCATAGGTTGGCATGATAAACATGCAGACGGCCCTCTTGTATCGGTGGGACGCCTGAGTGCCCATGTTGGGGAAATCAATTCGTTTGCTATCTATCCAAGCTCCCAGAGGTCCAGCCCGCATCCTAGTTACTATGTCTTCCATACCTGGCTCCTTATGCCCTGCCTGAAACTTCTCGGTGACCTTGGCCCAGTAGCCTTTCCCTTCCTCACCTTCATGCCCACTGTAATTACTTATCCCTTGCATGATTTTCTGTTTAGCCTGGGTCTCGCCCACAGGGGCAGCAAGCTTCAGGAGGGCAGGTGCTAGTCGACTTGCTCACCGCTGTGCCTCTAGTGCCCAGCTCAGAGCCTGGCAAACAGTCGGCACACGATAGCTGCTGAATGCGTGAGTTGAATGGCCTTTGCTCTGCATCCCAATTCTAGTTTTCTATGGATGTTCTGCCCCACAGCCACCCTGCTTCCAGGTGCTTTTGATTTGGTTCCCCATCAGAGAAAGGGTAGAACTTGGGAGAAGCTCAGGGAATGGGTAACAGGGCCTCCCCGTCTCAGAGGGCTATTATGAGGATTGTTTCTGGCGTATTAGTATTTAAAGGATGTTGGAAGATTGTATTTATTTATTGTATTGTATTTACAAGTCAGAAACCCACTGAGATCTATTGCCACTGCTCATTTCAGTGGTAGGATCCAGGCTAGGCTACTGTGAAAAAAACAACCTCTAGATACAATGGCTTAGACAAAATAGTTTATTCGCCTGCAGGTCAGCAATCCAGAACTTTTAGGGAGACTCTACCATTCTCCTTGCACAGATTCCATCTCTGGCTCCTAAGCTGCTTTAGTTCTTGCGATCTTCCAGCTGATGGGAAGGAGTAAAGGAGACAGGGGAGCACTCACCCCATCAAAAGGACAGAAGTCATTTCTGCTTATATCCCATTGGCCAAAACTCAGTCACATGACTACACCTAGCTGCAAGGGAAGTGGAGAAAACATAGTCTTTAGCTGAGCAACCATGTTCCCATGTAAAACTTTATTATTATGGAAGGAGGGAAGAATGGATATTGGAGAACACCTAGGAGACTCTGCCACTGCAAGGTTATAAACCTGGTGAAGTCAGAGATTCCGTGTGTCTTCTGCAGCTGCTCATGATATCCTGGGTAGGGGTGATGCTGAACCTCCCTGGCCTCATACACAGCTGTTTCCACCATTCAGTCAACAAGCTCAGTTCATGGTCCAGTGAAACCTGAAATTGCACGAGGGGGAAGAGGAAAGTCAGTTTTCAAATAGTAATCACATGAACAAAAGTGGACTATGGAAAAGTCCACAACCATTTGTGGGGAGCCCCATAAATCAGTGCTACTCAAAGTGTGGTCCAGGGAATCATACTGGTCTGGGAAATGTTTGTTACCAGTTTGCACATGAGAGAAGTACAGAGATTGAGACTTTAGAAACTTTTATAGCTATGTGACAGAATGATTTCATATTGGTTGAATATAATAGAAAAAAATTGGAGGTTGTATATCTTCTTAAAGTTAACTTTCCTAGTAATTCGTTTTTATTATATTTTACACAAATACTGGTCCACTACAGATAGTCTGAGAAGCACTGGTTTAAGCCCCAGGAACTCTGTTAAACTTTCACGTTATTTCATTTAGCTCTGAGGGAGGTGTTACTAACCCCATTTTGTAGATGAGAAGACAGAGGCTCAGAGCTTAGTGACTAGTCCCACAGCTAGAGATGGCAGCACTGGCCTGTGCAGTCCTGCTGGCTGAAGGCCAGGAGCCCCCTCAGAGCTCTTGATGACTGAGGGACTGGCTTTCAGGCCACTTGGGACCCAGGCTGCCCATGCAGTGGCAGCCAGACCCAGTGCTCTCTGGAGCACGCCCTGGGAACACAGGCATGGAACTAGGTTCACGTGTGATGTTATAAAGTGCTGCCCATCTGCACACACACAGCCCCTCAGAGAACAGGCTGCAGCTGAGGGCATTGCCAGCAGGAGCCTGCATGTGGGTAGGGAAGGGACAATGAACTATAGCCCTCACCTTGCCTCTGGCCTTGGCTTCCCGAACAGAGGAAAGCACAGTTCAGGACCACCGAGGGGGTTCACGAGAAGCAGTTGCTTCAATGGGAAGCAATGGCCTCATTACCCTTTTTCTGGCATGTGCAACGATTTTGCTATGGGGGTGAGATCCGGGCTTTGGTTTCCCCGCTGCATGATTTGTTCAGGGAGGAGCAAATGACCCAGTCCAAGCCAGGGAGACACAGTGAAGGTGGAGCTGAGGTTTTCCCCCTGCGTTTAACACCGGGAGGGTGTCACGCTGGAGCTGGTGTGGCCAGCTTGCCAACCCAGGAGAGGAGCTCTTTGAGAGTGTAAGGAACCCTGAGGAAGGCAGCTAAGAGCAGGAAAAAGGGATGCTAGGCCTTGAGGATATCATTTGAAACCCTAGATCCAGGATGAGAAAAAGTGAGTGGAAGAATGAAATGAGATGTGGCCTATAGTCTTTTCTGTGCTTCCATGGGGTTGGGTTTCCTGTAATTTACACACAAAAGCCTTCAGGCTGACACCAGCCCCCCATATGTCCTTCTTCTCATTCCTGGCCTAGCCAAGGCTATACATCAAGCCTTGACAAGAAAAGGGACGTGTGGTGAGCCGATAGGCTGGTGGGATTTGGAGATCTGAGTTCTCCCCTCCTCCCTTCCAGGACCCCTCCAAATGCATGCCAGAAAGCTTTCGTGTTGAGGGCTGCAGCCCAACTATTCACCCATGCAAGGATACCCATCATACTTATGCATAGCCCCTTAGGCAACAGTTTCAAACACACCCCACCTAATCTTCACCATGTGCCCAAGAAGGCAGGTATTATAACCCCTGTACTACAGATGGGGAAACTGAGGCCAAGGGAATCCAAGATCTTGGCCCAAGCAAACGAAGCAGGACTCCTCATCTACTGCTCCTCCTCCCACGTCCCTGCCATCTCTGTGACTTCCTGATGAGCTTATCATGCTAAGCATGGGTCCCTCCCCCCACCCCCCACCCCTGCCCTGTCAATTCATTCATCATAGAAGCCAATCGCAGTAAGGCACTGCCCTGCTGAAATCCACTGCCCGCAAGCTAAAGCCCAGCCTCCCTGTCCCAGCCGCACAGGACCACTCTTAGTCTCCCAGGTGTGGACATGAACATGCCGTCCCTTCCACCTGCTCTTTCCCCCAAGGGGCTCCCCTTTCTCTTGAGCCTCCCAGCCTGGATGCTTCGCTCCACCTATGTGCTGCCTCAGGCCCCTTCCCCAGGCAGGCTCTTAAACTCCAGGCTCTTGTGTATACCTACCCCCTGGGTCGTCTCCACTTGGGGGTCCCACAGGCACCTTAAATCCAAGTCCCAAGTGGGCTCATCACTTCTGCCCAAGCCTGCTCGCCTCCTGGACCGCGGAGACTAAACGCCCTGCCCACCCCGCATCCATCCACCCAGCAGCCCGAGGCAGAAGCCTGGGCGTCACTTTCTCTCCTCCCTCTCCCTCAATCCCACACCCTCTCAACCATCCAGTCCCACCCGCAGTTCCTAGCCTGTACGCTTAGCACCAACACCTTGGCCCCAGCCACCACCGCCAGCGCCTGGACTCCTGCAGCAGCCCCCCAGCTGGGTCCCAGTCTTGTCCTCCCCATCCGTCCTTCACACTGCAGGTGGATGTTGGTTCTGAAAGATGGGTTCAACCAGTTTCTTCCCTTGTGAAACCCTTCAGCGGTTCCCCCTTGGCCTGGTTCCTGCTTTCCCATCCACCTTCATCTCTCCTTGCTGGTCTTTATAAAGTGATGCCAGGCTCCCTCTAACAATCTTCTCGTGTCGTTCTGTGCTTCGCCCCAGGGTATTGGGCTGGCCAAAAGAAGCTTGTTTGGTTTTAAGTAAAAATAAAAGACATTTTTCATTTTCATGAAGAACTTTATCGAACAATGCACTCACTAACTGAACGAACTTTTTGGCCACCCCAATCCCTCCCATGTTTGCCTGGCCAAGCTCTGGGGCTTGGCTCTGGGCCTTCCCTGAGCTCCCAGAGGAGGGCAGACCCCCGCTCGCACACCCCACTGTGTTCTCCGCCCTGCGACTGTGGGAAGCGGATGACTGTGTGTTTCCTTGTCCATCTCTTCTTAGTTTAAACAGGGGGCTCCTTAAGGGCTGGATTATTCACTGGTGGTGTGTTCTGCTCCTAGCTCAGGGTCCAATTCATAGAAGATGTGCTCCACAAACACTCTGTTGAATGAATGAATCTCCCTGCTGCTGGGGTTCCCAAGCTGCCTGGCCACCTGAGGGTGCTGTGGGTGGGGGAGATTTGGGGACCTCCACCCTGATTCCTTCACTGCTTTTCTTCATGGCCCTGGGCTGCCTCACCTTAGGACCGGCTTGTGCCACGGGATAGCAGGACCCTGCTTAGGGAGAGGCCTTGGTCGGGGAGGGCTGTGGGCAGACCTGGGCAGCAGTGGGGAGAGCAGTGGACAGTAGGACACTGCAGCTCGTAGAGGAGACGGCAGGTTCAGAGCAGGCTTGGGGGGACCCAGTAGAGGGGAAGCGAGGTAAGGAGGGGGCGTCCAGCTCACACGCTCCCGGGGGCTTCACTCCTTGAACACACGCGCAAGGCATAGCCTTAGAGGTGGGGAAGAAGCCCTGGGGAGTGGGCGCAAGGCCAGAGCAGGCCTCTCTGTGTTGCTTGTCCTGGAGCCACATGGGTCCACAGCCTGGTTGGAGCGGCCCCGCCCTGGAGCTCAGTGGCGGCACTTAGGTCTGTGTGCCAGGGAGCCAGGCAGCTCCATCTGGCGGTCAGCTTCCCGCCTTCCCCCTGAGCCTTCCCCCACTTCTCAGGACACGCGGCTGCCACACCGCGACCTGTCTTCACCCAGAGCTTCAGGACAGAAATTAGGGCGACCGCGTAGTGGACGCTGTATGCCAAGCAATCTCCTCAGCGTCTGGGTGTTTTATAACAGAGTTCGTGTGATCGCAATCATCGAGCTCCCACAGAGGCTGTGAATGTCCTTCGTAGGTGAAGAAACGTGCTCATCCAAGGCCACGTGTCTGGGGACGGGTGGGGTCTGACCCCACAGCGCATGCTCTTTCTCTGGCCCAGGGCTGCTCCTCTAGCTCTACCCTTCCCCAGAGATCAGGGCCTCTCTACAAAATCTGGGGTCAGCCCGTTCCCTTCCTCAGGCCCTTGGAATTCCACAGCCCACCCTCTGTGGCTTTTTGCCAAGACAGAGCCCCTGTCCAGCCTGTCCTGTACAGGGCATGGATGGACAGACTGGCTATCCTATAGCTCGACGTGGCTACCATGTGCTGTCCCTACCACCCCAGGACACAGAGCAGTTTCCCTAGAGATTCCAGCTTTGCCTTTTTCTGTGAAGACCACATATTTTCCCAGAACAGCAGGAATTTCTGAACTGAGGGCTGGACCTCCTTTTTCCTACGAAAGAAAGAGGCCCCTTATGTTTAGTTCCGGTCCTTGTTGTTAAGAAGAGGTTTGAATCCTCATGAGTTTGAGGGCTGTGTGACCCCAGGCAGGTGGCTCAAACTCTCTGAGCCTCAGTTTTCAGAGTTGTAAAGATGTAAAGTTGTAAAAATGCAACTCGGGGCTCTTAATGAGGGTTAAAAGAGGCTGTGTGTGGATAGCACCTAACAGTCCTGACTGTTAGTAGGTGCTTAATCCATGGCGGCCCTCATCGTTCTGATTGTTGGCTTCATTTCCTCTGCCTACCTCTTGAGAGTTACATGCTCCTGGCACAGGCATTAGTTCTCTCCTTGGCATCTCTCCTTTCCCTTTTTAAGGGCATTTCTGCTGCTGCCGGCTGTGCAGGCAACTCCCGTTCAGACCTCTCGGAGTCCTGAGATCCTGCCAGCAATCATGGCCCCAACCAACCCGAGTTCTCTGCTAACATTCCTGTGAACTGTAGTCAGGGATCTGCCCAAGGTCTGTCTGGGTGTGTCTGCGCCTGGGAGGGAGGGGGTGGAGAGAGGGGAGCGGCAGCTGCTCTTTTGTTAGCCAGCCACCACGCGGTGAGCCCAGGGCACAGCCTGTCCAGGCCAAGAACAGGAAACAGGTGGACTTTGCTGAGGCCCAGACGGGGGGTGGGACGTGAGGAGGCCCACGTCTGGGCAGCAGGAGGTGCATGGAGGCGGAAAGAAAAGGGCTCACTTCTGAGTTCCCAGGCTGCGGAATCTCGAGGCCCTCAGCTGGGTTTCAGGTTGCTGTGGGGCAAGGCAATCAGCTGACTCATGCAGTTGTATCTTAAAAATTGTTTAGTCACTGTCTGCCTCTCTGTTAGGGTACAGGATAAGTTGCTATAACAAAAAGACCCTAAAAGACAATAGTATATATAAGGCAGGATTGTAATGCTCCCTCACGGGACAGTTTAGCCGCTCCACAAGGTGGCTTTGCCACCTTTGTGGTTATTGGGGGAATGCAGTTTTCTTCCATCTTGTGGTTCTACCATCTCCAAAAAACAGATGTTCTAAACCTGGGATCTGAACAGGGCTGGTTAGAATTCAGGGGCTCTCTGAACCTGCATGGGATAAAAACTACATCCTGATTTACACCAAGATCTACTTGAAAATTAGCATTCCCTCCCATTCTGACAGGAAGCCTAATGGGGGTATTGGCAGGTATAGTATCTGCAACAACTAATGTGACAGGAAAATATCTGTGATTTCTGTTGTGAAATACTGTGTATGCTCATGACTATCATGACTATTACTTTGAGAGCACAGTAGTTATTAGATCCATTGTTAGATTATGCTTTAATGCGTTAATAAGAAGTATATACATACTACTGGAGTGTAAAATTTTAATATTTTTGTAATAGTTCAGCCTAGTTGTTTTCCTTGGTAATCCTCTGATTTTATTGCATGAATTTAAGAACACTATTCAGAGAAGGGTCCACAGGCTTCACCAGATAGTGAAAGGGGGTCCAAGGCACACACAAAACCAAGAAGCCCTGTCCCACGCGTCACTCCCTGCGCTGGTTGAGGCTGAATTGCTGCATGTCGACATTCCAGAAGGGGGGAAGGGTATAGGTGCAGGGCAGACAAATTCCTTCCAGGCCAGTGATGTGGAACTTGCACACCTCACTTCTGTCACCTGCCACTGCCAGAACTCAGTCACGTGGCTGCCCCTAGCTGCTAGGGGGGCTGAGACATGGGGTGTTGTCCGGCCAAGGATGTACCCAGCCAGACTCTATAGTTATGGAAGAAGGAGAGGATGGATTTGGGGGGTCAATTAGTGGTCCGCCACAATCTCCAACAATTCTTCTTCCCTACCAGGACTGAGAACCCTTGAACCCAGCGCCTTCCCACTGTCCCTCCTTCCGCCTCACAGCTCCACCTCTTACCAGCCCTCGTCAGCTTCTTCCTGCTTCCTCGACTCCCCTATCTCCTCTCACTTTGTATAAGGCCCAGGACCTCATCCTTCTTTGCCACCGTTATGGGTGCTCCTGCCTGAGGCTCATGCTGCTGTGTGCCCCAGATCCTAACCCCTTTCACTGACTCAAGCCCACCGCTTCCCCGATTCTCTTGTTTCCCTCCTGCATCATGGATTCCCCCTCTCTGTTGAATCATTCCCACCAACATGGAAACATGCTGTATTTCCCCATCATCAGAACCCTTGTCTTGACCCAAATTCCCTCACCAGCCCTTGCCTCTTTCTTGTTTCCCCCTCAAACTCCTCAGGACAGTGGTCTGTGCTTGCTGTCCACAGTTCCTCTCTTCTGCTGCCCTCTTAGACCAGTCCAGGCAGCCTTCCAGGAAACTGTTATGGGCAAGGCCACCGAAGATCTTCATGTCAGTAACCCAGTCATCACTGCTCTCATCTACCTGACCCACTGGCAGCTTCGGACCCAGAGGATCACTCCCTCCTCCTGGAAACACCAGCTCTCCTGGGTCCCCTCGGCCTCCCTGGTTGCTCCTACTCAGTTCTATCTCCTCCACCTAAGCATGGGCAGGCCCCCTGAGGTCATGCCTTGGCCGTCCTGTCTGCAGTCTCTTGGTGAGCCCATTCAGTCTCATGACCTTGACTACCAGCCACGTATGGACGACTCCTAATTTTTCTCCTCCAGCCTGGATCTTTCCCCTGACTCCAGTCTCCTGCATCCAACCACCTACTCAACTTCAAGAAACATCTCAAACCTAACATGTCCAAACCCCAAATCCAGAACTTACCCCCCAAAGCTTCTCCTCCCCTAGGCTTTCCCATCTTTCCAGGTACCTAGACCAGAGACCTTGGAATCATTCCTACTCTAGACTTCCCCTCACATCCTCCTTCTCATTGTCTTTGTCTTCAGAATCACTTGGAAATGGGCCACTTCTCACCCCTCCACAGCCACCAACCTAGTCCACATTGTAGCCACCTCCCACTGGATTCTTGAAATAGTCTCTAACTGGTCTCCCTGATTCCGGTCTTGCCTTCTACAGTTTATTCTCAACCTGGCAGATGGCAGGATCCTTCTAAAATGAAAGTCAGATCCAATCACTCTGCTCGCCACCCTCCAGTGGCTTGGCTCCCTTTTCTCTGTGAGGAAAGTCCACATTCTTCACAACGGCCCCCAGAGCCTGTCTCTCTGGCCCCTGTCACTTCACCGACCCCCTCTCCTGCCATTCTCTCCTCACTTGGAATAAGCAAGAGTTGCCGTCCCTCCCACCTCAGGGCCTTTGCATTCTTCTACCTCAGGGCCTTTGCACTTGCAGTTTCTTCTGCCTGGAAGGCCCTTCCGCAGATGGCCACATGGCTCACTCTCTCACCTCCTTCTGGGCTTTCTCAAATGTCACCTTCTTCATGGGGCCCTCCCACACACCACACTTCCCCCAGCAAACCTGATTTCCCTTTCCTGCTTTATTTTTCTCCACAGCAGTTATCACCCTCTGACAGGCTATGATATTATTTATTTTGTCACGGTCTATTTCCCCTCAGTAGTATGCAGGCTCCTTGGGGGCAGGGCTATCTGTCTGTTTTGTTCACTTCTGTCTCCTCATACAGAAGTACCTGACAAACAGTTGTTGGATGTCTGAATTGACTATCCTCTTCTGCAGCCCTGTTTAGGTCTTATAGGAAGGTTTCTTTTTTCCCCTCCTCTGCTCCCTAGAAACCTTCTCCAAAACATTAAGCTACAGCTGGGAACCCCTGAGCAGGAGCGTGAAATATCAATAGATTCGTTGGTGGAGACCTAGGGCACAAAACAGAGAAGGTGAGGGTGTACATTTCCTCAACATGTGTTTATTCAGTGCCTTCTGTGGGCCACCCCAGATGCAGAGATGAATGAAATCAGCCTCTGAGCTTGAGAGAAGCTGACATTGCAGTAGAGACAGATGGGCGGCTGGTGATTACAGCGCCGCGCTTTCACAGGGGATGCCCCAAAGTACAGGGCTCAGCCCACACATGGTCTCTACCCATCAGGGACAGCAGGAAGGCCAGTGCAATGCAGTGGTCAAGGGCACCATCTTGGGCAAATGACTTCTTGTCTCTGAGTCTCACTCTGCCTGTCTGTACATGGAGACGCTTACGGGGACAATATTTACCAACTACGACAGCGACCGTGGGGATTACATGAGACCAGAGATGTGTTTGCCATGAAGCTGATGATGCTTAAGTACCAATCACGGCCCCTCACTTGCTCAGGCTCCTTCCAAGCCTCTAGCTATGTGCTCACAAGGCCATTTTTGTTTTACAAATGTTATAAAACCAGATAGTTTGTTTGTTTGTTTTTTAAAAGAAGTCCTCCTAAATTGTAAAAGCCTCTGAGGCCCCACGAAAGCTGAATCTGCCCCTGCACGAGATAAAACGTGAAGGACTCAGCACAGATCCTGGCATAAGGCGTTCAGTTAATAATCAGTAACATGAAAAAAGAACTTCACAGGGGAGCTGTCATTTGAGCTGGGTCTTTATGGAGTAGAAGTTCACTAGGTTCCAAACAGACATCAGATATTGCAGGTACGTCTCCATGGGCCTCATTAGAGACTGCAGGGGATGCTTCTGATGGGATAATAAGAACGGCCATTTTTCATGCACTTGTGATGTACTGCTGTGGTATAATAACAAATCTATTTGGTCTTTGTCCCTGGTGTCTGGCACAAAATTCCTCAAATCCTCGTAGTTTCCCAAGTGATAGGGGTGATAGGAGTCTCTTACAAAGAGCTTCTAAGTCCCTTGGAATTGCCTGGGTGATAAGTGTCTTTTGGTGGGGAGGGGTGGTGGTGGTGGGATGAATTGAGAGATTGGGATTGACATATATACCCTAATAAGTATAAAATAGGTAACTAATAAGAACTTGCTGTATAAAAATAAAATTAAATTTAAAAAAAGGAAAAAAAAGAAGTGTCTTTTGGGGAATTCCCTGGCGGTTCAGTGGTTAGGACTCCGAGCTTTCACTGCTGAGGGCACGGGTTCAGTCGGCCCTCGTGGGCTCCTGGGTGAGGGCTGGTTACCAGAAGATCAAGCATGAATAAAAGCTTGGAACTTTCAGCCCCACTGCCCATGCTCTGGGGGTAGGGCAGGGGCTGGAGACTGAGTTAACTGATCATGCCTGTGTGATGAAGGCTCCATAAAAATCCCTAAAGTATGGGATTTGGAGAGTTTCTGGGTTGGTGAACACACCCCTTTCCCCATACCTCACCCTGTGCTATGCTCATACGTGTTCATCTGACTGTTCATCTGTATCCTTTGTTACATAATAAACTGGGAAATGTCAATAAGTGTTTCCCTGCGTTCTCTGAGCCAGTATAGCAAGTTATCGAACCCGAGGAGGGGGTTGTAGGAGTCCCCACTTTATAGGCAGTTGGTCAGAAGTACAGGTGACAACTTGGGTCTTGGGACTGGCATCTGAAGTGGGGGGCAGTCTCGTGGGCCTGAGGCCACAACCTGTGTCATCTGTGCTAACGTCGGGCAGTAAGTGTCGGGACAGGATTGTAGGATACGCAGTTGGCGTCGGGACAGTTGGAGAATCGCCAGACCTTTGGAAAACCCCCAGGCGTTGGTGTCAGAAGTATTCTGTGATGGAAGAAACATTCTGTGTAGAAGAAACATTGTTTTTTCCTTTGAGCTGTTCTAAAAGCTTTCCCCGTGTCAACTTCGCAATAAAGCACAAGGCAGATAGATACTCAGAGGTACAGAGAAATCTCAGTATCAGCTGAAAGGACACAGCTGGGACTCCAACCCAGCAGCCCTGCTTCTGAACGTGGGCCCTCAGCCTCTACTGGATCTGCCTCTGTGTATGACTCTTGGAAGTTTCATTTGCCAACACAGATCCTGGTTTTCCTCTGTGCACCCAGGATGAATTTTTCCCCTGGGGCTCCCACTTCCCCGTGGCCCTAATTCATTCTCAGGCCGCCTGAGGAGGGAGGTTGGAGCTCCCCGCACCCGTGTCCCCGGCAGCCCGCCCACTCAGCTGATTGCAGGGAAGGAGGCAGGCGGTCACCACCCCCCAGTCGCAGCGCCTGCCACAGCCTGGCTCACAGAGGGCGGGGGCGAGGCAATTACCCGGAAAACGCAGGCAAAACTCCCACGGAGCCACGGGGAGTTAAAAAAAAAAAAAAAAGAGCTCTGATGTGACAGTGTGGTGGCAGGAATCTTATCCAGTCTCATTTCCCAGCTCCCATAACAACCCACCCCTGAGAACCTGCTGCCGGGCAGCTGAGAGCACGGTTTGCACCATGTGAAGATGAGAGTGAAACCCCCCCGGGGGGGGGGAGGGGCGGCCTAACCACGGTGTGTGCAAAATGAAAGCAACCGCCTGGGAGGCCTGCAGCGTTCCTCCCTTCCCCTCTAAAATCTGCAAAACACCGGATTTCATTGCCGCCTGAAAAAAAAAAACGGAGGTCACTGTCCAGTCCCTGGACCCTTCCAAGGTGATCATTTGAATGAGTCACGGTTGCCTTGCACACCCTCTTGCATTTTACAGATGTTGTCCAGGATGTGGCATCTGGGGACAAACATGGTTTCCCTTGTGTCTTAAACCCTCACCCCACAGGGACCCAGCTGACCAGACCAGAGGCCAAAAAGAAACCAGGTGGAAATAATCAGAACTCCTTGCATGTGGACGGCATCCTGCAACTTACAAGTCCCATTATCCCATTAAACCATTTTTGTAGACAGCCCCTATAGGGGGTGAGAGAGAGTCATGACTTCTCAAGGTCACTGGGCTGATAAGTGGCATAGCTAAGACTGCAACTCAGGGCTTCTGGCTTCAGATCCAGCTCCCTTCACGGAGTAATGCACGTGAGACATAGCCCTTATCCCATCAGCCCCCCGGGGAGCGGGTAGTTGGGGGGTAAGGAAGCAGAGCCGCGTGAGGTGGCATAGTTGACAATTGCTAGGTTTGATGTGGTAATTTACTGTGGATTGGGATTATTGCCTAGTACATTTTTAGCCTGGAGCTGTGGGTTACGTGTGATCCAACAGGCCTCTCTGTGGAAAGACTGGAGACCTGGAGGGTGATGCCCACACCCCACTAAGGACCCAATCCAGCAGGAATCCCAAGTCTGGTGTTTCCAGGCTGCATCTGGCCAGCATGTGTGTAATGTTTGGCCCCAGAGTACCCTTTAAAATGTAAAATTTGGGCTAACATTTAAAATTAGGAGAATTCACATATGAATTGGTGTTTCTGGCATCTCTTAAAAAGGTGAAGATGAGGCAGTATTAGGCGTACTGTCCCAGGCAGTGCTGCCACCCCTAGAAGAGGTGTGTGCTCTCCAGGGCACCAGGCCTACCGCCATGCCCTGCTTCTCACCTCCGTGATGCCCGACTGCAGGGTGTTTTGACTCTTGCTACAGAACGGAAGCTCTTAACATTTTGAAGGTCATGGATATAATTCAGGGGACCCAAGGATTTGGATGGGTAAAAATTACATCTTGATTTTCACTAAACCCTGCCTAATGCTGAGCATTTCCTTCCATTATAACTGTAGGCAGAGACCATGGTAGTGTTGGGATCTGTGACTTTGTCACCAGAAGAAATCACAGACATTTTCATATCCCATTAGAGTTTCATAGATATCTCCAAATGTCATTTATGCTCATCACTACTCTAAAATCATGACTTATTGCCAGATGTTTTTCTTTACCACATTTGGTAAAGAAGCATATATATTATGATATTAGAGGTTTGGTTTTAAATATATATTTTGGTAACTTCAATATAATTGGTTTCACTGGTATTTTATTTTATGCATTTATTCTGAGAAAAGGTCCATAGGCTTCACCAGCTTACCAAAGGGCTCCAAAGCACAAAATTGGACTCACATCTTAAAAAGATGATTGTCAGGTCCCTTGGGGTTGGGAAGGCAGTTCTACAACCATTTGGAGAAGTGGGGCAGGAGGGGGACTAAGCTCCTCCATCCAGTCCCTCCAGGGTGGCTTCACACTGGACTCCCCCACCCAGGGCAGGGGGCCCTCTGAGGTCTCCCAGAGTTCCGGGAGCACTTGGCCTCCAGGCAGGAGGCTGTGCTGTGGTTCTGCATTCAGTGGCCTGAGCCCCGGGTCTCCAGGGTCCCCTCCAAAACAATCCCGGGAGGGAACTTGGGGGGAGAAAGCTTAGCTCCCAGGCCCTAGTGGCCATGCCAGCGTGAGGAGGGCCCAGAGCCAGGAGCTACGTGGGAGCTGACTCATCCTCGGTCTCTCCCTGTCCAGGGGTGCACGCCCACGACGTGCCCTCCCCCGGCTTCTCCACGCTACCTCCCAGGCTCTGCCCAGGTGTCTGCAAACCCACGCGGGCTCGCCTTGTCCGCATCGCCGCTCCTAGCAACCACCCTCCGCTCTCTTTGCCAGATCCGGAAATGTGTGGTCTCGGCCGTTTCCTCCTGAATCCTTGAAGCGCCCACTCAGCCTCCGCCCGGTGCTCCAGCATCCATGCAGTTTGCTGAAGTCACCCTGCTGAAGGGCGTCAAGAGCTGGAGGACAGGTGGCCCTGGGCCTCCCACTCCCGCTCCCACCCTGTGGCGGCACCTGATGCTTCGACAGCCGCCTCTTCCAGAACCAACGGACACGCTCGCTCCCCCCCACCCCCCCACCCCGGTTTCCATGACACTGCACTTTCCCACGTCTCCTCCGGATTTCTGACAGCTCGTTTCCTCGCTGGCTGGCGTCGCCTCCTCCTGGCTTCTCCCCATGGGCATGACAGAGGCGCTGCCCTTGGCTCTTCCCCCAGCGGGTGCCCAGCACCTCACCACCTCCCTCCACTGCTGCTCCTCCGCCCTTGGCCACCCACGTTCCCTAATCCTACGTGGCCAAGTTATACAGGGCGTCTTGCCCCACCCCATAAAAAGCAAGTCCTAAATCAGACTGTCAGCCTGGCAGGGCCTGGAGAGGTTCCTGTGTGGGCTGGGAAGCCCACCACGCACCTGGTGGGATGTTGCTGGGGAGACTTAACAATGCCGCCTGAGCCTGGGCTACTACAGGTCTGTGAGAGGCAAGCCAGTGTAAGGCTAAGGGTATAGGACTCTGTGAGCCGACTGCCCAAGTTCAAACCCTGCCTCTGCTACTTGCTGCTTCTATCTCAGGCAAGTTCATTTATTTGTTCATCGATTTATGTAACAAATGTTAATTGAGCCCCAGTCTGTGTGCCAGACTGCTGAAAATACAAACGGAAACGCAAAGTGACTCCCCACACTTGTGATGTTTAGGAAGAGTCACGGCATTAATCAAATAATACCCAAGCAGATGCTCAGCTGTGACTGTGACGATGTGAGGGAGAGGTCCAGGGTGCTGAGAACCCAGCACAAGATGGTCTTATCAGGGAGGTCAGCGACAGCTTCCTCGAGGACATGACCTTTAAGCTCAGATCAGAAGGATGAGTGGGGTTATGAGGTGTGACAGGCTGAATAATGGCCCTGGAGATGTCCACATTCTGATCCCCAGAATCTATGAATATGTTACCTTACATGGCAAAAAAGATGTGATTCAGTTAAGGATTTTTTTTTTTTTTGGCCGTGCTGCATGGCTTGTGGGATCTTAGTTCCCCTACCAGGGGTTGAACCCAGGCCCCGGCAGTGAAAGCCCACAGTCCTAACCACTGGACCACCAGGGAATTCCGCCCAGTTAAGGATCTTGAGATGGGAGATTCTCCCGGATTATCTGAGTGGACCCAGTGTAATCACAGGTGTCCTTATAAGGAAGAGGCAGAGGGTCAGAGAAGATATGATAATAAAAGCAGAGGTGGGAGGGATGGCATTGCTGGAAGGGGGGCCATGAGCCAAGGAAGCCTCTAGAAGCTGGAAAAGGAAAGGCAATGGATTCTACCCTAGAGCCTCTAGAAGGAAGGAAGCCTGGCCGACCCATTTTGGACTTCTAACCCCAGAACCGTAAGATAATAACTTTGTGTTGCTTTAAGTCACTAGTTTGTGATAATTTGATACGACAGCACTAGGGAACTAACACCATAGGAGAAGAATGGAAAAGCGTGTGTGAAGGCCAGGGATGAGAAGTGGGTACCTATGATCTAAAAAACGAAAATGTGTATGTGTGGGCGTGTATGGGGTTTCAGGGGCGGGAGCCATGAGGCTGGACATCTGGGCAAGAGCCAGACCATGATCAACAAGCAGCCATTTCAAGCAGCTCCTGATTGATTGGTTCACACTGTTAACCCGCCCTCTAAGCCTCAGATTCCTCACTGGTAAAATGACGACTTCACAGGTCTGTTGAGAGGATTACATGAGATTGCGTACGTGTTGAGTGTACCTCTTACTTAGTAAGCGCCTGTTTAGTGTCAAGCATGATTATGGTCCTGTGGTTTTCCAACTGGGCTCCATGGAGCCCTGGGAATTCTGTGAGACTCCTGGGGCTGCTGAGGATCGGGAGGGAAAGAGGGCCAAGGTGGGGCAGGGCAGTTCTGCCCGCGGTCAGAGCAGCTGACCTTGTATTTATTTGTTTGCATGTTGGACTTGGCTTCTGCTTAAGATGATGTTTGCTTATTTTTTTAAATTAATTAATTTATTTATTTTTGGCTGTGCTGGGTCTTCGTTGCCGCGCGTGGGCTTTCTCTAGTTGCGGCGGCTGCTCTTCATTGTGGTGCGTGGGCTTCTTGCAGTGGCTTCTCTTGTTGCGGAGCATGGGCCCTAGGTGTGCAGGCTTCAGTAGTTGCGGCACACGGGCTCAGTAGTTGCGGCACACGGGCTCAGTAGTCGTGGCTCGCGGGCTCTAGAGTGCAGGCTCAGTAGTTGTGGCGCACAGGTTTAGTTGCTCCGTGGCACGTGGGATCTTCCCGGACCAGGGCTTGAACCTATGTCCCCTGCATCGGCAGGTGGATTCTTAACCACTGCGCCACCAGGGAAGTTCTTAAGATGATGTTTGAATAAGAGGTTCCTCAGCTAAGACACAGTTTGAACGCCACTGCTCTAGCCTGCCTCTGCTTCTTCCAGTGAGGAAACCCTGGCCTGGAGGTGCCACCACGGCTTGTGCTGCCTTGGAGCCAGCTGGAGAACCCAGCCCCCAATCTCTGATGCCTTGATCAACCCTTTGTGGTCCAGGGTTCTGGGCCCTGGGGTCAGACCAGGGGCTTTGTTACTTGGAGTCCGTTTTCCTTCCTGGCCCTTCCTGTGGTCTGCATTCTATGTTTACTTGCATCTTCTTTGTTTCATGTCAGCCTTCCTCAAAGGACGCTAGAGTCCATGGGGGCAGGTTCTGTTAACCACAGTATCTCCAGGGCCTGACGCTGTGTCTGACATGTGATAATGACAGGAAACACTTGGAAAGTGCTCACTCTGTCCCAAGCACTGTCCCATGTCGTCTACACACATTCACGGTTCATAGTTACCCCTAACTCACACGGTCAGCTCTCAAGACGTGTTGGCTTAATGTTTCACATCACTTGTGCACCTGGGTGAGTTTCTTAGCCTCATCTGTAAAATGGGGGTCAACAACATGGACAGTGGTGATGGTGAGGATGAAGCGGCTTCATGACGTCTGCCTGTCGCCTGGCTTGGGGCCTGGCTGCACAGCCACTCAGGAAGGGTAGCCATTAAAATGACCTCATTGCACTGGGTTCCAGATTGCTCTGGTTCCAGCATAGGATCACTGCTGCAATCTGGTCCCCTGAGCTGCAAAGGATTGCTTCCGTCCATCCGGCAAGTCACTTCCTGCAAAGTTTTTCTTACTCACTACTCCTCTGGGCCCAGACCAGCACATCTGCCTTTCTGGGCTCCAGCTCCCTCCCATTGCAATCAACTCTGCAGGCGGCTGCTTTCTCCTACACTCTGCTCTGCTGCTTCCTTCTCTCTCAGGGCCCCAAGAAGATCCATACAACCTGTATCATCAAAAATGACCCTCCTGGGATCCTGAGGACAGTGTAAATCCATGCCGTGCCCCATGGCTCCCAGGCCACCACTAATACCCCCAGCAGGAGCCTCTACCTGTGGCCTGGCCCCCCGACAGCCTTTGCTGAGCCCCCTCCTCTGCACTGCTGCAGCACCCCTTGCTCCATTGCTACCCGTCTCGCATAATCTACAGGTGTTTTTCACATATCTAATGGAAACGCGGTGAACATGTAAGATCCCTGAGG
Source organism: Leucopleurus acutus (assembly GCF_964270905.1). Lineage (NCBI taxonomy): Eukaryota > Metazoa > Chordata > Mammalia > Artiodactyla > Delphinidae > Leucopleurus > Leucopleurus acutus. The sequence continues at coordinate 49,815,377 of NC_139159.1, read as the reverse complement.
ATCCTGAGATTCCTCTTCAGGAATTCTGGAATCTGTGCCTTTGACACCATTCCCACCACCTAGTTGAGGCCACCCCAGTCTCTCACCTGGATGATCACAGAATGTCATGGTCTGTCTCCTCTGGCCTTGCCCCCTCCCATCGGGCATTGGGGTGACCTTTGAAAGCACAGATGAGTTTATGGCACTCTCTTTTGGGGCTCCCCGTTGTCCTCAGAGGAGCTCTTAAGACCAGTTCCCGCTCCCTCCCCATCTCACTGGATTCAGACAAGCAGAATTGACTTACAGTGGCTTGAATGAAGGCTTGAATGGCCTGGGTTCTCCAGGTGGTGAAAGGTTCTTCCTTCTGCCTGAGACACTCCCCTTCCTCTCCCCTCCACCCCTTCTACCCATTGGCTAATTCCTGCTCACACCCAGATCTCAGCTGAGATGCACCTCCCAGGAAAGGGCTCTCGGGCTACCTGCAGCCTTGGCCTCTTCCGTGAGCCTAGAGCATGGTACACATTCCCTGCTTTCTTGTAATTGCCTGTTTATTGCTCATAGCCCCACTTGCCTGTCTGCACTCTTGAGGGCAGGGCCCCTGTCTCCACCGCCTTGAGCCAAGCACAGTGCCTGGCACATAGTAGGTACTTAATAAACACTAGTTCAGTTGAACTGAACTACTCCCAAAGCTCGACCAGGCTCCTCAACCTTCCCATCTCTCCAAATCCTACCGGCCCCTTCAGATAACAACAATAACAGCTGACATTTTTTTTTTTTTTTGCGGTATGCGGGCCTCTCACTGTTGTGGCCTCTCCCGTTGCGGAGCACAGGCTCCGGACACGCAGGCTCAGCGGCCATGACTCACGGGCCCAGCCGCTCCGCGGCATGTGGGATCTTCCAGGACCAGGGCATGAACACGCGTCCCCTGCATCGGCAGGCCGACTCTCAACCACTGCGCCACCAGGGAAGCCCCTAGCTGACATTTTTTGAGTGCTTGTTATGAGCCTGGCACTCATGCATATCGCCTCTGTTTACTCTTCAACAACCTTGTGAGGTAGGAACTATTTTACAGAAGCCCAGGCTTAGAGAGGCAAACTAACTAGCCTAAGGTCACACAGCTAGAAAGGGGTAGAGCTGGATTGACACCCAGCTTGCTGACTTCTCGAGTCTTCCTTCTCGACACTGCCGATGTACCCACTTGTTCTCCCACCTTCTCCACAAAGCCCTCTTCTTCCTCTGACCCCTCAGGGTCTCTGCCTTCCCAGACCCTCGCCACCACATCATCTATACCTGTAGCTTCCTGACTGCGTGCTGCCTTCAACGGCTCTCTAGCACAGAGGTATTTAAGCAGTTCATCTCTCTAACTAGTGAGAAGCTCCCCGAGGTCGAGGACTATGATCTCTGTTTTCTAGGAGGCCCCAGGATACCCAGCCCAGTGGTGGGCACCCAGTGAATATCCTCCAATTCATCAGTAAAACAAAGGCCGTGTCCTCACGCTGCATGCATCTGAGGAGGTGGCTCGGGAGGGTCTGTGCTCTCTTCTCTCCGTGATTCCGGTTAAATAATGAAGTGTTGATGGAGAACTCTGGCTACTTTCTAATCCCTGATGTTTTGGGACATTATGAGTTGCAGAGACCCATGGAATTCAGGGGAAGGGAGTGCCAAGATTCCCTGAGGCCAAATCTGTGATCTGCATCTCTGACTTCATTTTTCTGTCCAGGGAGTCCCATTTTTTTATCATAATATGTTTCTGGAAACTATGTCATAAATCAGATTATCAAAAAAGAGATTGTATTTAGTCAGCACAAATATAGTGTACGAATATGCCAGGCCATGAGCTAGGTGAAGGGGGCTAAACTTAAATGTGACAGGGTTCTGCTCTCAGGGGTCTCACTGTCTTGCTAGAGTCATGAAACAACTCATCACAGTAAAAGGCCCCTGAGTTTCACATGTTCTGGCTCCCATCTGCCTCTGCAAGGTCTCCCCAGGTGCTTCTAGAAGTTTCCCATGGTGTCTCACGTGGGCTCATGCCTAAGTCCAGGCATTGCCCCTAACACGTGATTTCCATGGTTGTTTTCCTCCTCTTCCCTGCTCCGGTCCGTGCCCTGTGGACTACACCCCTGCAGGGCACCCATGGCAGATGGTGAAGCAGGTCGTGGACCGGGGTGACGTCGCAGGACACTCCTCTCCCCGTCAGTGTCACACTCTGCCAGGGAGTTGTAAACCTGGGCTGGCTGAGCCCCTGTCTTACAGCGCTTTTAGTGAAATGGCTCTGCAGTGTCTGACATGGCTGCCTAGGACGATCTGTCTACACACACGCACACGCACACGCACACGCGCGCGCGCACACACACACACACACACACACACTTGGCTCAGACTGGATGCCACAGGTTCTGAGCCCAGGTGCATCCCCTTTCCAATAACAAAGCTCTCTCACTGCCTGATGGGCTTCCCCCTGGGATTTACTCTCCTGCAGAAGGTTCCTCACTCCCTCTGCAGCATCAGCTCCTGGCAGGCTGCCTCACCATTTCCCTACACAAGCCTAGGCATGTCCCAGTTTTGCCACAGCACAGCACTCTAGTCCCACCTGTTTCTCTTACACGTGTGCTACTTACTCATGCTCAGATGTAGAAAAAAGACAAGAAAGAAATACTCTAAGAGGTGTTGATGCTGGGAGGTTTTATTTTCTTTTTCATACTCTGCTGTCTTTTCCAAAATTTAGAAAATAAGCATGCCTCCCTTTTACAATCTCCTCACCCCACCGCACTCCCCAATAAAAGCTTTTATTATGGTGGATGTTTTTGTTAAAATACAAAATTAACAACACAAACTGTAGAAGCAAAGAGGAAAAAAAAAAGATGAACTCTAGGGTGTCAAGGGGAAGTAGAAAATCTTCCCAAAGGAATACTGTTACAGTTGGAAGTTCTTAAACAAATGAATCATAGATACAGCGAAGCATATACCATAAGACCAATGCCATAGTAACTGTAAGCCTCCCCAGTCATTCAAAGAAGTAAAATTAATTTCCAAGCCCTACAAAATATACATATCACATTGATTATATAAGGGACTGCAATGAACTTTTAAGTGTACGTATCGCATATTAAAACGCACACACAACTTTTATAACATACCAAGGCATAGTAGGTTGGCTACAGTAAATACTACACATCTAATTGACAACAGTATTGTTCACCTTTGACTTCAGAAGTGCACGATGCTTGATCTTCATGCCTTCTTTTTCTCTGAAGCACACCAGGATGTTCAGAATCACTCCTTGGAGCTCCATGCTGGGGTAGTTGAGGATGAGGCATAGGATTTAGGTGTCTGTTGCTGATGATAATGACGCTGTGTCTTTGACTGCAAATTGTTTTAAATATCCGGAAGGGCTGACGCAGCATCCTCTTCTTCCTCCACATCTGTGTTTAAAAGCTACTAGGCAGGGGGCTTCCCTGGTGGCGGAGTGGTTGAGAGTCCGCCTGCCGATGCAGGGGACGCGGGTTTGTGCCCCGGTCCGGGAGGATCCCACGTGCCGCGGAGCGGCTGGGCCCGTGGGCCATGGCCGCTGAGCCTGCGCGCCCGGAGCCTGTGCTCTGCGACGGGAGGGGCCGCAGCAGTGTGAGGCCCGCGTACCGCCAAAAAAAAAAAAAAAAGCTACTAGGCAGGGATTCAGGGTCAGGGTTAACACAGGCTCCAGGAAGGCTGCTGCAGGCTCTGAAGACAGCCCTCCCCATCCTTCCCTCCGCATGGACCACTGAACAGCTGTAACTTTAACTGACAGCCCTCAGAATACAAAACTGCTGTTGGATGGTTCTCTTCATCTGGGACAACAGTGGTGAGAAACAGATGGGTGGGGATTGAGGTGCAGGAACTCGTCAAACTCCATCTGTGGATCACAGAATTAAAGTGCGTGCTGGATGGAAAAGACCTCTGCTATGTGCTTCTCCAAACTCTAAGAGCCACCACCACTGACCTGAGAAGGCACATACTCTGTGCCTGAAATTACTACAGAGATGGTTTAATTTCATGTAACTGACACAATTCTGTGAAGTAAATAATATCGCCCCCATTTTACAGATGAGAAAACAGAGGCTCAGTGAACTTAGCAGTGTATTAGTTTGCTAGGGCTGCAGTAACAAAGTGCTGCAAACTGGGTGCCTAAAACAACAGAAATTTATTGCCTCACAGTTCTGGAGGCTAGAAGTCCAAAATCACAGCATCAGAAGGGTTGGTTCTAGGGACCAGGAGGAAGAATCTATTCCATGCATGCCTTTCTCCTTGCGTCTTGTGGTTGCCAGCAACCTTTGGCATTCTTCAGCTTGTAGATATACCTCGCCCCAATCTCTCCCTTCATCTTTACATGCCATTCTCCATGTGTGTGTCTGTGTCTCCAAATTTTCCCTTTTTTAAGGATAGCAGTCAGAGTAGGGCCCACTCTAACGAGCTCATTTTAACTTGATTATCTCTATGAAGACTCTTATTTACAAATAAGGCCACATTCTGAGGTACTGGGGGTCAGGACTTCAAATATTTTGGGAGGAACTTTGGGGACTTCAGCGATTCAGTCTATACTATAAAGATATCACTTCTGGTAAGTGATGGAGCCAATATTCAAAACCTAGACAATCTGATACCAGCTCTTAACCAAACCCTATCCTGTCTCCTATCTGGCTCTTCCTGGCCACCTGGCTCTCTCCTGTAGAACATATCTGTGGCAAGGAGATTGGCGACCACAGAGGCTGGAGCCCACCTACCACGTCAGAAGACTTCCTAAATATAATCTCTTATTTTCTATGCTTTCCTCTGGAGGGATATACTAATAGTTCAAGTCTTTTCTCCATGCAGATGTTGACAGACGTTTGCTCTGATAAGGGAATGTTCCCATCTTCATTGACCGCTTTTGCAGGAACCACAAGTTCCTGGGCCAGTGCCCCGCCGACCCGTACAACCTTTTCTCCAGTGAAGAAAAAGGGCACCTCTGTTTTCGTGCTAATGAGCGTGAGATCCCTTACTTTCTGGTTCTCACAGTGACATCGGACACCCGTCGTTCCGTGTGCCAAGGGGGAGAGACCTGCAGATGCCACAGAGACGTGGGAGGAGATGCTGGAGGAGGGAAGGTCGGCAAATGCTCAACAATTCATCATGATTTGAGTCCTTCACCTTCATGGTCCCCCCACCCCTTTTTTTTTAAATTTAAAAAGCGCCGTTTGTATGACTCTAAATTAGTCAGGCTTTGTCTTGGTTCTCTCACTGGGAGCTGGTCATCTCTGAACGAGTGTGTTGAACCTGACCTGGGTAACCCCAGGATCCAGTTCTTCCCTTCCTGGGTCTCAGGGACCCCATGGGTGGATCAGGCTGTCACTGGATAAGGGAGACCCACCGAGGGTCTTGTGGTAGTGTGGCCGAGAACCCCCGAAAAAGGACTTGCTACCCCAGCTGTGGGAGGGTGCCTCACTGCACCCCACCCAAGGGCCGGCCCCCAGCCAGTGAGGCTTGAGGCCGGGATGTCAAGGCCCGCAGTTCAGCCTCGTGTGGGCAGTTCTGAGGGGCCGCTTCAGCTCCAAAGCGCTCCGTGGGCTCAGCCGAGGTTGTCCTTGGGCGTAAACTGCAGCTTGACGTCCACCCCTGCCCCTGCCCTCCTTTCCTCAGTGTTGCTCCTAAGAGACCTCGCACAGCCCTCCTCCACTCTCCACTCAGCTCAGTCTGCCTCCCAGGAACCCACCCTGACTGGCTTCTCCAGAGACTCAAGTCAACACTTGGTCCTGAAGCCACAGAAGAGGCATCAGAGGTCAAAGGCCACTTCTGTCTGGAAGGGGCCCCAAACTTCAGCTTTCCCAAGGCCTGGCCAGGATGCTCACAGGCCTGCCCACACACTCACTCCCTTCTGTTTGGCACCATCTGAAATTAGCTGACCAACATCTTCCTCCCTCCCTCCCACAAAGATTTATTGAGCATCTGCTATGTGCAAAGTACTATTCTAGACTCTAGAAATACAGCAGTGAAAAAGACAAAAAAAAACCCCAAAAACACACAGAAAAATCTTTATCCTCATGAAGCTTGCATTCTACCAGGGGGATTACCCTGGTAGATTACCCAGGGATTACCCAGGGAGACGATTACCTAATAAAACAGTAAAATACTATCACTCAGTGATAGTACTCTGGGGAGGCCAAAAAGCAGGGAGTGGAGAGGGTTTGGGAGCAGGATGGAAGGAATAAAGGGAACAGGGGAAGACTCACTGAAAAGGTGACATTTGAGCAAAACCTGAAGGAGATAAGGGACTGAGTCATGAAGCTATTGGGGGAAGAGCCTTTCAGACAGCAGGGACAGCAAGTGCAAAGACCCTGAGGCAGCAGCTTGCTGTGTGTTTTCAAGGACTAGCAAGGAGACCAGTGTAACTGGGTCAGAGTGGGAGAACAGTAAGAAGTGAAATCAGAGATCACAGTGGGAGGTGGGAGGGAGGACAATAGGATTGCGGGTGTGGAGGGCCTCTTGGGCCAATGTAGGGACTTTGGCTTTAACTCTGGGTGAGATGGGAGCCACAGAGGGCTCTGAGCACAGTAGAGCGAGGATCAGATGAGCTGTTTTAAAGGACCACTCGAGCTGCTGTGTGGAGAGAGGGCAGAAGCAGGAGACCTCCTAGACTCTTTCAGTAAATCCAGTTGGAAGACAGTGCTGGCTCAGTCAAGGGGCTGCAGCAGAAGTGGTCAGATTCCGGAGATATTTGGAAGGTAGAGCTAATGGGATTTGTTGTTGATCCTTCCGGGAGAGCCAGCACTGTGGCTGGCAGGATCACACACATGGGTGCAGCCAGCAGCATTTCTCAATGCAGCAAATACCATGTGGTGGCTTTGGAGCCAGACACACCTGGGTCTGGATCCAGACTCCATCCATAGGAGCTGCTCATCGTGAGCAGGTTACATCAACTCTCTAAGACTCTTGTTTCTTCGTCTGTCAACTGGGGATAACAATCTTTATATCATGGGATTATTATGAAGATTAAGTGAGATAAGGTAAAAGAAGAGCTGATAAAGAGTGATGTGATTATTTTAAATAATGCAGTGTCCTGTGAATCTTGGTGCAGAGGCCCGTGGAGGGGAGGGGCAGAATCTGAGGGTGGAGGGAACATGCAGGAGGGGTTGGCCAAAGCTGGGGGGCAGCCAAGATTGCCCAAGAACACTGCTGTGGAAAGAGAACAAGACTCTTGGGCACACACTGGCCTTCCCAAGGGAGTCTGGGGGATTCCAAAGCTCAGACAGGTTGGGGTGGGGTGGCCTTCAGAGAAAAGATGGCCAGAAGGGAACTCCTTGGATGAAGGTGGAGCCATGGAAAATGGGAACATCCCCCAATTCTAGAGAGGATTAGGTCATCCCAGCTGAAGCCAATCAAAACTCTCCCTTGGGGAGGCAAAAAAAGGTTTTACTAGGCCAAAACTGCAGCTATCTCTAGCAGCTGCCAGGAAAGGAGGCGAGGCAAGGCGAGCCTTGGGCCCGAGGCCATGAGCCCTGGAGGTCCCACCCTGGCTAGAAAAGGAGACTAGGGGAGAGCTGGGGGGCAGCCCAGAAGCTGGGGGAGGGCGGAGCTGTCTGAGTTGTATGGTGGTGGTGGGATGCCCTTCTGGAAAAACAATTAGGTCCTCATCAGAGGCAGCCAACAAAGCTTCGCACACTGGGGCTCTGCGATTCTTTTCCCTTAAGGAAGACAAAAAGCAGGATTAGCATTCCTTCCATCAGAGATGTTCTACTGATTTATACGTATGGCGGTTTTCCCCCCAATAAACCAGAAGTTTAAACTGGGGATCCTGCACTTCCCTCCTAATTAGAGAGAGCCTTGGCAGTGAATGAATGTGGGTTCAAGTTCCAGGGCAGCAGTTGACCTTGGGCAGGATGCTTGACCTCTGAGTCTTGTAAAATGGGGATCACAGTACCTCGCAGGTGTCTGTGGGCAGCCATCTTCTCCCCTCCCCCAAGCCCTGGGTTCAGAGAATGAAAGGAAACATACTAACTGTAAAGGTAGACAGTCAAGCGTACAGAAGGATATTTCCTGTGTGGGGAAAGCCATGGGGGCTGGTTTCTAGGGGCCAGATGGGAGAGTGCAGTGCCAGAGCGGTGCCCCTGGTCCCAGGGTGGGGACCTGGTCCTTAGTCACTGTCTCCCAGTTCAAACTCCCTTCCTCCTAGGCACCACCACCTTTTCCCACTTCTCTCAGGCCCTAAAGAAATGGTACAGAGCCCTTGGGAGAGGAAGCATCCTTTTCCCAGACACTCTTGGGGCTAAAAATCCCCCAAACCCGAAGTCCTCCCAAGGCGCTGACGTCAGCCTGAGACGGCGGCTGCTGAGCTTTTCTGGTAACCTCTTCCTGCCAGCGGCCACCTCCGGGAAGGACAAGGTTGGGCCCCAGGCCAAATCCTGCAGCTGCTCCACACCTGCCCGGCCTACTCGGACCATCTTGCAATCCTGGGGCCTTGAGGGGCAGGGGTGGCTGGTGGGCCATTCCCCTCCCTGTCGCCACCCTCTCCAGGAAGCCAACCGCAGATTCCTAGTGCCTCCTCTTGCTGGTGGGAATGGAAGCAGAAGTACCTCCCCTCCCCTGTCCTCCACTCCTTCCTCCCCCCTCCCCCTATCCCCCACGACTGCTCTTTTCCTGGTCCAGTCACAGGCTTCGACAGGCATTTGAGTCTTGTGTCCAAGGAAGCTCTGACCCCTGGCCCCCTGTTAGGGATTTTTAGGCCAACGAGTTATAGAATTTTATTTTATTTTATTTTATTTTTTATTTATTTTATTTTATTTATTTTTGCTGTACACGGGCCTCTCACCGTTGTGGCCTCTCCCATTGCGGAGCACAGGCTCCGGACGCGCAGGCTCAGCGGCCATGGCTCACGGGCCCAGCCGCTCCGCGGCCTGTGGGATCTTCCCGGACCGGGGCATGAATCCACGTCCCCTGCATTGGCAGGCGGACTCTCAACCACTGCGCCACCAGGGAAGCCTGAGTTATAGAATTTTAGAGCAGACATAAGGATCTCTCAAACCAGGCTGGTGTCCTTCAGTGAGTGGCTTCTGGGTGCCAGGCACAGCACTCAAGGCTTCAAAGGCATTAGTTAACCCTGACAACAACTGCACAAGGGAGATGTTATGATTGAGCTCTTGTTTGCAGATGGGAAAATGGACGCAACGAAAATGGACTTAAGCAACTTGCCTAAGGCCACATGGCGGAGCAAGCCAGGTCTTGTGACTTCAAAGCTGAACTTTGCTACCACGTTACACTTCTCAAAGCATATTCCGTGGATCATTTGTTCCCGTAGGTCTGCCAGGAATGAGAGAAACCTGTGGTTAAGCATGCCAGGGAAGTACTCTAGATTCAGCTCCACTTTGTGGAATGTCTCGGAGCATATTGACAGATTAAAGGCTCTGAGAAGTCCTGCAGTGAGTTAAATCTGTTTAACTCTCTCTAACCCAGTGTTTCCCAAACTTATTTGCACCTGGGAACCCCACTGCTTTTTACAAACGCGACACTGTTACCATCCTGGAGAATGTGCTGTGGGAGATGCTACACAAGATCACATTACCTGTCTTGTTCAGATAGCGCCTGGCACATATTAGGAGCTCAATAAACACGGGCTGGATAAAATTAACACACATTTCCCCCATTTCTGGTCATCCTAGCCCTTTCCCTGAAGAGTCTCTCAGCCGTGGAAGATACTTCACATCCTACAGATGACCCACTCCTGATGGCACCCCTGTGTGGGTCTTCTTGGCTGTGCTGGGGTCACATGGAGAGAAAATTCCATTTAGGCAGCTCCTGAGGCCTCCCCTATTTTAGCCCCTCAGAGGTCTCTATTCTAAGGACAAAGGGAAAGTTCTGAGACACTTCCGTTCAGTTTTGGCCAGCAGGAATATGGGTGTGGATGAGGGTGTGAAAACCTCCCACCATTCATCCTCTCCCAGCCCCTCAAGCCCTCCCAGCAGTACGGTGCAGACCCTGAGGCATCCTTCCACCCCTGCCAGCACTCACACCTCCGTTTTCACCTTCCTTGGCACCCTGCCCCGAAACCCCTCGCTCCCTCCCTCTACTTTTTATACCCTATCAGCCCCTCTTGCTTCCTACCTTCTCGGACTCGCTTGAACTCCAGGCTAGACTGGAATCAGATCCTCACTGGGGACCATGAACACACAGCAGGCCAGACCCCTGCTCAGAGATTCAGGTGTAACTGCTGTGGGATGGGGCTCAGACCATCCGTACCTTCAAATACAGCGAGGTCAGGAAGGACGGATACTCGCCAGCACCCATTGCCCTTTTTCTCGTCCTTTGGTGACACACCCCTTGGCAAGCCTCCCAGCCCGGAGCAGGTGCCAGGGTGCCCCAGCTGCCTGCTCCTGGCTCCTGAACACTGCTGGGAAAAGGCCCCCACCACAGCACTGGCACTGCTATGGACTCAGACTCCCATCTCGGTGCCACCTGCCAGCACATGTAGCAGTCCTGGGTCTAAACCACTTACTATTCTGGGTCTTCGTCACTCTCTCCGTGCTCCCTTCTGACCCCAAGTCTAATGCTTAGCCTCTTGTCTCCTACTACTGGAAAAAAAATTGAAGCCACTGGGATCACATGATTTCCATCAAATTCTCGCTCCCTACCAATTCTGCTACTGCCACCCCACTGCTTTCCTGTTAATTTTAGAAGCAGGCCAAAATCTAGGTCAAATCCCCCAGCCTATGGAATCAGGCTGCCAGGGTTCCAATCCCATATACATCCCTTACTGGCTATGTGATCTTGAGCAGATTTCTTAATCTCCTCAGTGCCTCAGTTCCTCATCAGTGAAATGGGATGACACTCGCTCGCCTTTACCTCACAGAGTTAATGAAGGATTAAACGAGATAGGCCACACAGAGAGCTTGGCACAGGCAAATGCTAACAAAGGCTAGTTATTGTCATCGCCTTCTCCGCCTCCTCCAAACTTTTTTCCATCATTATGAACCTCTCCCTGTTTCTAGCTCATTCCTCTCAGCCTATAAAGAGACTCCTGTCTCTCCTGTCCTAAAAAATCTCTTCTTGATTCTATGTTCTTGATTTCTCTTGTCCCTTCTCATCCAAACTTCTCAAGAGCATCCTTTATCAGCTTGTTCCTTTCCTTATCTCCCTTCTGTTCCTCAGGGACGTGGCTTCTGGCTCTACCATAGTTCTGACATTTGTCGGGATCACCAAGGACCTGGCTAAGACCAGTGGGCACGTCTCGGTCCCTGACTTCTGCCTCCTGCCCTTGACTTTGTTAATCACGTCCTGCTTTGTGAAACTGTGGATGGCTTGGCTTCTGTGCTTCCTTATCAGTCCCTTGGTTCTCCTTGTACTTCCTCTGCCTTCCCCTCTCTGTCTCCAGGCTTCTCATCCGCCACTGGCCCCAGGAAGGCTGTGGGGACCCTGAGTCTGTCCTTGGTTCATGGATCTCCTCTGCCCTCACATTCCTGTCAGGTGATCTTAGCAGCTCTCATGGCTTCTACTTCCACTTGATGGTTGATACCTGCTATGAGCTGAATTGTGTGCCCCCAAATTCATATGTTGAAGCCCTAACCCCCAATGCTATCGTATATGGAGACAGGGACACTACAGAGGTAATTAAGATCAAATGAGGTTATAAGTTCGGGGCCCTAATCTGATAGGACTGATATCCTTATACAAAGAGGAAGAGACGCCAGAGATCTCTCTTTCTAGGCTCACACAGAGAAAAGGTCACGTGAGGACACAGTGAGAAAGGGCCATCTGTAAGCCAGAAAGAGAGGTCTCACCAGAAACTAACTCTGCTGGCACCTTGATGTTGGACCTCTAGCCTCTAGAACTATGAGGAAAAAAATTTCTGTTATTCAAGTCACCTGGTCTGCAGCATCTTTTTTTTTTTTTTTTTTTTTTTTGTGGTACGCGGGCCTCTCACTGTTGTGGCCTCTCCCGTTGCGGAGCACAGGCTCCGGACGCGCAGGCTCAGCAGCCATGGCTCACGGGCCCAGCCGCTCTGCGGCATGTGGGATCTTCCCGGACCGGGGCACGAACCATGTCCCCTGCATCGGCAGGTGGACTCTCAACCACTGCGCCACCAGGGAAGCCCCTCTTTTTCTTTCTTTTTTTTTTTTTTTTTTTGTGGTACGTGGGCCTCTCACTGTTGTGGCCTCTCCCGTTGCGGAGCACAGGCTCCGGACGCGCGGGCTCAGTGGCCATGGCTCCACAGGCCCAGCCGCTCCGCGGCATGTGGGATCCTCCCAGACCGGGTCACGAACCCGCGTCCCCTGCATCGGCAGGAGGACTCTCAACCACTGCACCACCAGGGAAGCCCCTGCAGCATCTTGTTATGGCAGCCTGTGCCAACTAATACAGTATCTAAGTATACCAGTTAGCTTTTCCTGCATAACAGACTATTCCAAAATTTAGTGGTCAAAAACAAAAACCATTTATTTAGCTTACCTTTCTTCAGGTCAGCAGTTTGGTCTGGGCTCAGCTAGGCGGCTCCTCTGGTCTTGGGTCTGTGGTCAGCTCCTGGTTTGGCTGGGCACTGGTTGGTCAGGGTGACCTCAGCTGGGATGGCTCATCTCTGCTCCATAGCATCTCTCATCCTCCAGCAGGCAGGCCCAGGCTTGTTTTCGTAGCAATGCAGCAAGGTTCTAAGAAAGCAAACAGAATGGAGGTTTGGAAGGAAAACCTCAAACTATGCAGACATCTGGGCCTTTCCATTCATACCTGGTACTCTGGTAGTTGACTTCTCAAATATCAAGACGTCTTGAACAATGAACTAAGAATATAGAATAATAATTAAATAAGAAAAAGAATATATATATATATATCTGAATCACTTTGCTGTACAGCAGAAACTAACAAAACATTGTAAACCAACTATACTTCAATAAAATAAATTTAAAAAAAGAATTATACATAAGTAAACTTTGGGAAAACACATAGCATTTTAAGGTATAGTTGACCGGACTTGACAGATGTAGAGTGAGGATGGATGAGGAAAACAGGCCTCCTCCTGAGTAGACAGCTTGCTGGACTGGATGGAGGGTGGAAATAATTTTCCAAACACTTATTACTTGTTGGATACTGTTCCAAGCACTTGGTACACACAGAACACCGAGGTGATTGAGAAAATGTCTCTAGAACCAGACTTGCCTGAATTTGAACTCCAATTCAGCCACTGACACAGAGAAAGTCACTTAAACTTTCCAGGCCTCTGGTTCCTCATCCGTAAAATAGGCATAATAACGGCACTTGCCTCACTGAGCTGTCATGAGGATGAAATGAAGTGATACCTGTGAGCCACATAGAAGTGCCTGGCTCATATGGTGCCCTCTAAATATCTGTCATTGTCATTATTGTCTCATTGTCATTATTTGTCTCAACCCATGACGTCGGCGATTTTGTCTCTATTTTACAGGTGAAGAAACTGAGGCTTGGAGAGGTTAAATAAATACCGTAATATGCAAGGTTAGGATGTGGCTTTGGACCCAGGTGGTCATAACTCCAGAAGCTATGTTCTTTTTTTTTATTGAAGTATAGTTGATTTACAATGTTGTGTTAGTTTCAGGTGTACAGCAAAGTGATTCATTTATACATATACATAAATATATATATACTTTTTCAGATTCTTTTCCTTTATAGGTTATTATAAGTTATTGAATACAGTTCCTTGTGCTATATAGTGGGTTCTTTTTGTTTATCTGTTTTATATATAGTAGTATGTATCTGCTAATCCCAAACTAATTTATCCCTCCCTCCCCTTCCCCTTTGGTAACCATAGGATTGTTTTCTATGTCTGTGAGTCTGTTTCTGTTTTATAAATAAGTTCATTTGTATCCTTCTTTAGATTCCACAAATAAGTGATATCATATGATATTTGTCTTTCTCTGACTTCACTTAGTATGATAATCTCTGGTTCCATCCATGTTACTGCAAATGACATTATTTCATTCTTCTTTATGGTTAAGTAATATTCCACTGTGTATATATACTCCATCTTCTCTATCCATTCATCTGTCAATGGACACTTGGGTTGCAGAAGCTATGTTCTTAATCACCGCTTCCTTCATATTCCTCCCTCTACCATTCATTCACAGGAAGGGAGCATGTTTGGGCTTAAAGATAATGAGTATGGTTTTAGATATAGATGTGGAGTTGCCTCTAGGACAACCAGGTAGAGACTTCTATTCAGCAGTTGGGTTTGTATGTGGAGTATAGAAATCAAGATATTGTAGACAGATAGGGATTGAGCCACGGGCGGATAACATCATACAGGGAGATGGTAGCATGAGAACGGAGGAGTGTCCGGGGCACATTTAAGGAGAGGATGGAGGAAAAGGATCCCCTAAAGGAGCTTGAGGATGAGCATCCAGAGAAGGGAGAGGGAGGTTTTGGAGGAAGGGAGACCGTAAGTCTGAGTTTGCCTGGGGGAGCCTCGGTTTAGGACAGCCTGGCATAATAATTAATGAGTGCCCTTTTTCACTTTCAACAGTGGCCCAGTTTGGAAGATGAATTATATATTCACCCTCCTTAGAACGTCAAGGAGGAGGAAATGTAGATGTGAAATACTGCAAAGAGGACAAGTAAGGTAAGTTTGGAAAGTGGGTTCCGTTGGAATTGGATTTGGCAAACTGATGACCTTGGAGAGAGGTTTCTGAGGAAAAAGATGGAAAACAGATTGGATCAGGCTAAAATCTGAATAAGAGACAAGTAGAGATAACAAATGTTCACAAGTCTTTCCAGAAGCTTGTCTGGGAAGGGAAGAAAGAGACAGCTATAGGGAGCGGAAGAGAAGGAATCCCCCTCCCAGCCACACTCCATGGGGAAGGGATTTGAGCATGTCAGGCCCAACAGGGAGGAAGCCAATGGATAGAGAAACTGACGGGCAATCAAGAAGATTGCTGACGGATCGAGGTCCCTGGGGAGCCAGAAAGTACTAGAGTCCAGAAAAATGAGAAAGAGCCTTTTTCTCAGGCTGCACTGCATGACATTTGGGATCTTAGTTCTCCGACCAGGGATCAAACCCGAGCCCCCTCTGCAGTGGAAGCGCAGAGTCCTAACTACTGGACCGCCAGGAAATTCCCAGGAAAGAGCCTTGAAGAAATAAAGCGGGAGATTTAAGAAATGGTGGGGAAATTGTCCCAAGAAGGTGGGTTTCTGGGCACGGAACTGACGAAGGGGACAGCATCATCTCGCAGACTCGTTCAGCTGTGGCAGAGCATGGTCAGTAATGCCTGGGTCTTTCCTTGGCCATAGACTCTTCAGCCCCCCACCCCAAATGCACATAGCTACACATGCATGATTTCTACACGAGTCAGGAGGCTCACAGCAAACTGATGCCCACAGAGGAGCCCAGACCACAGTGAGGAAGCTCTGCTCCCTAGAGCACTTTCCCAGGGCTTGGGTGTCCTCACCCCAAACATCTGTTCTTTCCATCTCCCCCAACTGATCCATAAATGCTCTCAACAGCCATGAAGGCAGCTCCTTCTTCATTTTAAAAGATTTTCATAACACGCTACAACTCCCAAGTTTGTAGGTTACTTTTCGCCAGTTACAGTCAAGCCCAGCTGCGTCCAGGTACCTCAAGGGGAGAGGTTCCTAAATCCCATCGGTGTGGTTACTGGAAGTCTCTTCCTAGGGAGGGTTCTCCTGAGGGTCCCTCCTGGAAACCCATAGGCCCATTCCTGGAGTCTGGGCTCCCCTCCTTGACCAGAGAGGAACGCCCTTTCCAGCTGCCCCCTCCAGACGCCAGGCCGCGTAGCCTTCTGGGTGCTGAACCTCGGATTGAGGATGCGCCCTTCCCTCCCAACCCATGGAAAGACTATGTCTGTAAGAATCCTCTTCATCTCTTACACTTTATCATTTAATGAATATTAATGTGATAGAGAACAGCGCCTTTCATTTATTCAGCAAATGTTTGTCAAGCTCCATGGCATTCCAGGTGGAGTGCTGGGAAGGCAGAGGGGGTTAGTGCGTGCTCCTAGCGCTAGAGGCATCCTTCTGAGGCCACGCCTGCTTTGTCCTATAAGAGCCCACCCAGCCACCCAAAGAATTCTGAAGAGTTGACAGCATTTAGGAGCAGTGTCCTATGAATCGCCACAGAATTTTGGCTTAAGATGGCGAAAGTCTTTACTGCTATTAAACAGTAGTTTATTTCTATAGAAAGAGAGGCCTGTGTAAAGGTAGTATGACAGGGGAAGGTAGGTCTTATTACACACTGCAGATGATGGATTGGAGACACAGAGAGGTGAGCAGTGCCTTGAAACCGTGCAGGTGATCAGTGAGGGGCCAGCGGACAGCCCAGGCCCTCTGTCTTCTGAACTGGAGGATGAAGAATCCAAGAGGAGACAGGAGAATACAGGGAGAGAAAAAAATAACCTGGAGAAGAGTTGATGAAGAAGTGGGGAAATAGTCAATGAAGTGACATGGATAGAATAGACAACAAACAGAGGTGGGTCGAATCTTTGAAAGGACAGACAACTAAAATCCTCTGACAGAAGAAGAGATTCCCAGATCTCTTAATTCCCGGTGCATGGGCGCCATGGCCTCAGGCAGACTTGAGTCCCTTGCAGAAAGGGCAGCCCCCTGATCCCACCACAATTCCACCCTGACCCCTTTCTTTTGTCACCACCCTGCACCAGCCCCTGTTTCAGCGAGCATGCTGTCTCACCCAGGACTTGCTGCCATGACCTTTCTCTGACCTGCATGCCCTGCCACCCGCTGGACACCTCCCCTGGTGGCCTCACACCCACCTCAGTGACAATGTTTCATTCATTTATTAAATTCCATCTTGCAACCTGCATTGTGTGCCAGGAGCCACTTGTGCCAGGCTCAGAGGAGACAATAGACAGCAAGCAGACATGGGCCTGCCCTTACTGGGAAGATAGAGATAAGTCAAATGAGCAACAGCTTGTTACAATACTTTGTGAGGACACCCTACTCACCCTATCCCACCTTCAAGCCTGGATACTAGCATCATCATCAAGCAGCAGTTGGAGCCTCCCAGAATCCTGGGTCCTCCGGGCTTTTCCACCTCCTGCATGCCCACATGTCCAGGTGATTCTCTGTGCCAGTATGTCACCTCCTTTTCTTTCTCCATGACCTCTGCCTAGACTCCTAGTCTGCCACCTCCAATCTCCACCCAAAACCCTCCTCCACATTGCTGCCCAAGTTTCCTTTTCTTTTTTTTTTGCGGTACGCGGGCCTCTCACTGTTGTGGCCTCTCCCGTTGCGGAGCACAGGCTCCGGACGTGCAGGCCCAGCGGCCATGGCTCACGGGCCCAGCCGCTCCGCGGCATGTGGGGTCTTCCCGGACCGGGGCACGAACCCATGTCCCCTGCATCGGCAGGCGGACTCTCAAATCAACCACTGCACCGCCAGGGAAGCCCCCAAGTTTCCTTTTCTAAATTACTAATGTGATCACAGTATTCCCAAGATTAAGAACTTCTTTACAGGAACTTCAAAGAGAAATAGAAAGTCATTGGAGATAGAATTTAATTCAAGACTCTTGGTCCATAAGAGAATAAGTAGATGTGGATACACACACACACACACACACACACACACACACACACACACACACGCACACACAGCATGTAAAAGAACGAAATAACATAAATAATAAGGTAGAACTAATTTATATGGGTTTTTTTCCTCTAAAGATAGATAATAGAAGAGCCTGAGGAAAATTCACCAAAATTGACTATATTCTAGGAAATAAAGAAAATCTTAATAGATTTCAAAAAGCAGAGTACAATCTTCTGATTGTAGTACAGTAAGACTAGAATTTAGTAACCAACAGAAGATAAAAAGTCACTACCACCTGGAAATATGTTTTTAAAATTTATCCTAAACAACTTGAGTTAAAGAGGAAATACAAATCAAGAAAGGAAGATTATCTAGAAAGTAATGATAAACTCTTTGGAAACATCAAAAATGATGAATGCACAAAACTTTTATCCATGCTCTTTTTTCCCTACCGCATTTGAAAGCCCCCTCTATAGTTTGTGCCCTGTGACACCCTACCCACCTTTCTCTGTTCTCTCCATATTTCCGTGGCTCTTGCCACTGAATTTCTCAACAGTTCTAGAAGCTGCCACCTTCTTTTACCCCTCCACACCTTTGCACCTTTATGCCATTTGCCTGGAATGTCCTTTCCCTTCTTACCTACCTAGCAAACTACCTACCTGTTTACTCTTTAAGACTCAGCTTTGTGGTCCCTTCCTTTGTGACGCCTCACACAGAATCGTCCACTCCTTCCCCCTGTCCCCAGAGGCCTTGGCACCGTCCTCTGGAGAAGATGGTGAGTGAAAAGAGAAGCTGGGTCAGGTCTCAGCTGCCCAGGCCAGCAATTTCAACACTGTGTCACTAACACCCAACTCCCTTGTCGCTGTCACCTTCCACCCTCTTGGAAGCTGGCTGCATTTCTAGGGGCTCTTTGCTCTAGGTCCGTTAATATCGATAGATAAAACAAAAACAGGAAATTGTGTTAATTCTGCACATGAACAAACTCATCTGTCCTTAGCTGACCCCCACCCCGTTTAGGCTGGCTCACAAATAGCCTCCTCTTGGGGCCCTCACACAGTGGTTCCCAGAATGTGTCCCAGAGATTACATGTGTTCTTTGAGATATGAATGGGGTTTTCTGTGTTTTGTTTTGGAAGAAGTTAAGGAAGCAAAGTGTTCCCCCATAAATTTGGGAAATGCTAGGTTGAACAAAAAGTTATATCAAATCACCATGATGGGGCTTCCCTGGTGGTGCAGTGGTTGAGAGTCCGCCTGCCAATGCAGGGAACACGGGTTCGTGCCCCGGTCCGGGAAGATCCCACATGCCGCGGAGCGGATGGGCCCGTGAGCCATGGCCGCTGAGCCTGCGCGTCCAGAGCCTATGCTCCGCAACAGGAGAGGCCACAACAGTGACAGGCCCGCGTACAGCAAAAAAAAAAAAAAAAAATCACCATGATGTACACTTCAAACATCTTACAATTTTATATGTCTATTGTACCGCAGTAAAGCTGAAATTTCCAAAAAGTGTTAAACTGGTCTCATGTTGAACAGTTTATCAGGGGACTGCCGTGGTGGCCCAATGATTAAGAATCTGCCTCCCAATGCAGGAGACGTGGGTTTGATCCCTGATTGGGGAACTAAGATGCCACACACCATGGGGCAACTAAGCCCGCGTGCCACAACTAGAGAGCCTGCGTGCCACAACTAGAGAGCCTGCGCGCCTCAGTGAAGAGCCCACGCGCCGCAATGAAAGATCCTGCATGCCGCAACTAAGACCCGATGCAGTCAAATAAATTAATTAATCAATTAAAAAAAGTTTATCAGAACCTTTAATCACTGATAAACATTATGAAGCACCAAATAGTATGCAAATTTCCCCAGAGTACTTGAACTTGGAACCTTTTAGTTAACCATGCCCTATTACATCGTGAAGAACAGTAACATTTTCTTCTTCTTCCTTTTTTTTTTTTTAAAGATTTAATTTTACTTATTTTTGGCTGCATTGGGTCTTCATTGCTGCGTGGGCTTTCTCTAGTTGTGGCGAGCGGGGGCTACTCTTCATTGTGGTGCATGGCCTTCTCCTTGCAGTGGCTTCTCTTATTGGGGAGCATGGGCTCTAGGTGTGCAGGCTTCAGTAGTTGTGGCGCACGGGCTTAGTTGCTCTGCGGCATGTGGGATCTTCCTGGACCAGGGACTGAATCCGTGTCCCCTGCATTGGCCAGTGGATTCTTATCCACTGTGCCACCAGGGAAGTCCCAAGAACAGTAACTTTTTTTGAAACAGAGTGGAAAGTGCTACACTCCTTTTCCTCACCGTTAGCGGCTGACCTGATCTTTTGTTTTACTGGAGAATTTGAAGCCATACAGAAACTGCTCCCTGATCCAGCTTCCTCCCTGACACAAACTCCCTCTCCTTCATATTTTCTCTTCCTTTCCATAGAACTCAGAGAATCATTCTTTCCTTATTCTTTCCTTATATTCTCGATGCAGTACATTCCCTTGCTCCATTTGTCTCCTTATTCATCTCTTTCTCTTTCCCGATATTACTTCTCCACTTTCAGTCATTCTTGTCTTAGTGTGGATCACCCTAGAAGCAGACCCTGAGGTGGGAGGGACTGGGTAGGTGAAGGGGGTGGGGTGGGGAAGGAGTGATACGGGAAAAGAAAGTCACCAAAAGCAATGGCAAGCCAAGTACCACAGTGAGCACTGGAGCTGAATCCCACAGGGCAAACTGGAAAACATTACAGAACACGTGCCTCCGAAGTATTCCTGCGAAGGGGTGAGGGAGCTGGGGCATTCATACCCCGTATGTCAGGCATCGGTCAAGGGCTACACAGGATGAGGGGTGGTTATTTCCCAGACACTCCCCCTCAGCCGTGTGTTTGCCAAAGTGGGTTCCCACACCTTTAAACCAGTGTTTCTCAACTGGGGGTGATATTGTTCCCCCAGGGGACACTTGGCAATGTCTGGAGACATTTTTGATTGTCACACTGGTTGTGGAGGTGCTAATAGCATCCAGTGGATAGAAACCAGGGATACTGCCAAACATCACAATACACAGAACAGATACCCTCCTCTCCAGCCCCCCACCCCAAGCCTAACAAAGAATTTTCTGGCCCAAAATGTCAATAGAGCTGCGGTTGAGAAACCCTCACCTTTCACAGTGACACAGGTACTGGCAGAGGGCATGCCGGCAATGGTAAGGGGATCCTTGAGAACATGAGTAGAGTCTTCTATGGTGCTCGAGGCACTCTAGTCTAACATCAACCACAAAATTCTCTCAACCTTGCTACCCTTAAGCAGCCATTCCATCTGTTGTGGACTGAATGTTGTCCCCCCAAGATTCACTGTCCCCAGATGTGATGGCATTAGGAGGTGTATCTTTGAGAGCTAGTTAGCATTAGATGAGGTCATGAGGGTAGCGCCCTCCTGAATGGGATTAGTGACCTTGTAAGAGTCATAGGAGCACTTGCCTCCTCTCTCTGCTCTCTGCCACGCGAGGACGCAATGAGAAGTCAGCAGTCTACAACCCAGAAGAGAGTTCTCATCAGAACCAGATGATACTGGCACCCTGATCTCGGCCTTCCAACCTCCAGAACACTAAGAAATAAGTTTCTGTTGTCTATAAGCCACCCAGTCTGTGGTGTTTTGTTAGAGCAGCCTGAATGGATTCAGACACCGCCCCTCTCTCTCCTTCTACTCTCACACAGCTGAAGAGCACCCACCCCTCTGCTCCCACGTCTTCACACCCGGTCTCCTGCTGGCCACCTGTGATCTGGCCTCTCTCATCACGACTCTGAATATCTTTCCTCCGGAGATCACTAGTGAAGTCATGATTGCTAAATTGACACTTCTTGGAACTTACTTTGCTGCACTTCTCTGCATTCTTTGAAACTCATCTTCCTGGCTTTGGGACACCCTGTGACCCTGGTTCAGCATCTATTGCTCCAACTAAGTGAAGACTAGTCACTGGCAGCAGGTCAAGGGGAGCTGGCAAGGACCTGGAATCCATGGAACCTGAGCCCACGTAAATGCAGGGGAATAAGGCCATCTGGGTGAGTCAGAAGCCAGACAAGCAGTTCTAGAAAACAAGGTGCCCCAAGGGCAATGCCAGGAGGCATTCCAGAGGCAAACAGCAGCCTGATGAAGCTCCCAGGAGCATGCAGCGTGAGGTCCCAGAGCTGAGACGGCAACAGGAGGACTGCAGGGTCGGAGGAAGTAGAAAGGGATGCTGGTCCAGAGCAGTCACAGTGCTAGTGCTGGACATGAGCACGGGCCGTTATCCTCAGGAAGTCAGACCAAACAGAGAAGCAGCGAAGAAAGCAAGTGATACAGTCGTATGAAAATGCAACAGTACAAACATGGTACCAGGATGGCAGAGGGGAAAAGTCAGAAAAGCCTTTGTGGAGTCGGTGACACAGGAACTGGGTTTTGAGTGAAGAATCAGAGTCAGACCCCAAGCTGAAAGAAGAGGATGACACCAGAGAGGGGACATCGGGTGCAAAGGCACAGCACCAGAGCCATGAAACGGTCCTTAAGTGTGACTGGAGGGCAAGTTTGAGGAAGTGTTTGGGGTACACTGGCAAGCTCACTGGGGGCCTTGAATGCCAAGCCAAGGACCCAGAACAATCCTGTGGGAAATGGTGAATGATCTTTAAGCCCAGGAGAAGTGTGATCAGATTTGACCTGAGACAGTTAAAAGGTCACGTGGTTGTTTGAACAGACAAAGGAGATAAAGGCAAGCACTGAAGCATCAATCATTTATTCAGTAGCTTTTAATTATTCAGTAGCTTTTTATTAAACACTCCATGTCAGGCATTAGTCTCAAGACTAGGGATACAGACCTGAACACATAGACAAGGCTCTCTGGCCTCAAGTAGGGGTGTGTGTGTGTGTGTGTGTGTGTGTGTGTGTGTGTGTGTGTGTGTGTGTGTGTGTGTGTGGTGAGGGAGACAGAAAAGAACAAATCTACAAATATGGTTCAAAGGAGTTTGGGAAGAATAAAGCCGTGAGATGTGACGGAGTCACTGGGAGCCTATTTGAGGCAGATCAGGAGGGGAAGCCCTCTCAGAAGTGATGATACTTGAGCTCAATGCTCTGTGGAAAGAGCCAACCTGTCTGTGAAGCTTGAGGGACAGAGCCTTCCAGAGAGGCAGGAGTTCAAGCAAAGTCCCTGAGGTGGGAGTTTGAAACACAGAGAGAAGGCCAGCGAGGGTGGCAGTGGAAACCAGTGGAAACCAAAGGGGATGGATTCCAGAGCTATGAGGAGTTGATTGACAGCCCTTGGTGACTGTCTGGATGGGAGGGAAAAGGAGGGAATGGGTCAGGGATGACTTCCCATGTCCACTTTGGGAACGTGGGTACCACCCCTCCCCCAGACAGAGATGGCAGAAGGAACTGGGGTTTTTTGTTTTTAAATTAATTAATTAATTAATTTGGCTGTGTCGGGTCTTAGCTGCTGCACATGGGCTCTTTTTTGCGGCATGCGGGCTTCTCTCTAGTTGTGGCCTGTGGGCACCAGAGCATGTGGGCTCAGTAGTTGCCCCGCGACATGTGGGATCTTAGTTCCCCAACCAGGGATTGAACCCGCGTCCCCTGTATTGGAAGGCAGATTCTTAACCACTGGACCGCCAGGGAAGTCCCAGGAACTGGTTTTGATGAAACGCAATGGATTATGTAGTGAGCTGAACAGTGGTTTGTCCACTTGGACGAATTTTATGTCCAAATTCTAATCCCTGGAACTGTGAAGGTGACCTTATTTGGAAGAGGGGTCTTTGTAGATGTAATTAAGTCAAGGATCTTGAGATGAGACCATCCTGGATTTAGGGTGGGCACTAAGTCCTATGACAGGCATTCTAGGAGAAAGGCAGAAAGAGATTTGAGATGCAGAGACACTGAAGGGAGGGAAGAAGGCTCAGTGAAGATGGATACCCAGATTGGATTCATTGTAGCCACAAGCCAAGGAACACCTGGGGCTACCAGAAGCTGGAAGAGGCGAGGAAGGATTCTCCCCTAGAGCCTTCAGAGGGAGCATGGCCTTGCTGACACACTGACTTCAGATTTCTGGCCTCCACAGCCGTGAGAGACAAAATTTCTGCTGTTTTAAGCCACCAAGTATGCAGTAATTTGTTATGTCAGCCACAGGAAATGAACACGGGCCTCTCCATGTTGAGTGTGGGGAGGGAGATGGAGAAGTTGACTGGGCGGGTGGGTACATGGAGCTCCCCTCAGGAGAGAGGCCAGGGCTGGAGGTAAAGCTTTGAAAGCCGGTTGAGCTTACAGATGACGGTTTAAACCCATGTCAACACAGAACCTGGAACACGGTCCCAGAAGCTCTTTCGCGGAAGTACAAAACAAAAAGCTTCCAGATTTTTTGGAACAGATTTCACTCACTGTTGTAACCAAACACCCACACTATATATCAATGAATTATAATGTTCATTCAAAGAATATGTTTATAAACATTTTAATATCTTCTAATAAATTAAAGAACCGTTTTGTCAGATTATTTTCTTAAGTCAAGAAGGCTTGTACTTCCTTGAACTTCTTGGAATCTGATGTGAGGCCAGCCTGTTTTACATCGGACACCACTGAGAACATAGGAGAGAAAGGCTGCAGTGGAGGAAGTGCCAGAAACGGTATTTCCTAGTTGATGGTGTCGCCTCGCAAAACTTCCTCCCGATGCTTCTGATGGGCTACGGAAGCGCTGCCATTACACAAACTGTGTTTGTACCTCCTCCTTTTTATCTGTTCTCTCTAAGGTGTCTACTCACTGGTATTGCAAAAGTGACTTTCCTCTCTTAGCGTCAGGTGGGCCTCGAACGTTTGCAGCGTCCAGGGCAAGAGTACAAGTAGAGGCCCTTATCCTGCATGTCAAGGCTTTACAAATGATTAAACCCACAACATGTTAAATAGAATAGGGTTTGTCTACCAACCTTGACAAACGACTGCCTAATGCCCTGGGAGGTCAGGATCAAATGCAGAACTCTCAGACTTCTTGGAGTTCCGCCCTGGAACGTGGGGTGTGGGCGGGGCTCCCTCCTCACACCTGGCCCCCACCACCTGCTCCGCAGCACACCCAGAGAGGCTCTCCGGATGCAGACAGACGCCCAGGGCCCGGGGCCCAGCCCCAGCTGCATGCACACCCCCGCAAACAGCGCTGCTCAGCCTGCCTGGGGCCTGAGCTCCACCAAGGGCTTCCAGAGGACCGGCCCAGAGAAGAGGCCCTGCACGGGCCCTGGAGTTGGTTTGGGACCATCTGGGCAGGGAGTGCTGGCATCTAGGGAGAAGGCGTGGACTGAATAGCTTTGACCCCTGCAGACTCCAGGGGGGTGAGGGGGGCAGGGGCTCCTCTTTCCTGGGTAGATGGGGGGCGGGGGTGGTTTTCAAGAAGCAGCAGAGTAGACCAAGACACGGCCATGCTCAATGTGTGCATTTTCTTGTACACTTTTTCCTTAAGAAATGAAATGCTATAGATATGTTGAGCCCTGATTAATAAACGTTATTAGGATGCCAATATTGCACTGAGTTTTAGAAATCAAAGATCAAGTCCCTATAAAGTTTGAAAACAGTTAAGCAAGAATGATACTAATGAAGCAGTATCTTGGGTGGCAGTGCTTTCCAGAAATTTTTTCACTCCTTTTTTTTTTTTTTTTTTTAACATTTATTTATTTATTTGACGGCGCCAGGTCTTAGTTGCGGCATGCGGATCTTTGTTGGGGCATGCAGGATCTTTTAGTTGTGGTATGTGAGATCTAGTTCCCTGACCAGGGATGGAGCCCGGGCCCCTTGCATTGGAAGTGCGGAGTCTTAACCACTGGACCACCGGGGAAGTCCCAATATTTTTCATTTTATATCTTCACCGTCTCCTCTCCCCCACCAAAACTGGGCTGGTAGGGAAAGTGTACTTTACCCAGTGTTAGAAGCCAAATTTCAGGGCCCCAAATTTGTAGAACATAGTAGCACTCTCTTACAGAAGTTTATTGCAAAACTCAAATTTAATGGAGTAATGAGGGAAGATTTTGTTCAAGAATTCTCCAATCCTTGTTAGTTTTTTTTTTTTTTCTTTCTCCCGCCCTTCAGGGGTCAGCTCCTCTGGTTGGATCCAGGTTTTAGAAGGGTAATCCACTGTTTCCTACTCTGGATTGAATGTGAGTCTATTTTATTTTTTTAATTAATTAATGAATTAAATTTATTTTTGGCTGCGTTGAGTCTTTGTTGCTGTGTGCGGGCTTTCTCTAGTTGTGGTGAGCAGGGGCTACTCTTCGTCATGGTATGTGGGCTTCTCATCGCGGTGGCTTCTCTTGTTGTAGGGCACGGGCTCTAGGCGTGTGGGCTTCAGTAGTTGTGGTGTGTGGGCTTCAGTAGTTGTGGCGCACGGGCTTAGTTGCTCCGCGGCATGTGGGATCTTCCCAGACCAGGGCTTGAACCCATGTCTCCTGCACTGGCAGGCGGATTCTTAACCACTGTGCCACCAGGGAAGTCCCAAGTCTATTTTATATATGTATTATAATTTCTACTTCATTATAGGAATAAGCTCTTAGATGTTCTGCAAGTATCTGACGTTTAACATTTTTTAAACTGAGCTCCTTCCCCAGTATCTGTGGGCTTGTTCCCTCATCTCCAAATTTTGTCCACATGTTACCTCTTCAGGGAGGCCTTTCTTAGTCACTCTATTGAAACTTGCAGCCCTCTCCTCCCCAGTCAATACATCCAACCTCTTCCCTGCTTTATTTTTCTCCATAGCACATATCACTGTCTGCTATACTCATATTTTATTAATGTTCTGTTAATTATCTATCTCTCGCCAGTAAAAGGTCAAGGTTTGCTCATCGCTGCATCCCAGTGCCTAGAGCATTGCCTGGCACAGAGTAGGTCTTTACTAATTATTTATTGATTGGTGAATGATTGGCTTATTGGATACCTACCCTTGGCTCCCACCTTAGACTCACCCTGTCTAGAAACAATTCTGACACCTCTTTACGCCAATACCAGGTTTAAAAAAATCAGCATCATCTTTCCTCCCCATTTCTTGGGTCTCAGCCACCAAGTTCTCAAGGCTTGGCAGTTCTTGGGTTTTGTCTCTCACTGATACCCTGCCCTTAATAGGTGCTCAGTTAAACACCATCACAAGGTTGCTTCTGGCTACCTTGGGATGGAGGAAAAAGACAAAAATTCCTATTTCCTTTTAACCCTCTGAACTATTAGATGTTGTAAAAATCAATAGTGCTGTAATAGACAGCGTTGGTTTCCTATCTATCTCCCATTCTCCACCCTCGCTTCTTCACTTCAGGTGTTCAGCAGCCTCTGCCTGGCCCACTACATGTTCAGGAGATGCTGACTCTAACCCTTCAATTTGGCTGTCAGAGAAAGAGTGGGTCCAGATGAGTTTTAGCCATTCTCCATATATATATCAACACCCTCCCAGCCCTGACTAAGGGCACAGACCCAAGTTGACCCAAGCAAATGCTTTCTCTCTCCTCATAGCTGTGAACAAGATAATTCCAGCTGTCTCTGTGACCCCAAAGGAACCAACCCAGGAGAAAGCTCTCACTGAGGATGGCAGAGCTGAGAGGTAAAAAGAGTCTGGGTCCTTGATGCCGACTCTGTGCTGCTGGTCACAAGGTTCATTCAGGAACCCACCTTATGCTTGCACTGCTGGTTCATTCATGCCCTCATTCTACAAGTACTGATTAAGCACCTGCTATGTGCCAGACAGTGTTTTGCAGGCTGGGGATATAGCTGTAAATCTAAACAGACAAAAAGCCCTACCTCATGGAGCTTTTATTCCTGTGGGGGAAGAGATGAGTGACAGACCACAAAAAAAATCTATAATAAACAAGAAAATAATATGTTAGAAAGTTATAAGTGCTATGGAAAAAAGTAGAGCCATTTGTTACAGTGGATTCTCAAACACTGAATCCCTGTATGTATTGTAATGTGTTCTTTCCAGTAATAAATCAAAACATCTCTTTTGGAAGTTGACAGTCTTTTAGTTTGCATTGTATAAGAATGTATAATTGTGTGCTGGAGTTGAGATTCTGATCTGATTTTTTAAAAAGTTCATTTGAACCCATTGTGGATCAGTGGTTGCAAAGAGGTGAAAATTGTGTTGGAAATGGGAGCTTTCCTGGGGATTGTGATTTTAAAAGGTATTTGTCTTTGGACAAGTGTAATAACCACATGAATAAATCTCATGAACTGCCTGTTAGTGTTGCAAAGGTATCAGATGCAAACCAGGCAAATGACGACAAAACAGAAGAAAACACAAACACATACACAGAGGCAATAATTTGCAATATGGATTGCCACCGGACTGGCAATGAAAATGAATCGATGCCATCACATGTCACATATTTTAGAGATGCTCCTAAGTTCTGGCATAAATTTATCCAACATCAAGCATCATTTTGAAATGTACACAGAACACTATATAAAAGCTATCAAAATAGTCTAACGTTAGGAGCAGAACACAGTGTATCAGGGGATTAAAATGTGAAATCTGTGGAAACCAAATGTATATAATTGTATTTAATTACAAAACCTGGAACTGCTAAGTTTATTGACAAATTGTCAGTCCTGATGCAAAAAAAAAAAAAAAAAAGTAACAAATAATGATCAGAGCAAAGTAAGCATAGTGATTGACAGGGTACCTCTGTCCAGTAACATAAATGACAGAAATGGCAGCTGATATAAAGCAGCCATTTTTGTTAGCACAATGAAGTGAAATGAGTCAATGCAAATTGGTGAACCCAGTGAGATTCTGAATGCTGGTGTTATTTTAGGGTTGTCAGTATGACAACCTATGAACTGAGTAAAGAAGTCTATGAAGATATTTTATGCTGCTAACCTTGGCCAACTGGTATGGACAACTCACTGACCCTCATGGCATAGACCAGAAGAGAGGATTTGAGATGGATGGGGAATGGGCTGGAGCTCTGGCTGGTAGTATCAGAAGACCTGTCTACGTAGTCAAGCAGATGCACCAAAGCTATAGCTCCTCACTGATACAAGGATACCATTACCTTCCAGAATATGTATGAAAATTTAAGACAAGTACTTAATAAAGCCGATAAAATTGTCAATCATGTCACAAGCAGGCAATTGAATACCCGACCTTTTTTCTTGGCTTGTGAAGAAATGGGCAATTACTACAAAGAGCTACTGTTTTAAATGAAAGCTCGTTGTCTTTTGATTAGAAAAGTTTTTGCTTGTTCATTTAAGTTATAAGAGGAACTTCAGTTTTTCACTTTCCCTTTGTGAGATATTATACCTGGATTGGCCTGGCTTTATAAATTAATCTATGTGCTCATCTAAACACCTGTATATACTGTTACGAGGCAGATGTGTGAGTTCCACAATCCAGACCAAGGAGTTGCAGTGAAGGCAAATCTGGCACCACAGGGCCAAGACTCTAATTTTTTTCTATTGCCTAAAAGACTTAGTATTAACTCATCTGAAAATATGTTAGGAAGAGACACTTAAAAGACTTAATAAGAAGGCTTTATTTATTTATTTTCCCCACACTGCAAGTGGCTTAGCAGACAAGGAAACCTTTACTCCACCACTTTAGGGCATCACCTAATAACTTTAGACCTTCTTAAGAAGAACAGATTCTGGAGATAACCTTCAGACGGTTTCTTAAAATACAAGTTTTTATTTGTTTGTTTGATTTTTTGTTTTGAATACAATTCACGTCATTTTGTTCCACTTACATCATTTTAAGTGGGAATTATTTCTCAGCATCTGACCCACTCAGAGAAGACAGTTAATCACAGCAGGAGTGAACAGTTACTAGCACTTTCTTTGTGTAAGGCACTATTGGAAGTGCACATATTAGCTCATTTCATCCTCTCATTGATACTATGAGGTAGGTATTACCCCACAAAGAAGTAAATGTTATTGTCTTTATTTTATAAATGATGCAGCTTAGGCACAGAAGGTTAAGCATCTTGTCCAACGTTTCCACAGCTAGGAAAGCCAGGATTAAAGTCCAGACAATTCTGGCACACAAGACCAAACTTTCAACCATTATGCTATATAGGAACACCTTGCATTATTGTATTCCCCTTTATGTGCTTTGCAGATATTGCATTTTTTACAAATTGAAGGTTTGTGGTAACCCTGGGTTGAGCAAGCCTCTTGGCACCATTTTTTCAACAGTATTTGCTCTTTTCAAGTCTCTGTGTCACATTTTGGTAATTCTCATGATATTTCAAACTTCTTCTTCTTATTATATTTGTTATGGTGATCTGTGATCAGTAATCTTTTTTTTTTTTTTTTGCGGTACGCGGGCCTCTCACTGCTGTGGCCTCTCCCGCTGCGGAGCACAGGCTCCGGATGCGCAGGCTCAGTGGCCATGGCTCACGGGCCCAGCCGCTCCATGGCATTTGGGATCTTCCCGGACCGGGGCATGAACCCGTGTCCCCTACATCGGCAGGTGGACTCTCAACCACTGCGCCACCAGGGGAGCCCTTGTTGATGTTTTTTTACATAACAAAGAATCATGTCAGCAAGAAGATCCTTAAGAGAGAGGGAAAAAAGTGGCAAAGCAGCAACTCTGCCGAAGCAGCCTTCTTCAGGAGCAGATCATTGTTTGCCTTTATGCTATTCTCGAATGTTTTTAGCTCATATCTCATGGATGGAAGCCAGAAACTCAGGCACCCAACAGAGAAAAAGTGAATTCCAAATAGATAAATTGAAATAATTAAAACCAGACAGCCCTAGAACATTAGGAGGTCTAGCCTTGATCCATGTGCTATAAACATACTCATCTTTTTTCATCCTTTGCTATAAACACTTGGCTGTCTCTCTTACCGACTTTATAGGTTGCGGATGGCAAACTTTCATCAGGGCTATTTCCTAGGGCCTCCCCTGTTTGTGACTGAGCATATCACATTCCTCAGAGGAGAAATGAGGTGATACAAACTAGCTTTAAAACTTGCCTCCACCAGCATTCCCCAAAGGTGGTCTACAGAAAATAATTTTGTTGGACTTCAAAGAGTATTACTTGGAAAAGGGGCTCCATGATTTATTTATGAGGCTCTTTGGCCAGAACCATGATTAACCATCTCAAGGGACTAGTGTTCCATGGACTGACTTGGCTTTCAGTGTCACTAGCCTAGACAAAATATAATTAGGAAAGTAAAACTTTGCCTACTTTGCCTGAGTCAGATAAGGCACTCCCAAAGCTAAATATAAGGATATTTGGGATTATCTGGTTTTTTTGATTATTCGTATGATGACAGTTTTTACTTACCAAGTACCTACTTTGCACCAGCTACTGTACTACCATCTTATTGTCTCTTATAACGGCCCTGCAGAAGTCTTTTTTTAATCTCCATTTTTTTTTTACATCTTTATTGGAGTATAATTGCTTTACAATGGTGTGCTAGTTTCTGCTTCATAACAAGGTGAATCAGTCACACATACACATATGTTCCCATATCCCTTCCCCCTCGCGTCTCCCTCCCTCCCACCCTCCCTATCCCACCCCTCTAGGTGGTCACAAAGCACCGAGCTGATCTCCCAGTGCTATGTGGCTGCTTCCCACTAGCTATCTATTTTACGTTTGGTAGTGTATATATGTCCATCAGAACGACTAAGTAATTCATTCAACAAATTTTCATTATTAAGAGCATGCTAAGTACTGGCCACTCTGCCTGACTCATTGGCTCCACGGCCCTGCTGACCTCCAGATTGGACCCTATGACCAAGAGTGGATATTCTTGGAAAACAGGTGAACAAAACCTGACAGGGCTCCCCACATATCTTTAGGAGACATTGTGACATGGTGGCTAGGAGCAGGGGCTCTGTCTGAATCTCTCAGAATCTCAGCTTTCCATCTGAAAAGTGGGGCGAGAGAGAATACCCGACATCACAAGGATGTCATGGGGATCAAGCAAGATCACAGAACATGTTTTGCATGAAGCAGGCATTGGACGTGCTTAACAAATGTCCACACGACCTATGGGGTCAAGACGTGAGAAACTGAAGTATTCGGATTTCCGTGAGAATACTTTGCCTCATCTATCTAAAACCACCAAGAGGGGGAAGAAGGGAAGGGAAAAGGAAATCAAACAATCAAAACTGCTGATTTTCTAGTTGAATTACTTTAGGGTTCGTGGTGGGGCCCTGGAGTTCCTTTCGATGTAGAGTGAGACTCCCCACATGGCGATCCCAGCTCACCAGGGCCAGAGAACTCGGGAGGTCAGAGCTGCTCTCCTGAGGGAAAACTGTTCTGGACAGGATCACAGAGCATTCAGAATGATACACAGAATTATAAAGAAAAGAAATCTGGTGGTACAGTTGGAAAATCACAACTAACGGAAACTGAGTTTATTCTTTAAAGGTTAATAAGTCTGGTTGACTGAGCCACACCTAATAAAAGAACAGACTTAGGCGATGATGGAAACTTTATAATGGATGGATCAGGCCAATATCACGGGAAGCCCCTGATCAATGTGAATTTCACTAAGACTGAGTCTACCAGTCCCTAGGTGCCTCCAGGGGTGACACAATAGGGAGAGCCCAGAACTACCTATAAAGAATTCTTGCAAAAAAATGAAAATAAAAAATTGAACCTGACTCCAATCACGTCTCTAGATTTCATTTCATAAGGAAACAGAAGATGTTAGATGACAGCATAAAGATGCAATCATCCAAACTCAGAGCAAGGGAAACTCTATAGGACAAATGGCTCGGGTTTTGAACAAATAAATGGCATGAAAAAGGGAGTGGGGTTGGGAGGGGAATTGTTAGAGATTTATAGAGATTTAAAAAATGCAGAGTGTGGAACTTGTTTGGATTCTCTTCAAATAAACCAACTGTAAAAAGGCATTTTTAAAGACAGTTGGGGAAAATTGAACCAATTAGACAACAATTGAATCCAAATATGTTGTTATATCTTATCAGCAGGATATTAAATGATATTAAGGAGTTCTTGGTAATGATAGGTGTGATAACAGCATCAAATAATGTTTTTATTAAAGTACTTATTGCTTAGACATAAATCCTGAAGTATTTACAAGTGAAATGATATGTCGTCTAGAATTCACTTTAAAATATTCCAGCAAAAATGGACAAACAAATAAATAAAACTGTTTGATTGGGGAAGGCTCAATGAAAAGACAGTGGGAAAATTGTTCAAGCTGAATGTTGAGTCAATGGGGTTCATACCCTTCTTTCTACATTTGTGTCTGTTTTTAAAATTCCAGAAAAAGTATCAAATGAATAAAATTTTAATTTTTAAAATCTTGAGAGCTTAACAAAGAGATTTCCGAATTTCAGTCAAAGGGAAAACAGGTACCTGGTGAGATTCTAAGAGGATTTTCTGGTGGCAGCCCTGGGGAGCCAGCCTCTCAACAGCACAAGACGTCAGCTACCCACGAACACGGACGGTGAAGCCTCCCTGCACGACCATTGTAAAACTGTCTATTTGACGTGCTGTGCTGGCTTCCATAACATCTGACTATCTATGGAGCTAATTAAATGATCAGCCTCAGAGCTGTGAGATGGCCCAGTTTACGTGGGAAGAATCCTTCACGGAATGCGGCAGCCACTAAGTGAATTCCCCTCAAAGCCATAATTAGTCATCCCGAGTTGTTCCCAATCAAGTCCTATCTCAGATAAAGAAGTCCCAATTGGCTCCTAACACCTCCCTGGTGGTGAAGTTATTTATTTGATCTCGGCACAAACAGATGGAGGTGGGGCAGACCAGGAGGAAACCCCCTGGGTCTGACCTGGAAAGGCCTAGTTTTTGAGTTAAGGTGTCCAGTTAGTGGGGCTTCTATTGGACTAACAGGGACTGGGTCGATTCCTCTTTAAAGGCGCAGGCAAGGCCTGTTGACTGTGGCCCAGAAACGCCAGTCTCTGTGACGAGGCAACTGTGCCCTTGATCTTCTCTGCCAGCATCCATCAAGGCCAGAGAAGGGCCCTGAGTACCACTCGGGGCCCGGGCCTCACCCCCTTGCAGAGAAGTGACGGAGACAAAAAGCATGTTGGGCAGAAAAGCTCCTGTGCTGGGAATAAAGACCTGGACTCAGGCGAAGTCTCCAGATTTGCCGGGGTCTCAGGGTCCTCATCTGTAAAATGGGGGCCAAAGTGATTTCAAAGACTCCTTTTCAACTAAGAAATGAGTTTAAGGGGCTGGAGTTCTGGGAAATGGTGCAAAAACTCAAGGTGAAATGTTTGTGGTTCCGTCCTCAGCAGAGAGGCTGTATGGCTTAGTGGTCAAGAAAGGATCTGAAACCAGTTCACCCTGGCTCTAGTGCAGCTCCCACACTCACCAGCCTGTGGCCTTGGGCATTTCACTTAACCTCTTGAGTGTCAGTTTCCCCTCTGTCAAATGAGGATAACAGCAATACCTTCCTCATAACGTTTTATGAGGATCAAGGTAATGAATGCATGTGAAACGGGCAGAACTTAAAGCATAAGCACCATGTAAGTGTTGCTATTATTTTTATCAAGAAAGGTAACACTTTACACATTTTCACAGCCTTAGGAATCTAGCACGATGCTGTTGATGTTTTCTGAATTAATCAGACCCTTTCCAATAATTTTAGACTTTAGAAGATGGGCATTTTTATTAAAACCCTGGCGTTGACAATGATAACAATGACAACTATTAAAAGTGATAAATTTTAAAATACGATAGCAATGACAAACATACATGACAATGATTATGACACAGAGAAGCATTTATTGTACACTTTCTGACCTTGTTTTTTAAGTCAGAAGGTTGGAAGGACATAGGGTGGAATGGACCCCTAGGGTTTTTCAGCTTAAGCCTCGGTCAGAAGTTCAAGGCCCTCTACAACATCACCACGGAGTGACGCTTCACGTTCTGCTTGAATTCCTCCAGGGACACGGGACTCACTACCCCTGACAGAACTGCTGTTTGAACCTTGCCCCAGGAGAAAATGTTAAAAGAACTGACGATCTTTAAGCTGGAAAAAAAGTTTAGTGGAAACATAGCTGCCTTATATATTTGATGAACCGTAATTATAATTATTATTAACATTGATAAGATTAACATTAAGCACTGTCACTAATATTTTGTTATTATGGTGATCATTTATTCAGCTCACACCATATACCAGACACTGTGCCAAATGCTTTACACGCCTTCTCATTCAATCCTTCAACAACCCCCTAAGACGGTATTATTATTCTGATTGTATAGTTGAAAACATTGAGGTACAGAACAGTTAGGTAAAACTCTGCTCAAGGATATAATTAGTGAGGGCAGAAACAGGATTCAAACCTAGATTGGTCTGACTTTGGAACATAGAATTAGAAGAGTTTGTAGAAGTTACTGAGACCCCAAGACATAGGCTATCTGCGAAGCAGGGTTTGAATCAACATGATGAGAACTTTCACATGAGACTGAACTCATTTCAGGCAATGAAGTGTTGACAGGGCTTTTATAAGAGACACACACACACACACCCTGCTCAGTCTGGTGCCGGTTCCTGAAGGGCAGCAGGTAGATAGGAAGGGCCAGGACCTGGTGATGCTGGGAAGGAGACATCTGACTCGTCGAGTCAAGTGGGGTATCCACAGCAGTCTCACTGCTGGAGAGACCCCCCAAATGGGGCAACTGGTGCTGCTGCACATGTGTGGGCCTCCCCACTGCTTCGTCACCCCTGTCGGTCCTGCCCCACTCCCCTCCACAATGCAGCCTATCCCGGCCCCATCTCTTTTAGCAGACGACCACTCTCGCTACTTCCTGGGGGAAGCAGAGGTCACTGGGCCGTCAGCCTCTGTGTGATGAACAGGCTGTAGCATCTTCACTCCCTCCCTCCCCATCTCCAGAACTGGGCACCTAGAACTGTTCCAGCTCTCTCCACTCTCCTTCCTGAACCTTTATTCCCGGTCATGTCCTGGCTTCTTTCCACCAGTGCATCACCACACTCAACAACACAGGAAACGTGACCCACTTGATCCCACATCCAGCTCCCCGCAGGTGGCCTTGACCACCTTTCAGAGGCAAACGTCTGAAAGAGCAGTTGACATGCTCTCCTGACTACTCCCTGCGTCTGGCCTCAGCCCACTCCACCTGGTTCCCAACCACACCAGCGCGGGAACGGCTCCCACCACAGACATTACCGCCGTTTCCAACATCCCCAGGACACCGTTAGGCTCTGTCTTTTTTTTTTTTTTTTAAAGATGTTGGGGGTAGGAGTTTATTAATTTATTTTATTTTTATTTTTTTCTGTGTTGGGTCTTCGTTTCTGTGCGAGGGCTTTCTCTAGTTGTGGCAAGCAGGGGCCACTCTTCATCGCGGTGCGCGGGCCTCTCACTATCGCGGCCTCTCTTGTTGCGGAGCACAGGCTCCAGACGCGCAGGCTCAGTAGTTGTGGCTCACGGGCCTAGTTGCTCCACGGCATGTGGGATCCTCCCAGACCAGGGCTCGAACCCGTGTCCCCTGCATTAGCAGGCAGATTCTCAACCACTGCGCCACCAGGGAAGCCCTAGGCTCTGTCTTAATGTGACTGGATCTGTTCTTCACTCCCTCTTCACGAAACTCCTATTCCTCTTGGTTACTATCAAACACTCTTTCTGGTTTTATTCCCCACCTTAATGGCTCTTTCCGGATCCTCTTTCTCTCAGGCCTCATATTTGTTTATCAGAAGCCATCTCAATCCAGGCCCACCCAGGACCATCTGCCCACACGTGGCTTCCCCACAATCGCCCTGCTGATCAGAACCGGGGCCGTTCTTCGTCTGGAGCATTTCTCACACTGTGGATCCCTTCTCCTTTTTCTTCTCCTGAGGCTCCACCCCTGCCTATTCACTGGGCCCATTTCAGCCTCCAGCACCGGCCCCTGTCCTGGGCTGTCCCTGGCAGGCCCTCCCCGCTCTTCCTTCCTTCTCCTCCTCACTGCTTCCTGTACTGGGACTCACTCTGTGGCCACCCCAGGAAGCCCAGGATGCCTTTCATGCTCCTCATGGTGTTTAATGCCCCTCCGATATTCTCGGACACACAAAAACAAGCTGTAGATAATAGAGTGGTCACAGATCCCCAGTGCACACTGGGGTCTCCTATGGCTGCTTTCTGATAACCAGACACTTAGCTCAGGATGGAGATGAGAGAGATTCTTACACTGCACGGGGGACTTGAATTGCCTCTGTGGACAATAATTTTTTTTTTTTTTTTGCGGTACACGGGCCTCTCGCTGCTGTGGCCTCTCCTGTTGCGGAGCACAGGCTCCGGACGTGCAGGCTCAGCGGCCATGGCTCACGGGCCTAGCCACTCCGTGGCATGTGGGATCTTCCTGGACCGGGCATGAACCTGCATCCCTTGCATTGGCAGGTGGACTCTCAACCACTATGCCACCAGGGAAGCCCGTGGACAATAATTTTGTTTAGCTACCCAGTAACTTTATCTCAGCTTGGCCCACTCTTAAATTCTCAGTAGATCAAAAGAGCTTAATAAAGAATGTCAGAAAACAAGTATTTTCCAAATTAACAAGAAAATTAGTAAATTATTCGAAAGAAAAAAACCAAAACACCAGGGGAATTATATTAGAGATTTCAATTGGACAACCCTCACCTAAGCTGTTCTTCCTGTAAAATGCATGTAGATCATGTATCTTGTATACATTGCCTGCGTCTCCACAGACAAGATCATAAAAATGTGTTTAAAATCTATTTTTCCTACAATAAGAATGTACGAAATGCAGCTGCAATGTCGATGCTGGAGAAGTGGTAAACACCGTGAACCTGAGCTTCAGCACAGTAATCCTCACCACCGCCCCTCCCCCCATTTCTCGTGTACTCACTGCATGCGACGCCCTGTGCTAAGTGCTTCAGACACATTAATTTCCTCCCCATTTCAGCACCAGGAGGCAAGTATTATCACCCCATTTGCAGGCCCTCCCTAGAGGGCTTACTTGGTGAGCCAGGATTTCAACTTGATTCTTCCAAATTCCAGTCTTTACGCTTAGCCTCTGCATTCTCCTGCCCCATGCTTTATTTCAAGTATCTTGCAAACCCATTCAATCCATTCATTCCCATCACCTTCAGCAAAAATCCCAGAATCCTTCTCAAATCAAACAAGGGCAGATAATGTAAATATGGAGTTCATTAACATTTTAAAAGAAATTGCAGTGCAGTCTAGATCAGAGTTTCTCAACCTTGATAACTACTCGTATTTGGCTGGGATAATTCTTTGTTGTGGGAACTGTCCTGTGCATTGTAGGATGCTTAGTAGCGTCTCTGGCCTCTACCTACTAGACTAGCAACGTTTCTCTTCTGTCCCCAGTTGTGGCAACAAAAATGTCGCCAAACATTGCCAAATGTCCGCTGGGTGGGCAGGTGGGTGGAGGAAACTGCCCTCAGTTGAGGACCACCGCTCTAGATGTCCAGACCATCAGCATGCACTAAACCTCTCGTACCTGCCCCACTAACTTTGCATTCTCTGCTTTGCAGACTCCTGCCTGGAAGCAACAGATCTGAAATCCCACAGTAGGACAGACAGCAAGATCATGGCCATAAAGAATTCAGGAATAGGTGATCCTTGGCAGGTTGGTTGGCAGCTGGCATCAGATTTAGGAATTTTTTCATATAGGTCAGTATTTTCTTGCAAAAATGTCTACTTTACCTCCCTTCATGCCAAGTCTGTTTATTTTATACAAAGTACTGTCTTGTTATGTTGCTATTAAAGATCATGCTTGTGAAGACTCTGAGCACTTAAAAATGCTCGTGACAATGAAAAAAGCAGATTAAAAAGTTGTATGAACATTGTGATGGCAACTAAAGTGACAAGAGAATGATGGAACTAAGGTACTGGGATTATGGGCAGTATTTTCCTCCTCTTTCTAAGTTTCCTGTAATGTAACTTCCATAATACCTTTCAAAATTAGAAAGTGAAATTTCAGGTGGTGTCCCCAGACATGGGTTTCCTCCCACCAACTACAGGTAGAGTCACCAGAACAGTTAACCCCACACCACACAACTACTACCTGGACTCCCTGAATTACCACCTAGATCCACAGTTTGATCTTAGATGACATCACCTGGATGACCTGTTCTATATCTGAATTACTGAGTTCATATAATGAAATTTATTATAACTCAAAAATAACTAAGTTATTTTTGATAAAAAATTAAGATTTATTCTTCCATTGCCTGATCCCATTTTTGAATCTTGCTGAAACCTACAGTACCTTGGATCCCTCTGGGGGAGGTGTGGGTCCCTGCTCCACCCCCCACCCTTGAACCCCGTTCTTCTGAGGCAGCCCTGATGCATGGAGTGGGCCCTCAGCAGCCATGTTTGTATTTTAGGTCCTGCCCCTAGACCCAGCTGGGGGCATGGGAACCTGGCGTGAGCTGGGCAAGTCAGGTTCTCTTTCTTAGAAATTCAGAATTTTTTTTTTTTTTTTAAAGAAGATGTTGGGGGTAGGAGTTTATTAATTAATTAATTTATTTTTGCTGTGTTGCATCTTCGTTTCTGTGCGAGGGCCTTCTCTAGTTGTGGCAAGCGGGGGCCACTCTTCATCGCGGTGCGCGGGCCTCTCACTATGGCGGCCTCTCTTGTTGCGGAGCACAGGCTCCAGACGCGCAGACTCCGTAGCTGTGGCTCACGGGCCTAGTTGCTGTGCGGCATGTGGGATCCTCCCATACCAGGGCTCGAACCCGTGTCCCTTGCATTAGCAGGCAGATTCTCAACCACTGTGCCACCAGGGAAGCCCAGAAATTCAGAATTTTGAATGAAGAGACCCAGGTCCTAGGGGTTGCTGTAGCTGAGTTATGTAGGGGGCAGTTCTCTAGAAAGTCCATAATAAACTCCTGCTACTTGGATCCCCAATTTCTGTTCCTTCTGAGATTTGGTTGGTCAACTTTCCCTGGGATCCTCCCCCTCCAAAAATAATAATATTATTTTATCTATCTATTTATCTATTTATTTATAAGCTGGCTCTAATTGATTTTTCTTTCTTTTTTTTTTTTTTTGCGGTACACGGGCCTCTCACTGTTGTGGCCTCTCCCGTTGTGGAGCACAGGCTCCAGACGCGCAGGCTTAGCAGCTATGGCTCACAGGCCCAGCCGCTCCGCGGTATGTGGGATCTTCCCGGACCGGGGCACAAACCCATGTCCCCTGCATCGGCAGGCGGACTCTCAACCACTGCGCCACCAGGGAAGCCCCGATTTTTCTTTCTTACAACTAAAAGAATCTTAACTCCTAGAGATTATATTTGAGATTTCTTTATTATTCATATAAATATTAGGCCATAAGTATTATTCTGATTCTCTTCTCAGTGATAATGTCCTGAAAATGTCACGTACCGTCTGCCGTGGTTGCATCTTAAAAGCCGGAATGTTGGCTTCAGTCAGACTTATTTCAAGTCTCACCTCTGCCTCTTTGAGCCTGAGTTTCCTTATGGGGTAAGTGGACACTTAACACTCAGCTGCAGGGCTACTTTGGGGTCTAAATGAGGGCATGCACAGGGCATGGCACACAGGATGTTTCTGTACACACCACACGCCCTGCTCCTTATGTTCTGTCTCAAGCCAGAAGATATTGGTTCTTCTTTATTAACTCATGGTCCAAAAAACTAAATCCTATTTTGCAAAACAGTCTATACCTCTATACGCGCACTTCTCACATCGCTTTTCTCTCCCCAAATCCCAACACTTGATTTGAAGCATGTCCTCAAGGCTTTCTGTTTCCTAACCAGGATTTCCTGAGCCTTAGACGTGCTTGTCAGGTTTCTTCTGACATAGAATTAGTGTCCTCACACAAGTCCCTAACAATACGTAGTGGTTAATGGGCTTGAAACATCTTTGGAAATGCTTTACCATTATCCCATACATTTGGCCCAGGAATAATAATAATTTACTGAGGGCTTACTCTGTGCTTTGCTTGCATTATCTCATTTAATCTTCATGCAACTCTGTGAGGTAGGTAATACCATCACCCCCATTTTACAGAAGAGGAAACTAAGGCTCAGAGTAGTTAAGTAACCTGTCAGTGTCACATAACTAGTAACTGGTAGAGCTGAGTTCAGAGCCCTGCTTCACTGTTAACTATGCTAAATTACTCTGCTAATTTACTGCCTTTACATCACCTATGGTAAACTTCCTGGCCTGTTCTCAGTGTGTGATGAGCCAAGCATCAGGATGCACCTCTTCATCCTGGGTCCATAGCAAAGATCTCTGTATCTATGGGCCCGAGGGTCCTAACTTACAGCTCCTGGGGGCACAATATGCTGCTCTTTCCCCCAGAAAGACCCCATTTGTGCTGCCAACCTAAGAGTTACTGCTCCTTCTTTTCCTTGTCTCATTCACCTACATGCCATCTATACCTTCAGCTTCTTTGACTTCTGTTTATTGAGCACTTACTTTATACCACAAAAATGTCCAGAACCTAATTCACAATAAGTATTAGCTCTTGATTCCATCATTAAGATTCACACACACACTAAGCAGAAACTAACCCACCATTGTAAAGCAATTACACTCCAATAAAGATGTTTAAAAAAAAAAAAGATTCAACACACACACACACACAAAACCCCTCATGATGGCTCCCAGGGCCCTGTGTGAGCCAACCCCAGGCCATATCCCTGGACCACCTCCAACCCCTTTCCTCTCCCTCACGGGCTCTAGCCCTACTGGTTGCTCTGTTCTTCCAAGAATACTCTCAAGCACGTTCCTCCTTCAGAGACTTTGCACTTATCATTCCTAGCTTGCTTACCCACTTCCTTCGGTCGAATATTCCTTAAAAATTGTGCTGTGCCCTTTTCACAAATTATCTCATTTTATCCTCAGCAACCCTAGGAGGTAGGTACCACATTAGGTTGAAACTGACAATATTTGACTGCTTGACTCACACGAAAGCAATTTCATATTGTTCAACCTGGTATAATCCTTACTTTACAGATGTAGGAATTGGAGCTTAAATAATTTGGCAAAGGTCACACAGTTATAAAGTGGCAGAGCCAGGATTCAGTCTCAGACCGTTCTTATCCTGAAGTCCATGCTCTTAATGTCTAAAATGTACCATGTGCCTCCGAGACCTTCCCTGTTTCCTTCTTGGATTTTTGTCCTTCCATTTCATCCAGGAACACCTCTATTAAGCTGAGATACAGAGAGACTGAAACGCTGATACTTCCACTTTAAGAGCCCAGAGCCTTTCAGTCAACATGAGTGCTGCCTACCTGGATATCCTGAGTCTCTGCTACCATCCAGCCCCAGGTGAGCCCAGGCTGCCGAAAAATGTGCTCTACTAGATTTGCACTTTCTGAAAAGTGAAGAGGAATTATGAGTGTTAGGTATTGGGCACCTGACCTAAAAACAGAGAAGTGACTCAGAAACTGTGGAAGGGAAAAGGAAGCCTGAGAGTTCAAAAACACTTAGAAGGCAAATAACTCTGTAATTCTCTCACCTGTTCAGCAGAAACCTCCTTAAGAAGTAGGCATAGGGCCAGGGGTTCGCGCCTGTCTCTGAGAGTCACTATCAACACACAAACTTAGGGCCTTTAGGGAACGCCAACCACATCACATCTTCCCCCCAACCTCCCTGCAGTCTGCAGGCCAGATCTGGCCTAGGCTTGATTTTGTGGATGTCGTTTTGAATATCATTCCTAGATAATAATGTGTGTTACAGATTTTACCAGTTATGGAACACCTCCTCAGAAAAAAGTGGCTCCCATGCTCCATTTATCTCTCTGGGTTTCCAGTTTTACTTGGATTTGGGCTTTTCTGACAATTTAGTATCCTGCCGGGTCTTTAAGGTTTTTAGAGTATGTCTTGTACACGGAGGGTAATTCCAGAGCCTCTCCCACCATATTATGAAAATGGAAGTCCATTCAATGTTCTCAAGCAGAGGAGTCACTCACTATCAGACCTTTTGATTTGTTTTTTAAAGGATGGCCCTGACGGTTGTCTGCAGAATGGTCTAATTAAGGGGCAGAATCTAGAGAAGGGAGACCATTTGAGAGGCCATCGCAGTGGTCCTGGTGAGAAGCAGTGTCCACTTGGTCTGGCCTGGGGAGGTGGCAGTGGAGGGACACAGAAAAGAACCAATTCAATAGGTATTGTTGAGGCATCTGTGCAAATAGTGCTGGCAACCTGCCTCTGTGGGTGAGCTGAGCAGGTGCTCTGAGAGGACCGTCCTACCATCTTGACCATACAGCTAACGGACCAAATGACCTCTGAACCCTTCCCAACTGGATGATTCTCACACCTGATATGGAACAACAGTGACACCTATGCAGTGTTTAATAGTTATGACCCGCTTCCACATACAGGGTCGTATTTGATCCTCATAGCAACCCTGGGAGGTACATATTATTTTTCCTATTTTAAAAATTAGAAAATTCAGGCTTGGAGAGTTTAAATGATTAATTCAAATACTAATCAGACCCAATAGATCTGGGGTTCAAATGCAGGTCTTCTAACTCCAGATCCCATCCAATCTTCTCTATTGAGCAAAAGTGCCAAGGAGACCATAATATTGAGAGGAACAAAATCAATGCTGTTATTTTAAAATAAATAAACATTCCATATTATTAAATTGATACAAATAGAATTATAGCAACAGCTGTATCTTAGTTCATACTATGTGCCAAGAACTGATCAAAGCACCAACTATATGATCACGTTTGGTTCTCACAAGAACCCAGAGAGGTAGGTAGGTACTATTATTATCTCCATATTATACATGGAGAAACTGTAGGACAGAGGGAAGATCCCACATGCCGTGGAGCGGCTGGGCCCGTGAGCCATGGCCGCTGAGCCTGCGCGTCCGGAGCCTGTGCTCCGCATCGGGAGAGGCCACAACAGTGAGAGGCCGGTGTACCGCAAAAAAAAAAAAAAGAAAAAAGAAAAAGAAATGCTATATCCACGGTCTGAATTCTTCTCTTTGTTTAACACTAATTTTTATTGGAGTATAGTTGATTTACAATGTTGTGTTAGTTTCTACTGTACAGCAAAGTGAATCAGTTACACATATACATATATTCACTCCTTTTTAGATTCTTTTCCCATATAGGTCATTACAGAGTATTGAGTAGAGTTCCCTGTGCTATACAGTAGGTCCTTTTTAGTTGTCTATTTTATATATGGTAGTGTGTATATGTCAATACCAATCTCCCAATTTATCCCTCCCCTGCCCCGGAATTCTTCTTTTACTTAGAACAATCCTCCACACCTAGAGGTTGCTTTATTTATTTATTTTTATTTTATTTATTTTTGGCTGCGTTGGGTCTTCGTTGCTGCGTGCAGGCTTTCTCTAGTTGCAGTGAGCGGGGGCTACTCTT
Source organism: Leucopleurus acutus (assembly GCF_964270905.1). Taxonomy (NCBI): domain Eukaryota; kingdom Metazoa; phylum Chordata; class Mammalia; order Artiodactyla; family Delphinidae; genus Leucopleurus; species Leucopleurus acutus. The sequence goes on along the minus strand of NC_139159.1, from coordinate 49,771,636 downwards.
CATGGCGGCAGGCGGGTTTTTCACTGCGGTGGCTTCTCTTGTTGCAGAGCACAGGCTCTAGGCGCACGGGCTTCAGTAGTTGTGGCACGTGGGCTCAGTAGTTGTGGCTCACAGGCTCTAGAGCGTAGGCTCAGTAGTTGTGGTGCACGGGCTTAGTTGCTCCGTGGCATGTGAGATCTTCCCGGACCAGGGCTTGAACCCATGTCCCTTGCTTTGGCAGGCGGATTCTTAGCCACTGTGCCACCAGGGAAGTCCCTAGAGGTTGCTTTATTTAGGCCTGAATCAGTATTTAATCCACGGCTCTGACAACAAGGTCTAGTTAGGACAGAATTCAAGCATCGACTGAGATCCACATGGACAAATGAACTCAGGGTCACTGTTGCATCTAGAAGGGTAGGAGCCACTTCTCTCTGTAGGAGCCCCATGGAAAGGAAAGGACAAGCATAGAATCCCAGGCTGTCTTGCTACTGCTGCCTGGTCGTGGTAGGGGTCACCAGTGGCCCTGAGTAAGTCCACCTGCCAGATGGTTGGATAGCCTACAGGGCTGTCCTGGGTTTATCTTCTTGGCTGCAAGCCTCCGAGCTCCTGCCCAGACTCGCATCAGGAGCTGTGGGGTGTTGTCTGAGTTGCCAGATTCCATCCACAAGCAGAGACTGCTCACCACTGGTACCATCCAACCATTCAGCAATGAGCTTCCGGGCAATTCTTTCAAGAGACTAGATGGATACCTGCAGCCAGACTTTATCAGACTTACCAAAGTTTGACCTTATAAACAGTTCGGTTTTCCAGAGTTCTCTGGCTTGCGTGTGGTTGACAGCTGCACCCTGCCAAGTTCTGAGTCCAACTTTGAAATGTTTATCCTCCGCTACCTGCTTCAGAACACGAGGTGAATAAGTGGCCTAGGCTCGTGGGCCAGGTGCGTGTGGGGCTGCCTGACACACAGGGTCACAGGATAGCACAGATGGCCACCAGCCATGCTTCTGGGCTTTTAGCTCGGGGCAGTTTCCTTTATGGCTCTTCTGACAGGCTGTGACTTCGGATGGTACTGGGGGACCGTGTCTTCTTGTACCTGTTGCCACCAGGAAAGCACTACATATTTCATGCCTCTAAAACACTCTACTTCAGTTCCCTGGGACTAAAGTGCAAGGACAATGATAAAACAAACTTGAAGTACAAATAGTTTTCCTGAACTCTAGTCAACAAAAAAATTACCAGTGCCTTCTAATTGTAAGGCATTCTTCCAGGAAGTGTGACGTGGCAGGGGGCGGGGGGTGATACAAAGAAGTAAAAGTGGGTACAAATATGAAGTAAAAAATACGGTCCTGAGCTTCCCTGGTGGCGCAGCGGTTGAGAGTCCGCCTGCCGATGCAGGGGACACGGGTTCGTGCCCCGGTCCGGGAAGATCCCACATGCTGTGGAGTGGCTGGGCCCGTGAGCCATGGCTGTTGGGAGAGGCCCGCGTACCGCCAAAAAAAAAAAAAAAAAAAACATACGGTCCCTTTCTCATGCAGCAGAGGAGGCAGGCTGTGAAACACGTGCTTCCTGCGTCTCTCCTTCCCTGTGAAGTCTGCTCATCGCTCCCAACTCTGTCAAAAGTATTTACGGTAAACCACACTTGTGAGTGAGCCGTATAACATTGCTGTTTTTCTAGTCAAAAAGGTAGAATGTCAGCAACTTCATTTGGTTCAACCTAATAATCAGTTCTCCCAAAGCACTTTATGTGTTCCTCTATTATGACCCTGTTTTCGATCTGTCTTGGGAATGATTAGGTATTTACATGACCTTGTCCTCCACTTGACTACAAAACTCCTTGAGAGCATCTCCAGCTAGTACTGCACCTTACACAGAGTAGGGGAACAAATGAATAGGAAAGTAAATGTGTGTGTGTGTGTGTGTGTGTGTGTGTGTGTGTGTGTGTGTGTGTGTGTGTTTCTAAGCAGTGTGCTGGTGTTGGGGATAAAAGGCTGAATCAGCAAGAGCCCTGCCCAGGATGAGCTCAGGTCTCAGTGAGACAGAAGGAAAATTTCACTCCATCAAGCAGGGTTTCTCAACAGCGGCATTATGGACATTTGGGATCAGGGAACCCTTTGTCGTGAGGGTGACTGTTCTGTGTGTTGTAGGATGCACGGCAGCATCCTTAGCCTCTACCCACGATATGCCAGTGGTATACCCTCCACCCCGCCCCCATCCAGCCTTGACAATAACATATCTCTAAACAGGGCCAAATGTCCCCTGAGGAACAAAATCAGCCCTATTGAGAACCACTGCCACAGATGAGCTAAGGTGGCAGGATGCCAGTGTAGCAGCTCAGAGGAAGTACCTGGGGTAAGTCTTGAATGACAAGTATGAACCAGCAAGGTGAAGCAAGGCAGAGGCCACTGTACAAGCCAAGACACGACAGCTTACCCGTACTTTACCTTGACTAGGCTCAAGTATGACCCGCATGTAAGTGAAAGGCAGTGACTTCAAACAAAAAAAAGCAGCCTACGTACTCTCTCATTAAAAAGTAGATCCCATCAAGTCTTGGTTTCTGATATAACTTTCTTTCTATAAATTCCTCTGCTTTCAGCAGTGCTTGGCCCAAACATAGGACCTTGATGAATTAAGTGAGGTCACTCAGAAGTTTCACTGCTTGTGTGGAAGCAACGTCAGGAGTTACAATACTGTCTTCTTCTGGCAAAGGTACTTTACCGCATGTTTTCCTCTCTACTTTTTTCTTTTTTGCATTATATTTTTTAAGTGCTTTAATGAGATGTTGAACACATACAGAAGAATATTTAACATGCAAGCACACAGAGTACCAATGAAGCATGTAACCTCCATGTACCCATAGACATAGACTATCACAACCATCTCTGAAGCTCACTGTGTGCTTCTGATATCATTCCCCTCTCTACCCCACAGAGGGGAAAGATTTTTGTGTTTACAGTTATTTATTCAACAAACATTTTACTGAATACCTCACTAGGCTATGGGCCAGGCTCTGTGCTATAGAGCAGTGAACAGAACAAAACCTTCGCCTCCCTTACTTAAAGCACTTTCACATCAACCATTCAATTTAATTTGATGTTCTCAATATCCCAATGAGATACCTATAAGCAATGAATAATTACTCTTTCCGCCACGTCCTTCACACATGAGGAAATAGAGGCTCAGACTGTTGACTTGTCCTAGGTCACATGGTTACTAAGTGGCAGAACTGGAGCAGGAAGCCAAATGGTTGTCTCCTTCCCATCCTCCTTCCATTACTCCACAGAGCCTGCCCCTCCCCTCCCCTCCCCTCCCCTCCCCTCCACGCCTGACAGCAGATTCACTCCTACCAAATGCCAAGCTCTGCAACTAAAGCGAGGCAACTGCAGAGCCAGGAGATGCGCAGGATTCAGAGACCCCTAATGGCCCTGCTGGATTCAAGATGAACCAGACTGTGTGTTGGGGCAGGGAGAGAAGTCTCTTCAGTGAAACAGATCCCAGTAGGGGCAGACTTGTCCCCAGGCATTTGGGTCCATATCAAACCCCCATTTTGTTTTTTAATTTTTCTTAAATTTTAATTGAAATATAGTTGGTTTACAATGTTGTGAATTTCAGGTATACAGCAAAGTGGTTCTTTTCCATTATAGGTTATTACAAAATATCGAGTATAGTGTCCTGTGCTATACAGTAAGTCCTTGTTTATCTTTTTTATGTATAGTAGTGTGTATATATTTTTTATAAGATTTATTTTACTATTTATTTAATTTATTTATTTTTGGCTGCATCGCGTCTTAGTTGCGGCACGCGGGATCTTTGTTGAGGCATGCAGGATCTTTCGTTGCGGCACGCGGGCTTCTCTCTTTAGCTGTGGTGTGCGGGCTTAGTTGCCCCATGGCATGTGGGATCTTAGTTCCCTGACCAGGGATCGAACCCGCGTCCCCTGCATTGTAAGGCAGATTCTTTACCACGGGACCACCAGGGAAGTCCCGTAGTGTGTATATTTTAATCCCATACTACTAATTTTTCCCTCCCCACCCTTTCCCCTTTTGTAACCAACCATAAGTTTGTTTTCTATGTCTGTGAGTCTATTTCTGTTGTGTAAGTATGTTCATTTGTATCACTTTTAACGATTCCACACATAAGTGACATCATATGATATTTGCCTTTCTCTGAATTACTTCACTTAGTATGATAATCTCTAGGTCCATCCATGTTGCTGCAAATGGCATTATTTCATTCTTTTTTATGGCTGAGTAACATTCCATTGTGTATATATATACCACATCTTCTGTATCCATTCCTTTGTTGATGGACATTTAGGTTGCTTCCAAGTCTTAGCTGTTGTAAATAGTGCTGCTATGAACATTGTGATGCATGTATCTTTTCAAATTAGAGTTTTCTCCAGATATATGCCCAGGAGTGGGATCGCTGGATCATACAGTAACTCTATTTTTAGTTTCTAACCTCCATGTTAAAGTTGCACCCTATCAGACAAACAAAGCCATCTTTTTGCCTTTTACATTTGATTGAAAAAAAAAAGGTTATTTGTGGTTGGTTTAATGGTTACTTATGTTGGATAAAGTTGGGGCCATTTATTTAGGACTCAATTTCTACTTTATTTGTTGGTATTCTTTGGCAAAGGCCTTCCTGCACACAAAAATATGGATGCCTCTGATGGCCCAGATGGCAGTAAGACAGCTCTCAGAGGCTGCTCAAGGCAAGAAATGGCTTCCATCTAGTGTAGCAACTCTGAGCAGTTGGTAGTAACTATCCAGGGTGTTGTCTTGAGAAGACTTGAGGGCCAAAATAGAGTAGTGATCATGGGCACTGGAGAATGGATTGGGGGCCCTTATGTCACATATTTACTAACCTGGATATAGCTTGTGATCAGCCAAGATTGACCAAGCACCAGTGAAGACCTCAGACCAGAAGGGTCCATGGTGCCCAGTATCTGGCCTCTCGGTGTGTGAATCACATACTCTATAAGGGAGGCAAAGATCTGGTCCCTGATTCCTGACCCTTTCAATCAAGGACATAGCCTGATAGGAAGGACTCAGCTCCAGAACCAGATGTGACCTCTAGTGATCTAAAAAGAACTATATATTTGGTCTCTGCCCCCAGTTCCTGACACAGAGCTCCTAAATCCCTAGGAATTTCTTGGGTGACAGGAACATCGTTTGTTCTAATGAGGTGACTCTTGGTGGGCTTCTGGATGGCTCAGGATGGGAGCTGGTCACTAGAAAGACCAAGTCACGATTAGAAGCTTGGAGTTTTCAGTCCCATCCCCACCATTCCTCTGGGTAGGGGAGAGGGACTGGAGATGAGGTGATAATGGATCATGCCTACATGATGTAGTCTCCATAAAAGATCTTCCGGGTTGGTGAACAGATCCATGTGCTGGGAGGGTTGCACTCCAACTCCATGGGGGCAAAAGCTCCTGCACTTGGGACTGTCCAGACCTCAACCTATGTACCACTTCATCTGGCTGTTCACCTGTATCCTTTATTATATCCTTTACAGTAAACCAGTAAATATAAGGAGGTCCTATGAGCCATTCTAACAAATATTCGAAGCTGAGGAGAGGGTCATGGGAACCCCTGATTCATAGCTGGTTGGTCAGCAGTACAGGTGACAACTTGGGACTTGGGGCTGGCATCTGAAGTGGGGGACAGTCTTATGGGACTGAGCCCTTCACCTGTGGGGTCTGTGCTAGCTCCAGGCAGTTAGTGTTAGAATTGAGTTAAATTGTAAGGTACCCAGTTGGTGTGCACTGATGATTGGAGAGTTGTCGGGTATAGAAAAACCTACCCGTCTGATATCAGAAGTCTGAGGAGTTGAGGAAAACAGGGGTTTTCCTTTAGTTCTGCTTGATCCATTCACTCATTCCACAAACATTTATTGCATGCTTTTCTGTGCCAGGTACTATACTGGTCACTGGGGATCCAAAGGCAACCACATCAGAGCCCCTGTCCTCAGGGAGCTCACTGTCTAGTGGGTGAGACAGATATCAAACAAATAGTAACACTACAGTGTAGTGCGGGCTGCAGTAATCTTGCTAGAGCTTGTTGACATGAATGATCAGGGAAGGATGGCTGCCCATGGCACTGGGGACAGAAAAATTGTACAAGGACCAAGGAAGTTCTATTCTCCCCTGAAACATTTTGGTGAGACTGTTTTGTGACCTGTCTATGCTTGATGATACTAGGAAAGCAATTAGAGGCTGGACTCAGGGCCCCTTGGCATTAATGGACAGAATAGGTACCCAGGGCAGCTATATATATCCGGTTATGCAGGTTGTGGCCTGCACAAGGGCACCCAGATTAAAAGGGAAAGCGGGAGGAAGGAAGGGGTGATTTTTACTAATGCTTCCCAAAGGAGGCACCTTTTTCTAATTTGCCCAAGGTGCTGTTATTTGCCAGCAGAGAATCTGGGGAATCATCTTTTTCAATTACCCTGTGATCATGGATGGTAGGACTAACTGAGTTACCTTGTAACTGATGTCAACACATCTTAATAGCCCACGAACATTTCTTGGATCCAAATGGAAGGCCAATTCCCAAGTCTTGCTTTATTTTGGACACGGGAAGTGTTTCTTGACTGGTCAGTCAGGGTTCACCCAGGGGAAGCAGAAGCTCCTGTGAGTTCTGAGGTAAGGGATTTGTTATAGGAGTGAGACCTGACTTCCCTGTGGGAGGAGCTGGGGAGGTGAAGACCTGGAAGGGACTGGAGGGTCAGAGAAGGAGCCACCAAACATCCAGTCAGATAAGTTAAGTAGGCCCCACCACTGTGGAGGGACCGCAAAAAAAGCCTCAGGGAGGTTTTGCAGGGGGACTCTGCCCTGTGTGGGTCCCTCCTCCAGGGCTCTGCCACCAAGCATCTGAGGGAGGGTCTGGGGCTGCTGTTAGGAGGAGCTGGACGTGGAGTGGAGGAGAGTGAGGACAAGTGGGACCTGGCACCTCTGTGTCTGCCTGTCACCGAACTTAACCCTGACCACCTTCTGAGAGTAATGGCCGCCACCCCACATTCATCTTCCAGATCTTTTATGAGTTCCTCCTTTGTCCATCTCTAACTCAGCGTTATGGGAAAGGGGAGCTGGGAGAGGTAGTTTCATTTTAGCCAAGTTCAGGGTACAAACCACCACGCTTGAAGGAAAGCGGGGGAGGGGTGTGCAGAATAAAGACACAAACACTGCAGAGTCCTTAGTTCAAAGCACCTGAGGTTCTGAGATGTGTGTGTAGCAGAATTGCTTGGGGAGATGTTGAAAGACAAATTCCCAAGCTCCAACTCTCAAGATTCCGAGGTCGCATCCGGGCACCTGTTTTAACAAGCTCTATAGGTGATACTGATGCACATAAACCTTGAAAACCACTGTCACCAACCTTACAAGCAAATAAATAGGTTATTAATCAATTCAACGCTCATGGCCTGCTGTTGAAAGCCCTCAATAACCTGCCATTTAGGGACCCTGGGACCGTGTCCAGATGTTGACACTACCCCAAATTCCCTCCTCAGCTGGACTTTGATAGGTCCTCCATCTGCATGCCTGCACCCTTTCAAAAGCAGATGAGACCTACTCTCCTGAGCTCTTCTCTGAGGGAGCTCGGTGTGGTGGATCGGCAGAGGAATCTCACCTGATACTGCCAAGGTGTTGATGGATTGGGAAAGCTGACGTTTGCTCCACCCTGCAAACTGGGTTTACTGGTAACTCACACAATGGATTTATTTCATTCAGATGATTACCATTAAACGGTATGCACCTGACAGTCCAAAGCGTGTGGGCATCTGTGCAGGGCACTATGTGAAGCAAGTGAAAATGGTGGGTACCTGCCTTAGAGGTCAGGGAGGACCAGATTCACAGACTCTCCCACCTTCCTTATTTGCCCTGGGGCTCTCAGACTCTCCCCTCAGCCACCTACGTACACACCACTTCCACTGGCTCCATGGAAACTTTTGACCCAAAGCTACGGGAAATGCCAGCCTCTAGCTGCCTGGGGAGGTAAGGCAGGCAACCCGATAAATCTCCAGGGGTGATGGGGCAGGGCCTGGAGTGGCCCAGCTAAGGTGCAAGGCTGAGCTGAGAGATCTCCCTGCAGAGCCCCATAGGGTCAGAGTCAAGGCCAGCATGTAGCTCTCCAGACCATCCCTTTCCCACACCTGTGTCTTCTGACTTTGTGACCAGAATCACAAAGAAACTGAAGCACATTCAAGATGCCCCTTTCCCCTGTCTTCTCCTAGTATTAGTCAGCAGTACTGACTGAACAAATCGGCGGGCTGGGGACCCTCACATGTTAAACCTGCCTTGACAGCCCAGGGACCTTGATGGGGAATCCTGAGTTTCACCCTCAAAGGACCTGACTCAAAAGGTGAGACCGGGACGCTGCATTTTAAACGGTGCCACGAGGAAGTCCCATGCAGATGGTCAAGGACAAGATTCTGGAAAACATTGTCTAGGCAGGATGCTTGTGGAGGTGGGGTGGGAAGAGGAAGGGGCAGACCAGAATAAGACTTCACAGTCTAGGTGGGAAGGCAGATGGCACACAAATGAAAGAGACTTAAGGACAGGCAACATGCAGAGCCCCACAAAGACGCTGGGAGAAGGGAGAATTTACTTAGGTGCATTGATCTCTGTCTGTTTTGTTCATGGCTGTGTCCCCAGCACCTAGCAGGGCTGGGACTAGGGTGAGACAAGCGAGGCACCTAGGGCACAAAATTTAAGGAGGCGCTCACTCTCAGGTGACAGCCCTGCTCTTGCTGCTGCTAGAGGGAGCTGCTGCTTAAATTCTGCATCCTAGATATCTCGCCCTCCTCATAGCCCTGAAACCTACAATTATGCCTAGCGCATAGTAGGCACTCTGTAAATATTGGTTGGGTGAATGAATGAATCTCTTTAACAAACATTTACTGGGTGCAAACCATAACACTAGGTGTGGGCAGTGGGGGAAGGGGTGGGTCCAGGAGAAAATGACAGCCTAGAAATGAATTGGACACAGATTGAGCTCTGAAAGAATTTTTAAAACTTGATCTAGTAAGGTGATCTGGCTGGGAAATAAAAAATGCAAGGGAGTGAAGGCTGCTGGAAAGGGAAGGATCAGGGGCAGGGGTGAGGGGGTCTAATCCATCTCTGCTGGACGACGTGCTCTGTGAGAGCTGAGACCCTGTCTCTTCTGACATAGCCCCGTTCCCGGCACAGGGTGGGCACTTAATATACATTCGTCAAATGACTGAATGGCAAGCAACAGCCTGAAAGGTCCAGAGACATGCCCCACTGTGCTGTGCACCTCTGTAGTTGAGTCTAAGTCCAAAAGAAGCAAGCGCCTGGAATTCGCTGAGGTTAATAACAAAGGCTCCCTGACGATCCGGCCCAGCAGATCCCACACTTGGCTGCTTATCAAAACCATCTGAGGCGTGTTTGGAAAATACTGACTCCCAGGCCCTACCCTAGAGGCGCCAAATCAGGGTCTTTATGGCGGGGCTCAGGAATCTGTATCTGAAACTCCCCAGTGCAGTTCATGAGCACCCGTCCTGGGGACCATCACTCTAATCAGGAGACCAGACCCCAGCTTCTCGAGTGCACTTGGTGGGCTCAGCCTCCAGGAGTGGCCACAGCCCTCCCGCATACCCCCAAGTCTGTACTGTGGTAACATACACATGACATAAAATTTACCATCTTGACCATGTCAGTGGTATTAGTACATTCACAACATTGTACAACCATCATCACCATCCGACTCCAGAACTCTTTTCAGCTTGCAGAACTGAAACTCCCACTCTGCTTCCACAGCTGGCGTACCTGGGAAGTTTAGATGTGTCCCACAGGGGGATGGGACATGTGACTGTGGGAAGGTCTGAAGGTGTGGGCCCACGGGGGCAACCTCAGCAGGCCTTGATTCCCTTCACTAGAAGAGGGCGCCGTGCTTCATGTTGCTCTTTCAGGCCGATTCCTTCCCCCAGATAATGATGAGGAATCAGCTGGGCAAAGAAAACCCTGGAACTCCCAAACTCAGAAGCATCCTTCAACTTAAAAAACAAGGGAATTGATGGGAATTCCCTGGTGGTCCAGTGGTTAGGACTCCGCAGTTTTACTGCTGAGCGTGCGCATTCAATCCTGGTCGGGGAACTAGGATCCTGCAAGCCATGTGGTGTGGCAAAAAAAACAACAAAAAAAAAACAAGGTAACTGAAAGATTACCTCCTCCCTTCTAACACTGTCCACCTGCCTCCCTCATCTTTGCCCAAGGAGATGAAATGAGGCTGCTTCTTCAACTGCATCCAGCTTCTTATACTCCTAAAAGGCAGGAGTTGGCCAGAAGGTGGCTACTGAAACGCAAGGGCCATCTCATAGAGAACCTCTGCTTTAAAAAGAGGTCAGTTGTCAAAATGAACCAATTCAGAAGCATAGCCCCTGGAGGATCTCAAGCTGTAAGCAGTGGTAGGAAGGATGCCTGGGTCAGGCCCAGGAAGTGGATTAACAACCTTGTGACTTTTTTTTTCCCCCTCAGCCTTGTGGTTTGCGGGATCTTAGTTCCCCGACCAAGGATTGAACCTGCGCCCTCGAACCTGCTGGACCGCCAGGGAATTCCCCCTTGTGACCTTTCTTTATCACATTCTAGTTAGTGGGTTTAGGCCTCCTTTACACAGATGTCTGGGGGAAAAAATACCCTTTGTTTTGGAGGATTATGCAAACATTTTATAAGTGATTTACTGGCCTGTGTTTAACCTTTATTTAGTTGGTCCTGATTTACTTTACTAATTGATAGTCAATTCCGGGAAAAGCTCTGGTTCAAGGTTTACAGCCTGCCAAAAAAGTGATTAAGATGTGTAAACACACAGCAGGAAGATTCTCTTCACTGTTCAGGTGATAAGGGGCTTCAAATACATGAATGGCATCCACACAGAAAAGGAATTAGATTTGGTTGGGGTGGAACTCCACAATGGCAGAACTGGGATTAGTGGGATGGAAGCTATAGGAAGAAGTATCCACTTGGTACGAGGAAAAAACTTTTGAACAATTATAATTATTTTAAAATAAAAATGAAGTGCCCCAGGAGGTGGTGAGCAGCTGAGCACTGGAACCATTGAATCAGGGGGTGGAGGGGTCACCTGTCAGGATGCTGGGAAGGGTTTGAGCTGATGTCAAAGGAGATCCAACTCAGGTCTAGGATTCTGTGATGAATGTTGGGGCTAGAAAGTTATATACACAGAGTTACTCCCTGTCCAGGGCCAGGGAAATGCTTTTCAGACAGGACTAAGGAGAAAGGATTTCCACATGGGAAGACTTGTTACAGAAAACATTATTTCAATGGGTAGTTAACAAAATAGAGCATGCATGTGAACTTATTTACAAAATGGAGATGGTGTTATTCACGTTGGTCACAGGGCTGCTGTAAATACTGAGACAATATGGGGATGTGCTTGGAACAGAGCCTTAGCTCAGTAAGTGTTCGAGATTATTAATAGATTATTTACAATGCGTAAAAGTTAGCTGGTCAGTTTCTTTCTGAGGACATAGTCATTAGATGGCTACTGAAATAACTAGGAATCTATAAAAATTGACTGTGGTATATTGCCCATGGTAGAGTAGGAGGAGATAGGTTTTGGGGTTTAGGAACTAAAACTTGGTTAATATACCCACTTCTCCAATCACAGGAGATAGTAACTATCTGTAATGCCACATTCAAATACAGAATACAGTAACTTGCGTTACCTAGCATACAGTTTACAGTGTACATTTACCTCTTTTGCATATAGATGGGGACATATGGCATAAGTATTTACATGCATATTTATAATTACTCTAATTCCTTGAAGTTAGGAAGTTAAGCAGTGAAAGTATTCTTATAAAGTTATAAAATTGGTCCCTACTAAAACATCACTTCTCAGGTAATACTACTACCCCCTACTTCTTCTGTGATAGGGCTTTAAAAGTCCAAGTAAAGTGAAAGATGTTATGATTTATAATTTTGTCAGAAAATGTATGCTGAGAAAAATAACATATAATTCATTCTCTAAGAATTAGTGCATGTTTGGGACTTCCCTGGTGGCGCAGTGGTTAAGACTCCGCACTACCAATGCAGGGGGCCCGGGTTCGATCCCTGGTCAGGGAACTAGATCCCCCATGCATGCCACAACTAAGGAGGCTGCCTGCCGCAACTAAGACCCGGCGCAACCGAATTAATTAATTTATTAATTAAAAAAAGAATGATGCTTGTAAAAAAAGAGAATTAGTGCACATTTGCAGTGATAACCTAGACTTATTAAACCTAAGAAAACATATTTTAATATCATTTAGTTTCATTTTTCAATATGAAGTTCCAGTCAAACTTTTTTCCCCACTCATTACAAAACTGTGATTCTCTAAGTGAATTCATATTAAATGCTCTTGCCTGGTAGCAATTATCCTCAGATGTGGGAAGAGAAAGAGAGGGAGTGTGAGGAAGCACCAGCGACCTTTCTCAACTGTTGCCTAATTCTCTAGCTAAGTAGCAATGCGAGACAAACAGATCCACTGTCCTTTCTTCAAAGTCTTGTGAAATAGAAGCAGAATGACGTTTCCTTTACTCGAGGAGGCCCTAAAAAGTTACTCAGGTTCTTTTACCAGAATTTTGCTGGAAGAGTTTGTGCGATTAGTTTTAAGTAGACAGCAACATTCAGATCAGATACTTCAAGACACTTCAGAGTTCAAACCTCACCGTGACTTTTTTTTTTTTTCGGTACACGGGCCTCTCACTGTTGTGGCCTCTCCTGTTGCGGAGCACAGACTCCGGACGCACAGGCTCCGGACGCGCAGGCTCAGCGGCCATGGCTCACGGGCCCAGCCACTCCGCGGCATGTGGGATCTTCCCGGACCAGGACACGAACCCGTGTCCCCTGCATCGGCAGGCGGACTCTCAACCACTGCGCCACCAGGGAAGCCCTCACCATGACTTTTGATTGCCATTTGAATGCATTCTTAGAATTTCAGACCTAGAAAACCATTCTAGAAAATGGTCCCTGGGGGTCAAACTTGTGTTGCTTTTGGTCAAATACATTTGGAGGCAATCCTCTCATTTAATAGGTAAGAAAACTGAAGAGAAAGTGGATAAGTGATTTTCCCTAGACATCAGGAGATTAGTGGCTTGATTGGAACCATGACCCAAGTCTCCCAGAATCACCTGAGGATCTACAAAAACTGATACTCCCTGATCATACTGATGTCTCGGTCCCACCTCCAGAGTTGCTGACTTAATTGGTCCTGGGTGCAGCTGAACTGGGCATTTTGAAGAGCTCCCCAGGTGATTCTAGCATGCAAGAGATTCACCGATCTTTCCTAATTTTTGTTCTTACAAAGGGACCTATATCACTTTCCACTACAGTCCTTCTTCCTATCCTTCCACTTTTTCCTCACAGTTAATCCTAGTGTTGCCATTTCCCAACAATTATTAAAGCCCACTGCCTGAAAAGGTGAGGCTGTGTGACCTCCAATGGGCGGAAGAGGGTGGGAGGGCTGGGGACAGTGCGGGGGTGATTCAGAAGGTGTACGAAACCACAGAACAGCGGGCACCTAGTCCGCCCGGCCTTCTTATACTGAACAGATGGTGAATTTCAAAGCCGAATGTACGAGGGAACCAATGCCATACACCCAAATTTAAGTTTAAATATTCTCCATATGCTCGGGTTTTGAATTCTCTCCTGGAGCAGCAGGCAGCAGAAGCTAACCACCCCGAGTCCTAGCAGACAGTAAATGTCTCTTGGAGCTGAAAACTGCCAACTGCTCTGGTGATGGGAGCATGAAGCCAGGCCCTGGACCAATCCATTTCACCACCTGCTTGCTTGTCCCTTAGCTGTGAGAGGGTCTTTTCATTGCATTTAGTTGGGTGTGTAACAATGAGTGTTGGACCCTGTCCTAGAAGGGCAGTGGTGAACATTTAAATTTAGAAATTACTCTTTCCTTTTGAGAAAAGTGATCAGTACAAGGAGAAAAACCTGTTCCAGAAGCCCGTGCCCTTGTGCTGGGCTTGTGGCCACAGTGATCAAAACGACACAGAAGTTCTCCGCCCCACCTTCAGGGCCACCAACTTTAGGCCCTCAGATCCCGCAAGAAGTTCTGCCCCCGCCTCCTGGAGAATGCACCAATCAGGACTGGCGGCTGTAGTCCCCGCTAGGCTGGAGGATTCCCCTGATGCTGTGTTATGCTGCAGACTTCCTCAGAGGGGAGCTTCGTGTTCTCACCACGTGGGAAACGGAAGTGCTGGCTTTCCCATAAACAACCAACCCGGCAAATACCTGACCCTTCTGGTCATGTGCATGCCCGATCTGGCTGCACAGAAGGTAGCTTCCATCTTTCTGAAGGATACGAGGCTGCAGTGATGAATACCCACTCCTTTCTTGTAAAGGCTTTCACCCCAGTGTTTCATACGATTCTGCTTTCCTTTTCAAACCATGGGAACCCAAGAGTTCACTTTAACTATGTCCAAACTCTCTTTTTAGTTTTATCCAGTCATTTCTGGGACATACATTACACCGTTTCTTGAAGGGAAGGAAAAATAGAGATGGTACTTTATGCCTTTGGACACAAGAACAGGAGCAACTCTCTCCTTGTTATCATGTATTAATTTTGTGGCATATTCTAGGACCATAACACAAGGCACTTTGAAACTACTACCAGTTGAAGTTTTGAATTAGATATAAAATAGTTAGAGGCCAGGTTGCTCCACCGTTTGGCTTAGGGGGCTGGCGAATCCATTTCTAAAACATTATTAGAGAGGGGCTTCTTATGTGATTAATTCTGGGCAGTGGACACAGGCAAATAAGGTTCCCACACTCTACGACCTCACAGTCTAATGAAGAACAGAAATACTTGAATTAAAGATGACCATCCTGGGTTGTATGTCCTACAGGAGAGAGATGCACAATTAAGTGACTTCCTTAGATTCTCTATCAAATCAGTAGTGTCACCAAAGCTGGGGAAGCAAACCCCTGATCTAACATATTCTGATGCACCTTTGGACAATGATGTCCACATTACCTTGGAGCCCAGGTTCTGTCTGCTAGGGACCTATTGAAAGTGAGTGTAGCAAGAAACCAAGGTGAGAAAACTCTGACTGCAGCCAAAAAGATGTCAAAGAGAGAAAGTCCATGATCTGTGGTGAGGCAACAGTGAGGAAGATGGCACCCGAAATGGGGAGTTACATGTGGGATAGGTCACGTGGGACTGGATTGCGAAGGCTGTTATAGAGGGAGTTACGTGTGGGATAGGTCACGTGGGACTGGATTGTGAAGGCTGTTATAGAGGAAAGTTTTAGGGGGCTTGTTTTGCTTTTATCTTTTTTTCACCCCAGGTGAAGAAATTTGAATTAAAAACTCAGTTTTTTAAGCACTTCATCATTAATCCATGTAAGGTTCTCTTACTTTACTTTTACTTTTTACCTCCAAACCCTAATTATATTCCCTTTGCCCCCATAGTACCTACTCTCATGTTTACTATATCTTTAGATGTGCATGGATACCTTCAAAAGGCATATTACTTTTATGTGAATGTGTCTTTACAGAAATGATAATGTGCTATAAATCCTGTTCTGTTTCCTATGCTTTCCCCTCAACACTAGGTTTCTAAGATCCATCAGTGTTGCTATGTACATCTGGTTGACATTTCTTAACTGCTATTTAGTTTTTAAGTGTACATCTGCCAGATTTACTAATAATCCCTTTCTCTAATGAAAAGCACCTAGGCTGTCTCTAACATCCAGCTACCCCAAGAAATCCCATGATGAACATCCTTATGGACCCGTGGGGGAATTTCCTTGGAGTATATATTCCACATTTTTTCCACAGGTCATAGGGCATGTGCATGCTTAATCTCAACAGCTGCCAGATTGCTCTTCTGAATGATGGTACCAGTTGACACTCCCTCCAACAGTGCCCTAGTGTTCCATCTTCCACATTCTCAGCTGCACCGTTATCACCCTCCTGATATTGGTCATTCTTAGGCATTCTAAGACAGAAGCTTAGAGTAGATACAATAGGTCATAGGGAGCTATCTGAAGCTCTTCACCTGTGAGTACCACGAGAAAGGGGATGCTTTAGAAGCATTGTGCAGGGATGAATGATCTGACTTGCAAAACCAAAAGATGCAACATGTATTCTCTGGGAAGTTTGGGAGATGTTTAGCATTACAAGTGCAAAACGTTTTCTACATATACTTCTTTCTTTGCACAAATATCCCATTCGGTGTTTGTTCCCACTCCCATGATTGGTTAGTTTGTGCTGATCTGGCCTGAAACATGATTTGACTTGGTTATGGCCATTGTTCACTATGGCTGGTAGTGGAAGGCAGGGAGGGGAGGTGGGCCTGCAAGACCAGAGTATCTTGCTGAGCAGAAGCCCGGCCTCACTTGATGAGCTGTGCCTCCCTCCCTATCTTCAGCTGTCATCCTCCTTGTGTGAGAGAATTAGATGGAATATTAAAGTGACACTAAGTGATAACAAGGAACATTCGTAGAGTACTTGCTACTCAAAGTGTGGTCCTCAGACCAACAGCTTAGGTAACACCTGGGATGCTGCTTGTTAGAAATGCAGAATCTTGGTGCCCACCCCAGACCTGCAGAATCAGAATCTGCCTTTAGCAAGGTCGCCAAGGGATTCTATGCACATTAGAGTTTGACAAGCACTGCTTCAGTCTTTGCCAAACATTTTTTACATAGACTGTCATATTTCCACTCTTCCCAGCACCCTGATATCCTTGGATATCAGTTATTTAACTCCCATGTTACAGGTGAGAAAACCAAGGCTGGGCAGGTTAAAGTGACTATTCCAAGAATACCCAGAAGAGCCAGTGCAGCCAGATTTTCAGACTCTGCAACTGCCTCTCAAGGTCGTGCTTTACTTACATCCCCTTCTCTCCATGCCCCACGTTTCTTCATTCCAAAAGAAAGACACCCAGGAAGAGCTCATTTCAGAGCCAAACAAAAATGGATTGGTGGTGAGGCTGCCCAGTCTGGTGGTCCTCTGGGATGCAAATTGCATTCACTGCTATTCAGACTCAATCCTCCTGCTTCACTGCAACTTAGTTAAGAGGGGCAGTCAGATCTTCACTGAGTGTGAGGTGGGTGGAGATACTAGTGGGTCCCTCCCTTGATTGAAGAGTACCATTTTCCCTCCCTTGATTGAAGAGTACCATTTTTCCTTCTTAAAAGCAGGTTAAGCAGGGGTGCTTAATCTGGGGTTCCTCAGGCCCCCAAGACATTTGTGAATAGAGTTCAGGAGTCTTCAACCTTAGCATTTTCTTAAACATAACTACATATAGAAAACAAACCACAGTAGCATCAGCAGGACCTGTGACTTTGTCACTAATAGAAATCACAGGTATTTCTATACCGAGTTGCAACTATTGCACATTTCAAAATCATGTTTATGTTCATCACAACTTCAATATTACTTAAGTTATTAGACCCACACTAGATCTTGTTTTTGAATGTGTTCATGAACGTGCACTATATTTCTAAATTACAATTTTTTAAATATTTTGATAACTATATCAGTATAATGGTTTCCTTTGTAATCTGACAAATTGCATTTTATGAGCTTCAAAACATTATTCTGAGAAGGAGCTCATAGGCTTCATTAAACTGTAGAAGGACCATGTCAGATTCTGGAAGCTTTATCACATCTTCCAGTCTGTTTTTGGTCAGTTAGGTCATCCCTATATTTGTTTTATATCTGTTACCGGTAGCAACATAGCACTTAAAACCAAAAGGGCTTATGTGCTTGTCTTCAGGGGTGAAATGAAGGATTTTCTGAGAAGACTGCACACCATTGCAGTCAGGCTTGGTGGGATTGGAGGTTGAAGAACCCCAAGGGAGAACATTTATGACCCTTGCCCTTCTTCTAGAAGATCTAATCAACATTCAGAAGATTTCAATTAAAATTGCTGGTGCATGGGGCTTTCCTGGTGGCGCAGTGGTTGAGGGTCCGCCTGCCGATGCAGGGGACACGGGTTCGTGCCCCGGTCCGGGAAGATCCCACATGCCGCGGAGCGGCTGGGCCCGTGAGCCATGGCCGCTGAGCCTGCGCGTCCGGAGCCTGTGCTCCGCAACGGGAGAGGCCACAGCGGTGAGAGGCCCGCGTACCGCAAAAAAAAAAAAAAAAAAAAAAAAGAAAGAAAAAATTGCTGGTGCCACATGCTGGACAGAGACCATTAACCATAGCTTTTTCTATTATTTACCCTGCTGCAGGTGTGTGTTATAATCTCGATTATAATCCACAAAGAAGCTGGAAGATGTTTGGCCTTTGAAAAGGAACATCCCTTCTTTTTATTTTTTGCATCTCTATTGGAGTATAATTGCTTTACAATGGTGTGTTAGTTTCTGCTTATGACAAAGTGAATCAGCTATACGTATACATATATCTCCAAATCCCCTCCCTCTTGTGTCTGCCTCACACCCTCCCTATCTCACCCCTCTAGGTGGTCACAAATCACTGAGCTGATCTCCCTGTGCTATGTGGCTGCTTCCCACTAGCTATCTATTTTACATTTGGTAGTGTGTATATGTCCATGCCACTCTCTCACTTCGTCCCAGTTTACACTTCCCCCTTCCCGTGTCCTCAAATCCATTCTCTACATCTGCGTCTTTATTCCTGTCCTGCCCCTAGGTTCTTCAGAACCATTTATTTTTTTATTTTTTTAATTTTTTAATTTTTTAAAACATCTTTATTGGAGTATAATTGCTTTACAATGGTGTGTTAGTTTCTGCTTTATAACAAAGTGAATCAGTTATACATATACACATGTTCCCATATCTCTTCCCTCTTGCATCTCCCTGCCTCCCACCCTCCCTATCCCACCCCTCTAGATGGTCACAAAGCACCAAGCTGATCTCCCTGCTTCCCACTAGCTATCTGTTTTACGTTTCGTAGTGTATATATGTCCATGCCACTCTCTCACTTTGTCACGGCTTACCCTTCCCCCTCCCCATATCCTCAAGTCCATTCTCTAGTAGGTCTGTGTCTTTATTCCCATCTTACCCCTATGTTCTTCATGACCTTTTTTTCTTCTTAGATTCCATATATATGTGTTAGCATACGGTATTTGTTTTTCTCTTTCTGAATTACTTCACTCTGTATGACAGACTCTAGGTCCATCCACCTCACTACAAATAACTCTATTCCATTTCTTTTTATGGCTGAGTAATATTCCATTGTATATATCTGCCACATCTTGTTTATCCATTCATCTGTCAATGGACATTTAGGTTGCTTCCATGTCCTGGCTATTGTAAATAGAGCTGCAGTGAACATTGTGGTATATGACTCTTTTTGAATTATGGTTTTCTCAGGTTATATGCCCAGTAGTGGGATTGTTGGGTCATATGGTAGTTCTATGTTTAGTTTTTTAAGGAGCCTGCATACTGTTCTCCATAGTATCAATTTACATTCCCACCAACAGTACAAGAGGGTTCCCTTTTCTCCACACCCTCTCCAGAATTTATTTATTATTCTTTTAAATTTTTATATTTATTTGTTTGTTTGTTTTTGGCAGTGCTGAGCCTTCGTTGCTGTGCACAGGCTTTCTCTAGTTGTGGGGAGTTGGGGCTACTCTTCTTTGCGGTGTGCGGGCTTCTCATTGCAGTGGCTTCTCGTTGGAGAGCACAGGTTTTGGGCACGTGGGCTTCAGTAGTTGTGGAGCGTGGTCTCAGTAGTTGTGGCTCATGGGCTCTAGAGCTCAGGCTCAGTAGTTGTGGTGCACGGGCTTAGTTGCTCCACGGCATGTGGGATCTTCCCGGACTAGGACTTGAACCCGTGTCCCCTGCATTGGCAGGCGGATTCTTAACCAGTGCGCCACCAGGGAAGTCCTCCAGCATTTATTGTTTGTAGATTTTTTGATGATGGCCATTCTGACTGGTGTGAGGTGATACTTCACTGAAGTTTAGATTTGCATTTCTCTAATGATTAATGATGTTGAGCATTTTTCCATGTGCTTGTTGGGAATCTGTATATCTTCTTTGGAGAAATGTCTATTGAGGTCTTCTGCCCGTTTTTGGATTGGGTTGTTTGTTTTTTTGCTATTGAGCTGCATGAGCTACTTGTAAATTTTGGAAATTAATCCTTTGTCAGTTGCTTCATTTGCAAATATTTTCTCCCATTCTGAGGGTTGTCTTTTTGTCTTGTTTATGGTTTCCTTTGCTTTGCAAAAGCTTTTAAGATTCATTAGGTCCCATTTGTTTATTTTTGTTTTTATTTCCATTTCTCTAGGAGGTGGGTCACAAAGGATCTTGCTGTGACTTATGTCATAGTGTTCTGCTATGTTTTCCTCTAAGAGTTTTATAGTGTCCTGTCTTACATTTAGGTCTCTAATCCATTTTGAGTTTATTTTTGTGTATGGTGTTAGGGAGTGTTCTAATTTCATTCTTTTACATGTAGCTGTTCAGTTTTCCCAGCACCACTTATTGAAAAGGCTGTCTTTTCTCCATTGTATATTTTTGCCTCCTTTGTCAAAAATAAGGTGACCATATGTGCGTGGGTTTATCTCTGGGCTTTCTATCCTATTCCATTGATCTATATTTCTGTTTTTGTGCCAGTACCATACTGTTTGGTTTTTTTTTAACATCTTTATTGGAGTATAATTGCTTACAATGGTGTGTTAGTTTCTGCTTTATAACAAAGTGAATCAGTTATACATATACACATGTTCCCATATCTCTTCCCTCTGGCGTCTCCCTGCCTCCCACCCTCCCTATCCCACCCCTCTAGGTGGTCACAAAGCACCAAGCTGATCTCCCTGCTTCCCACTAGCTATCTGTTTTACGTTTCGTAGTGTATATATGTCCATGCCACTCTCTCACTTTGTCACAGCTTACCCTTCCCTCTCCCCACATCCTCAAGTCCATTTTCTAGTAGATCTGTGTCTTTATTCCCGTCTTACCCCGAGGTTCTGCATGACCTTTTTTTTTTCTTTGTTAGATTCCATATATATCTGTTAGCATACGGTATTTGTTTTTCTCTTTCTGACTTACTTCACTCTGTATGACAGACTCTAGGTCCATCCACCTCACTACAAATAACTCAATTTCGTTTCTTTTTGTGGCTGAGTAATATTTCATTGTATATATGTGCCATATCTTCTTTATCCATTAATCCGATGATGGACACTTAGGTTGCTTCCATCTCCTGGCTATTGTAAATAGAGCTGCAATGAACATTTTGGTACATGACTCTTTTTGGATTATGGTTTTCTCAGGGTATATGCCCAATAGTGGGATTGCTGGGTTGTATGGTAGTTCTATTTGTAGTTTTTTAAGGAACCGCCATACTGTTCTCCATAGTGGCTGTATCAATTTACATTCCCACCAGCAGTGCAAAGTGTTCCCTTTTCTCCACACCCTCTCCAGCATTTATTGTTTCTAGATTTTTTGATGATGGCCATTCTGACTGGTGT
Organism: Leucopleurus acutus; assembly: GCF_964270905.1. NCBI lineage: Eukaryota > Metazoa > Chordata > Mammalia > Artiodactyla > Delphinidae > Leucopleurus > Leucopleurus acutus. The sequence goes on along the minus strand of NC_139159.1, from coordinate 49,750,258 downwards.
GAGATGATATCTCATTGTAGTTTTGATTTGCATTTCTCTAATGATTAATGATGTTGAGCATTCTTTCATGTGTTCTTGGCAATCTGTATATCTTCTTTGGAGAAATGTCTATTTAGGTCTTCTGCCCATTTTTGGATTGGGTTGTTTGTTTAATATTGAGCTGCATGAGCTGCTTGTAAAGTTTGGAGATTAATCCTTTGTCAGTTGCTTCATTTGCAAATATTTTCTCCCATTCTGAGGGTTGTCTTTTCGTCTTGTTTATGGTTTCCTTTGCTTTGCAAAAGCTTTGAAGTTTCATTAGGTCCCATTTGTTTATTTTTGTTTTTATTTCCATTTCTCTAAGAGGTGGGTCAAAAAGGATCTTGCTGTGATTTATCTGCTAGAGTGTTCTGCCTATGTTTAGCTCTAAGAGTTTGATAGTTTCTGGCCTTACATTTAGGTCTTTAATCCATTTTGAGCTTATTTTTGTGTATGGTGTTAGGGAGTGTTCTGATCTCATACTTTTACATGTACCTGTCCAGTTTTCCCAGCATCACTTCTTGAAGAGGCTGTTTTTTCCCCACTGTATATTCTTGCCTCCTTTATCAAAGATAAGGTGACCATATGTGTGTGGGTTTATCTCTGGGCTTTCTATCCTGTTCCATTGATCTATATTTCTGTCCTTGTGCCAGTACCATACTGTCTTGATTACTCTAGCTTTGTAGTATAGTCTGAAGTCAGGGAGCCTGATTCCTCCAGTTCCGTTTTTCTTTCTCAAGATTGCTTTGGCTATTCGGGGTCTTTTATGTTTCCATACAAATTATGAAATTTTTTGTTCTAGTTCTATGAAAAATGCCAGTGGTAGTTTGATAGGCATTGCACTGAATCTATAGATTGCTTTGGGTAGTATAGTCATTTTCACAATGTTGATTCTTCCAATCCAAGAACATGATATATCTCTCCATCTGTTTGTATCATCTTTAATTTTTTTCATCAGTGTCTTATAGTTTTCTGCATACAGGTCTTTTGTCTTCTTGGGTAGGTTTATTCCTAGGTATTTTATTCTTTTTGTTGCAGTGGTAAATGGGAGTGTTTCCTTAATTTCTCTTTCAGATTTTTCATCATTAGTGTATAGGAATGCAAGAGATTTCTGTGCATTAATTTTGTATCCTGCTACTTTACCAAATTCATTGATTAGCTCTAGTAGTTTTCTGGTAAAGTCTTTAGGTTTCTCTATGTATAGTATCATGTCATCTGCAAACAGTGACAGCTTTACTTCTTCTTTTCCAATTTGGATTCCTTTTATTTTCTTTTTCTTCTCTAATTGCTGTGGCTAAAAGTTCCAAAAGTATGTTGAATAATAGTGGTGAGAGTGGGCAACCTTGTATTTTTCCTGATCTTAGTGGAAATGGTTTCAGTTTTTCACCATTGAGAACGATGTTGGCTGTCGGTTTGTCATATATGGCCTTTATTATGTTGAAGTAAGTTACCTCTTTGCCTACTTTCTGTGGGGGGCGGTTATCATAAATGGGTGTTGAATTTTATCGAAAGCTTTTTCTGCATCTATTGAGATGACCATATGGCTTTTATCCTTCAATCTGTTAATATGGTGTATTACATTGATTGATTGGCATATATTGAAGAATCCTTGCATTCCTGGGATAAACCCCACTTGATCATGGTGTATGATCCTTTTAATGTGCTGTTGGATTCTGTTTGCTAGTATTTTGTTGAGGATTTTTGCATCTATGTTCATCAGTGATATTGGCCTGTAGTTTTCTGTCTTTGTGACATCTTTGTCTGGTTTTGGTATCAGGGTGATGGTGGCCTTGTAGAATGAGTTTGGGAGTGTTCCTCCCTCTGCTATATTTTGGAAGAGTTTGAGAAGGATAGGTGTTAGCTCTTCTCTAAATGTTTGATAGAATTCACCTGTGAAGCCATCTGGTCCTGGGATTTTGTTTGTTGGAAGATTTTTCATCACAGTCTCAGTTTCAGTGCTTGTGATTGGTCTGTTTATATTTTCTATTTCTTCCTGGTTCACTCTCAGAAAGCTGTGCTTTTCTAAGAAATTGTCCATTTCTTCCAGGTTGTCCATTTTATTGGCATAGAGTTGCTTGTAGTAATCTCTCAATATCCTTTGTATTTCTGCAATGTCTGTTGTTACTTCTCCTTTTTCATTTCTAATTCTATTGATTCAAGTCTTCCCCCTTTTTTTCTTGATGAGTCTGGGTAATGGTTTATCAATTTTGTTTATCTTCTCAAAGAACCAGCTTTTAGTTTTATTGATCTTTGCTATTGTTTCCTTCATTTCTTTTTCATTTATTTCTGTTCTGATCTTTATGATTTCTTCCTTGCTGCTAACTTTGGGGTTTTTTTGTTCTTCTTTCTCTAATTGATTTAGGTGTAAGGTTAGGTTGTTTATTTGAGTTGTTTCTTGTTTCTTGAGGTAGGATTGTATTGCTATAAACTTCCCTCTTAGAACTGCTGTTGCTGTGTCCCATAGGTTTTGGGTTGTCCTGTTTTCACTGTCATTTATTTCTAGGTATTTTTTGATTTCCTCTTTGATTTCTTCAGTCATCTCTTGGTTATTAAGTAGTGTATTGTTTAGCCTCCATGTGTTTGTATTTTTTACAGATTTTTTCCTGTAATTGGTATCTAGTCTCATAGCATTGTGGTCAGAAAAGATACTTGATACGATTTCAATTTTCTTAAATTTACCAAGGCTTGATTTGTGACCCAAGATATGATCTATCCTGGAGTATGTTCCATGAGCACTTGAGAAGAAAGTGTATTCTGTTGTTTTTGGATGGAATGTCCTATAAATATCAATTAAGTCCATCTTGTTTAATGTATCATTTAAAGCTTGTGTTTCCTTATTGATTTTCATTTTGGATGATCTGTCCATTGGTGAAAGTAGGGTGTTAAAGTCCCCTGTACTATGGTTGTGTTACAGTCGATTTCCCCTCTTATGGCTGTTAGTATTTGCCTTATGTATTGAGGTGCTCCTATGTTGGGTGCATAAATATTTACAATTGTTATATCTTCTTCTTGGATTGATCCCTTGAGCATTATGTAGTGTCCTTCTTTGTGTCTTGTAATAGTCTTTGTTTTAAAGTCTGTTTTGTCTGATATGAAGATTGCTACTCCAGCTTTCTTCAGATTTCCATTTGCATGGAATATCTTTTTCCATCCCCTCACTTTCAGTCTGTATGTGTCCCTAGGTCTGAAGTGGGTCTATTGTGGACAGCATATATATGAGTCTTGTTTTTGTATCCATTCAGCCAGTCTGTGTCTTTTGGTTGAAGCATTTAATCTATTTCCATTTAAGGTGGTTATCAATACGTATGTTCCTATTACCATTTTCTTAATTGTTTTGGGTTCGTTGTTGTAGGTCTTTTCCTTCTCTGTGTTTCCTGCCTAGAGAAATTCCTTTAGCATTTGTTGTAAAGCTGGTTTGGTGGTGCTGAATTCTCTTAGCTTTTGCTTGTCCGTAAAGGTTTTAATTTCTCCATCGAATCTGAATGAGATCCTAGCTGGGTAGAGTAATCTTGGTTGTAGGTTTTTCCCTTTCATCACTTTAAATATGTCCTGCCACTCCCTTCTGGCTTGCAGAGTTTCTGCTGAAAAATCAGCTGTTAACCATATGGGGATTCCCTTGTATGTTATTTTTTGTTTTTCCCTTGCTGCTTTTAATATGTTTTCTTTGTATTTAATTTTTGATAGTTTGATTAATATGTGTCTTGGAGTGTTTCTCCTTGGATTTATCCGGTATGGGACTCTCTGTGCTTCCTGGACTTGACTGACTATTTCCTTTCCCATATTAGGGAAGTTTTCAACTATAATCTCTTCAAATATTTTCTCAGTCCCTTTATTTTTCTCTTCTTCTTCTGAGACCCCTATAATTCGAGAGTTGGTGTGTTTAATGTTGTCCCAGAGGTCTCTGAGACTGCCCTCAATTCTTTTCATTCTTTTTTCTTTATTCTGCTCTGCAGTAGTTATTTCCACTATTTTATCTTCCAGGTCACATATCCGTTCTTCTGCCTCAGTTATTCTGCTATTGATTACTTCTAGAGAATTTTTAATTTAATTTATTGTGTTGTTCATCACTGTTTGCTCTTTATTTCTTCTAAGTCCTTGTTAAACACTTCTTGTATTTTCTCCATTCTATTTCCAAGATTTTGGATCATCTTTACTATCATTACTGTGAATTCTTTTTCAGGTAGACTGCCTATTTCCTCTTCATTTGTTTGGTCTGGTAGGTTTTTACCTTGCTCCTTCATCTGCTGTGTGTTTCTATGTCTTCTCATTTTCCTTAACTTACTGTGTGTGGGGTCTCCTTTTTGTAGGCTACAGGTTTATAGTTCCTGTTGTTTTTGGTGTCTGCCCCCAGTAGCTAAGTTTAGTTCAGTGGGTTGTGTAGGCTTCCTGGTGGAGGGGGACTGGTGCCTGTATTCTGGAGGATGAGGCTGGATCTTGTCTTTCTGGTGGGCAGTACCATGTCTGGTGGTGTGGTTTGGGGTGTCTGTGACCTTATTATGATTTTAGGCAGTCTCGCTGCTAATAGGTGGCATTGTGTTCCTGTCTTGCTAGTTGTTTGGCATAGGGTGTCCAGCACTGTAGCTTGCTGGTCGTTAAGTGGAGCTGGGTCTTAGCATTGAGATGGAGATCTATGGGAGAGCTTTCACTATTTGATATCATGTGGAGCTGGGAGGTCTCTGGTGGACCAATGTCCTGAACTCAGCTCTCCCACCTCAGAGGCACTGGCCTGACACCCGGCTGGAGCACCAAGACCCTGTCAGCCACATGGCTCCTGTGGGTTGTCAGTGAGCCAGGAGACCGCGGTCATCTGAGTGCATCCAAACCAGAAACCAGACTTTTTTCTTCCTTTGTGCTTAGTCTAGTTTCACTTGGTCGTAGGGTACCACATGTGGAGGTTCTGCACCAGGCACTTCAGACGAGAGTTTCTAGCGCTAAACGACTGTGCCAGTGCCTCAGCTTAGATGCTGCAATGACTCTGTGAAGGAACATCCCTCCTTTCATACCCATGATACTAGACAAGATTTCCAGGATTCTGAAGTCTCAATAGGAAAAAGGTAGTAACTAAGACTCTCCAGAGAAAATGGAAACTCATACTTTTAAATAGGCTGTAAGAACTCTATAATTATTGATGTGCAGAGTGATAGATTAAGTTAATAAACAAAAAGCAGGTTACAAAGTAGCATACCTTATTATAGGGTGGGGTGGGGGGTAGTGAGAAGGCAGGGCAGAGAAAAAGAGTGAAAAATGTATATCAAAATGTTAATAGTGGTTAGTTCTGGGTAGCAGGATGACAGGAGATTTTCATCTTTTTATTCCTTTTTGTATTTTTTTATGATCAGTATATATTATTTTGTTTAAAAAAAAAACCCCAAGGCAATAAGGCTGTTTTCATTTTGTAACCTTGCAGTACCACTTAACCAGTTAACTAGCTTCACACTTCCTGGGGAGATAAAAAAGAGTGGAATGGAGAGTGGAAAAATTGAATTCTTTACCAAAAAAATCCTAAAGTGTTATAATAAACCATGGACTTTATATAATGGGTCAAATTAGGTCCCCCATATTCCTAGTGAACCAGGCAGCAACTGGTGCATAGCAGGTGCTGGATCAAGGTGAACTCCCTTCCTTCCTATTACACGTTTATTTCCATTTCTGAGCCTCAGTAGAGTGCTGGGGTCGGGGGAGCAGGAGTGGGGCTGCTGGGGGTAGGGTTCTTCCAGATCTACATACTTCCCCCTTCTCCAAGTTAAAAAAAAAATTATTTCTTGCTCCAATTTTTCTTCCTTTTCTAATTCATCAGTTTTTTTAGTTCTCCTTCCTGGAACCTTCTTCCAGCCATTTTAGATTCTTTGAAAAAAAAAAAAAGTATTCTTATAAAATGAGTATTTTGAAAACGGTGGCTGTCTCTCCAGAGCTGAAACAAACACACAGCCACTATTTCAGTTATCCCTTGCGGCATATCAAACCACCCCAAAACCTAGGGACATCCCTTCAGACAGAAGTGGGGGTAAGGGGCTACTGGGTGGAGAGGAGGCAGGAAATGCTGCCTGGGTTACTCTTCCATTTATTGTTCATGATTCTGTGGGTCAGAAATTCAAGTAGAGCTTATCTCTTCTCTAGGCTGTGTCAGCTAGGCCTGCTTGACTGGGGCTGGAGGACATCCAGTCGCCCTGTCAGGCATCTGGAGTCTTGTTCCTGGCTGGTGGTTGGGATGCCTTGGTCTCCACGTGGCCATTCTCCCTTCAAATGTTCTCTCTTTATTCAGTAAGTTAGCCTAGCCTAATAAGCTCCTCTGCCTAGTGGCTGATTTCCAAGAGGGTAAAAATAGGAAATTCAAACCCTTCTTAAAACCTAGGCATGAAGTCCTATAGTACCACCCAGGTCCCTACTGGTCAAAGCCAGCCCAGAATCAAGGGTTGGGGGAATTAAACTTCACCTCTTGATGCAGGAATGGCAAAGTCACATTGGAAAAGATTATGCAGAATGGGAGGGGTTTTGTGACCATCTTTAGAAACAATCTACTCAACATATCAATATTTAAAAAAAAATTTTAAAGAGCTTAATAACTATGGTAACTAGTATAATGAAAATAACGAATGATATTCACCAATCAGAGGGGATAATTATTTTTTCTAATTTGTTTGACCCTTTCAATTTCTGAATCATCCCGTTTGCCTTTCATCTCCACTTTGTGTCACATTAGGCCAAGAAATCCTAAGTGCTGCATGTATGAAAGAAGTCCTCACTGTGTCACTCTTCGCCAGTATTTCACCATGTGGCTGTTTCCTCTTAGTCTCCGTCCTGTGCTTGTAGTTCACCAGAAGACCACCCTCAGTTCTCTTACCTCTCATTCCTTACTCTTCCTAGAGGATTTCATTCACCCCCTGGTTTCCAATGCCACCAACACCCTGATGACAACAAATTTTAATCTCCAGCCCAGATCCTTCTCTTCTGGGCTCCAGACCTGAAATTCCAGCTGCCTCCTGGACATCTCTATTTGGATGTCCCACAGGTAACCTCACGTTTATATGTCCTAAATCAAATTTGGCATTTTCTTCCTCTCCACCCTAACTTACTACCTCCCTACAGTCCCTTTCTTGGGCAATAGTGTCCTGTTTTTGTCCTGTTTCATCCAGTGAATCAAGCCAAAAACTCAGCAGTCCTCCTCCACACCTCCCTCTTCCTCACGCCCACATCCAATCAATTACCAAATCCTCCTGATTCTTGGTGTCTCTATTCCAGCTTTTCCATGCCTGCCACCATTTCCATAGTTTAAGCTACCATCATCTTTGTTGCTTACATTGCTACGAAACCTTCTCACTGGTGTTAGGCCCCAGCCTCTGTGGTCCATTATCAAACTGGGCCAGAATGAATTTTCTATACTATCATTGCTAAAACCTGTCAGTAGGTCCCCCCTGTCCCCAAGATAAGAGTCCCACATCTATATTTCTTAGCAGGGCACACAAAGGCCCTTTATGTTTGGGGCTGCTTCCCTTAATATCCTAAGTGCCTCATCCTAACTCTCAAATTTGTGATCCAGACAATTCAGAGCATCCTGAATCCCCACCACTCTCTCTACTCTTCACCTCCACCTCTCCTCTCCTCCAGCTTAGAAGTCAACCAGAGGAACCTTCCCTTACCCCTTCCTTCCTCGCCTACCTAGGACACTGTGCATACTCTTTTCTTAGCATTTACCACACCACAGTAATGGCTGGCTCATTTATTTACTTCTTCCACTGTACTGGAAGCTCCTGAAACACAAGAGCTGTGTCTTTTTTTACGGTTGTTCCTCAGTGTTCAGCTAGTGCCTGGCATATGGTGGGGCAATGAATGAATGAATGAATGGTGATAATACCCACTGGCTCTAAGGAGCAAAGAGAAGATGGCTGGTGGGTACAATGTGTTTTAATATCCATATAACTGAACTGAGGAATCTTTACATGTCACCCCCCGCCCCCCCCTTCCCCTTCCTTCACTGTTCTGATTGAAGGAGAAACCAGCACCATTAGCAGGAAGGGGTCAGCACTTAATTGAAGTAATGCTTACTATTGCCTAGGACTTTCTTTTACTCATGTTTAAGATGACAGTTTTCCGTGCCTGGTCCTGTAATGATGTAAGCTAAGGGAAAGGCTTAGAAGGATCCATACTTCTGCCTAGGCACTTGTCCACATTCTGTCTATAACCTCAGTGAATCTTCACAGACAACCTACAATTTTATTTCCTCCATTAAAGAGTCTTGACTGCCTAAAATGTCTGCACTGGACCACAAAGATGATTATGACATGGCTACCATCTTGAAGGAACTTTTATTTATACATATAGTCTACTTGTCTTTGTCTTGCCGTCCAAGCCTTTTGAGAGCAGGGACCTGGCCTGTCTTATTCATTGCTGTTGTCCCAGTGCCTACAACACATAGTAGGTGCTCAACAAATGTTTGTTGAATGGAGTGGATAAACGAGCAACACAATGTTTATTGAATGAGGATGTAGCCATAGGCAAGGGTATATCTGGGTGGGAGATGAGGTTTATCTCCTAGGCAACAGGAGCAAAGGATCATTTCTTAAGTAGGGATTGGATCATGACTTTCAAAAAACCCACTCTGGTTTCAGTGTGGAGAGTTTGCCACTGGGGTGCCAGCTGGGCTGGGGTGGGGGGTTGGGTGGGGAGAGTGTAAATTGTTTAACCCAAGCAAGAATTGATGACAGACTGACCTAGAGTGACAGTTGAGGGGTACAAATGGAAAGTGAGGGAAGAGAGACATTTCTGAGGCAAAACTGCTCAGACCTGGGGACCAACTGGATCCAGGGCTTTGGGGGAGATGGTGAAGGCTGGATGGGAGACGAGAAGCCCATACGGGAAGAAGTAAAAACAAGGACTTTAGTTTTGGTTACTTTGAGTCTGAGATGCCTGGGTAACATCTTTCTCTGAATCTCTAGGAATTGTGCCACCACCACACTGTTCCTCCTACCCCTTTTCTCTTTTCTTTCCTGTTTTGAATCACTCCCACAAGCCATAAATGCTCCCTGCTTCTCGGCGTGCTGGGGCACCATGCCAGCAGGGCCCACATTCAGTTCAGACCTGGAGGGCCGACTGTGGCCTCTGAGGATGGCAGCTCCCTGACAGGAAGGAAGGCTGGCTTGCCGGCTGGGCACAGACAGGAGCTTGCTTTGCTGCAGCAGGTGCCCAGGGCCAGCTGCTCCAGTACCCTCAGGCTCACATCAACAGGATGGGACAGCCCAGGCGGAAGGAAGCCTGCAGGGAGGGACACCGATGCAGACAGAAGCCGGGGCAGGGGATGGAGAGGAGACAGGAAGAGCTGCCTGAGCTGTTGGCTGGCGCCCCGCCAGCAGATTCAGGAGCGGCAGTGACAGGGGGCCACTGAGTCCTCTTTCCCTCTGTGATGAGCATCTCTGGCCCTGGTTGATTGTATTATTATTACTACTACTGTTGTTGGCCAGCCTGGGCCTATTTCTAAAATAGTTAATTGCCTTTTTTCCCTTTCTTTCTCTTTCTTTCTTTCCTTTGTTTCTTGTTTTTTTTTTTTTTTTTGGCTGTGCCGCACAGCTTTTGGGGTCTTAGTTCCCCAAGGAGGGGTTGAACCCTGGCCATGGCAGTGAAAGCGCCCAGTACTAACCACTGGACCTTCAGGGAATTCCCTAGCTAATTCCTTGTCTATACTCAATTTTGTGATTATTGGGAAAGAAAGGACACTTCCATTAGCCTTTCAGTTACACAGAGCAGTGAGAAAGCTCGAGGGAGGGGCAGTGGTTTCTGCCCCGTGTTCAGCCTGTCCACAGGAGATAAAATCTCCAGTTTGCTTTAAGCCGCGTTATCACCACCCTCCTCTCCAACAACAGCAGCTGCGAACGGGCACCAAATGGCCAAAAGGGGGCCAATAGGGAGCCATAACAGACCCATAGGCTCGCAATCCGGAGGCCGCAGACCGCTTCTGAGCGGGGTCGGAGGTCGGGGTTGCAGCGCGGCGGGGGGGGGGCTGGTGCTTTCGCTGGCCCGGGGGCGGGGCGTTCCGTGTCGGGCGTGGTGGGCATTCCCACTGCTACCCACTCGCAGGCGGGCCCCGGCTGGCGCCTGGTGACCCCGGGAGACCCCGCCCCGCCCCATCCCCACCAGCAGTTTCCTGGCAGGGCGTTTCCGGAGGCCCTGGCCCGGGGTGGGGGCGTGGGGAGGGGTAGGGTCTGCCTTTGAGACAGCTTGTAGAGTGCACTTTAAACTTCACACCGAGCTCAAAACTCGATTCTGCAGCCGCGCTTCGGCTCCCGGGAAAGATAAAAACTCTGGTCTACGGCCCCCCATCATCCCATTGGTCTAGTTCTCGGGGCTTCCTGCAGTCCCCACACCATTCTCTCCACAGCCTGGGAGGAAGGATGGGCGGGGCGGACGGGGGCGGGCAGTGCTGCCGGCGGTGCAGCTGAGGAGGGCGAGCCAGCTCCCGCGGCCCGGGCGTGGGCGGGGGGCGCCGGAGCAGGTGTCCGCTCAATGACAGGATACCCTTCCCTCTCCGCCCCTCCCTCGTGCTACCCACGGCTCAGCGAGGCAAAACCCAGCATATGCTCCAGAAATGCAGCTCAGTCGGTCACCGGGCTCCGCTTTCTCGCCAGACGCGCAAGAGATCGGCGCTTCCAAATGCAAATCTCTTGGCTCCGGACCCTTGGCTTGCAGCCGCCGCCTCCCCCGCTTGGCTACCCCGCGTCCCGCCTATCCCGCAGCGGCCCGAGATGGGACCTCGCGCCGAGGGGACTGGGCGGAGCGGGCATCCCACCCCACCTCCCACGTGGGGCCGGCCCTCCGCAGTGCCTGGGCGCGCCGCCGCTGCCGCGCCTCCGGTCTAGGTCCTCCGCGCCGCCCCCCCAGGCCAGGGAAGGGGACCGCAGGCGGGGGTGGGTGAGGGGTAGGGGCGGTGTCACTGAGTCAGGTGGCGGCGGGAGTTCCCTCGGGCTGGGCCGAGGGAACACGCTGCCGGAGATTGTGTACACGCTCCACTGACACAAGCTTCACGCTGCCGGGCAGCCGCTGATCACGCGTGGCCCCGCGAGCCCATTGGCCGGCGCCTCACACACCTTTGTCACTGATTGGCCGGCGGAAGGCTCCGCCCCCACCCCCGCCCGCGGCGCGGGGCAGGCGGAGCGGCTACCTGAATGGGGAGGGGGCAGACGGCGCGGAGCGCGGCGGTGGCGGGAGCGGCGTCGAGTGTCTCCGGGCGTCCGTCTGTGGCCAGGCAGCCAAGCAGCCAGTCAGCTCGCCGCCGGCGGCCGGGCAGCCAACCATGCTGAACTTCGGCGCTTCTCTCCAGCAGCCTGCAGTAAGTGACCTGGGGATGCCCCGGCCCTACTCTGCCTCGCTGAGTCTGAGGGGCCCCCGGGGGCGCGAACCCCGAGCCCCTGACATTAGCCTCGCCTGAGGACTGAGGCTGCAGCGGAGTCGTGGGAGAGGAAGGGGCTTCCCGCCTGCAGACTGGGCATTAGTGAGGGCGTGTGCGTCGCGGAGGGGCTCAGGAGAAGCAGGCGGGTAGCTAGAGACGAAAGGAGAGAGGGTCTTGCTCAAGGTGTAATGAGGGGAAGGGGCAGCTCCGCTGGGAGACTTGAAGCAGGTGAGGGGGAGGATGACTGGAGGGGCGGGAAGAGTGAGGAGGGGGCTGCTGCCCTGTCAGTGAGAATAAGAGGTGTGGAAGGGGAAGGGGGACAAGGGGCCACCCTGCACCTGGCGCCGGGGAGAGATGCCTCCGTCTGGATAAGGAATGCGACCCAGGGTGGGAGGGGGCTGCCCAGAAGCTTTTGAGGGGCGGGGTGTCCGCTGGAGAGGAGAGGGGGCTCCCCAACTCGAGGCTCTGAAAGGAGGCTTGCAGGACGGGGCTGCTCAGCAGATAGCGGGGGCTGGGGGAGGGGCGCCCGGCGTGGGTGCGGGGGATGGCACGTGGGCCCGGGACCTCCGAGGGGGACCGGGGAGTTGCCCCCCCAATACGGCTGGAGGAGACTCCCCATCTCGGGAGCGGGCAGGTGGCCGCCTTCTGAGGACGCCTTGGAGGGGGGAGGGAGCCGCCTCGGCGACAGGAGATGGGAGGGTGGGAAGCGGGACCCAGCAGCGGGGCGGGGAAGGTGGGCGGGGGGAACCGGGCTGCGAGACGCGGGGGCAGCGTGTCGGGGCGGGAGCCGCAGGCCGTGGAGCCGAGCGTCTGGAGCGGGGCCTGTTGGGGCTGCACGTCTGGGAACTCGTGGAGACACGCGGCTGGCGGGGGCCGGTGCTGCCGGAAACCGCGGGGAGGGGACGCGCATCTTCGGGGACAGTCAGGGTGGTCTGAGGTCCCGCGGGAGGCGTGGGCGGGAAGCGCCGAGGGCTTGGCCGGGTCCCCGGGGGCTGCAGCCGGAGGAGGGCGGGGGCCGGGTTTCCGCGGGGACCCGGCTCCTCCTCCGGCAGCTGAGGCGGAGGCTGGGGGTGGGCCGGGAGCGGATGCGCCCGGGGAGCTTCTCGTCCCTGAGTGACCCAGTCCCGGCCTCCGCCAGGGGCGGGAGTGAGGCCCGGCCCCGCTGTCGGTTCCTAAGGGAACGGCGGCTCGCGGGGAGCTGGAAGGGGCGGGCGCTCCTGGAGCCCGGCGCCCGCGGCTCCGCCCCTCCCCGCGGGCTCGGGCGCGCACTGCCGGGCGGTTGGCGGCGGCGCCCGCGGCCCCTCCCCCGGGCCGTCGCGAGGGCGGGGGCCCGCGGGCTCAGGAAGTAGGTGAAAGGTGACGGCGCGGCAATTCCCAGTTCAGGTTTCCTGCGCCGCCCGGAGCAGCCGCTGATCACGCTTTGTTCACATGCCTCGCCCCCTCCTTCTCCTCCTCCGCGCCCCCGCCCTTCGCGGCCCAGCCAATCCCAGCCCGGGCCGCCCGGCCTGCTGGCCAATGGCGGGGGCAGGGACGCGGGGACGTGCGAGCGGCGAGGAATGCTCCCAGTGACTCACCCGCGAGCCTCATTGAGGCTAGGGCGGCCCCATCCGTCTGTCCCAGCCAGCGAGGATCTCCCCCGCCGTCCGCCCCCGCCCCTCGTCTGCCTTCCCCTCCCGCGCCTCCGCCCGCGCTTCCCTTTCCTGCCTCTCTCGCGGCCCACTCCCTTTCCTCCCCTCCCGACTTCTCCCTGCCCTTGCCAGCTCACACTGTTCTTCCCTGCTGCCTGCCTTTTCTCTTTTTTCCTTTGCACTGGCGTCTTGAGGCTTTTACACAACATGCGTTGTCCGTTGCAGCTTACATAAAGGGCCCGCGATTATGCAATTGCATTGTTAGCGATGTTTCAAGAGCGATGGCTTCTTAAGGCTTCAGTACGAAGGGTTTATGCGTTTTTTCCAGCAAGTGTTGAGATTAATACCTTGCCACGTAAAGACAATTGTTCTGTGTTTTTACACAATCTCTGCTTTGACCAATGAATGGGATCACATTGGTGGAAAATTGGAGAGATGGAGGGTAGTAACTTTTAGTGCAGTTTAAGGAACTTTAATATGAAGCATTAAATACCTAATAGAAGGAGTTGTTCAAATATAAGGCATGTGCTGTTATTTTTGTCAAGGAGCAGTTCTTTAAAAAAATTAAAATAAGATTCTATTTTGACTATTGAAGATTTCTTACAATCAGAGTTCTTGCAAATTTAAGTCGCATATTAAATTTTCTGATTATCTCTTTTTTGTGCTATTGCATTAGCTGGTCATAGTTACACATAGCAAACCATTGTGTTAAGTGTAAGATCCAGTGAATGAGAACACAAACATGAAGAAGTTGAAATTATTCTTTCCAAAGGTCACACCCAAATCAACAGACCACAGCTCTGTCCACTATACTTTGCCTTTTTAAAAGAAAATTTTGGCCGTTTATTTTTTTCTAGTAGGAAGTCATACCTGAAAAGATCTCATACCATACCTGTAGTGTTTCTTTTAATGATTTAAAAAAAATATTTATTTGGCTGCCCCGGTCTTAGTTGCCGCACGCAGGATCTTTAGTTGAGGCATGCATGTGGGATCTAGTTCCCTGACCAGAGATCAAACCGGGCCCCCTGCATTGGGAGCCTGTTGTCTTAGCCACTGGACCACCAGGTCCCCATACCTGTAGTATTGAAAAAAGATGACTTTTTTGTAGAGCCTTCCCTCAGTTATTTTGTCTGACTCCTGTTGCAGTTGACTACTCTGGAAAGAATATAAAATGTTTTTTTTTTTCTAAACCAAGCAGTTCTTTTTTGGATTACAAGTGCATTGGTACCTTTGGCCTTGGTCCTCATAATGGTAATAAGTTCCTCTTTACCTTGCAAGGGTATCAGTGTTCAGGCCTAAGTGTGAGAGGAAGAATGAGGAAGACTTTTATCAGTATTACTATCAGAGTGGGGATGAGAAAAATTATTTTCAAGTTTTATTTTGAAAAGTTGTGCAGATAGTAAAAAAAAATTGCACATTGCTGTGCGTGTCATGTGGATGACAATATGCTTATAGCATTTAATTTTTTGTATTTATAGGAGGAAAGAATGGAAATGATTTCTGAAAGATCAAAAGAGAGTGTGTATTCCTGGAACAAAACTGCAGAGAAAAGTGACTTTGAAGCCGTAGAAGCACTTATGTCAATGAGCTGCAGTTGGAAGTCTGATTTTAAGAAATACATTGAAAGCAGACCCGTTACTCCAGTGTCTGATATGTCAGAGGAAGAGAATCTGCTTCCTGGTACACCTGATTTTCATACAGTCCCAGCATTTGTAAGTATTGTTGCTTTAAAGATGAGTGTAAATGAGAATTTCTTATAATTTATATAATGAACTCTACTGTTCTTCACGCTGTTGCCTGTATTTCTCTGCTCTAGTGTTTGACTCCACCTTACAGTCCCTCTGACTTTGAACCCTCTCAAGTGTCAAATCTGATGGCACCAGCGCCATCTACTGGACACTTCAAATCATTGTCAGATACTGCCAAGCCTCACATTGCTGCTGCACCTTTCAAAGAGGAGAAGAGCCCAGTACCTGCCCCCAAACTCCCCAAGGCTCAGGCAACAAGTGTGATTCGTCATACAGCTGATGCCCAGCTGTGTAACCACCGATCTTGCCCAGTGAAAGCAGCCAGCATCCTTAACTATCAGGACAATTCTTTTCGAAGAAGAACCCACCTAAATGCTGAGACTGCAAGAAAAAACATACCTTGTGCAGCTGTGTCACCAAACAGATCCAAACGTGAGAGAGACACAGTGGCAGGTGTTGAAGAGAAAGCAAGTGCTGCACTTTATGACTTTTCTGTGCCTTCCTCAGAGACAGTAATCTGTAGATCTCAGCCGGTCCCCATGTGCCCACAACAAAAGTCGGTCTTAGTCTCTCCACCTGCAGTATCAACAGGGGGAGTGCCACCTATGCCCGTCATCTGCCAGATGGTTCCCCTCCCTGCAAACAACCCAGTTGTGACAACAGTCGTCCCCAGCACTCCACCCAGTCAGCCGCCAGCCGTCTGCCCACCTGTTGTATTCATGGGCACTCAGGTGCCCAAAGGTGCCGTCATGTTTGTTGTACCCCAGCCCGTTGTTCAGAACCCCAAGCCTCCAGTGGTGAGCCCAAATGGCACCAGACTCTCTCCCATTGCCCCTGCTCCAGGGTTTTCTCCTTCAGCAGCAAAAGTCACTCCTCAGATTGACTCATCAAGGATAAGAAGTCACATCTGTAGCCATCCAGGATGTGGCAAGACGTACTTTAAAAGTTCTCACCTGAAGGCCCACATGAGAACGCATACAGGTACCAACCATTTCTTATTTCATATTTAAGTCTTAGAAATTTGGATGCAGGTTTTTTGGCAATGATCGCAAATGTAAACCAGGCATGTTAAGGAAGAACTTGCCTTATTAGCCACTCTAGTGGATGGTATTTACCAGTGCAAGGTCTTCTAAAAGATTTCATCAAGGTGTTTTTGTTTTAATTTCTCAAATGATGATTCTTTAAATGTCTAATAAAGTATCTTAAATATGATTTAATAAGTAACTTACAGCCGCTTAATAAATGCATAATAATAATAATATGACTTATTTTGTTTCAGGAGAAAAACCTTTTAGCTGTAGCTGGAAAGGTTGTGAAAGGAGGTTTGCTCGTTCAGATGAACTGTCCAGACACCGACGAACCCACACAGGTGAGAAGAAATTCGCCTGTCCCATGTGTGACCGGCGGTTCATGAGGAGCGACCATTTGACCAAACATGCCCGGCGCCATCTGTCAGCCAAGAAGCTACCAAACTGGCAGATGGAAGTGAGCAAGTTAAATGACATTACCCTACCTCCAACCCCTGCTCCCACACAGTGACAGACGGATGGTAAAGAATCAGACTAACTTTGGTCACAGCCAGAAGCCAGTGGTGATATAAAAATGCTTCCACTGCAAGTCTGTGGCCCTCCAGTGCGGGCTGCAAGCAGAAGCCCCACGGCCTGGGGAGAAGGCCCAGCCTGGGTTAGATGGTAAGAAGTGCTACGGCCACAGGCAGCTCAAAGAGTGGCAGGACTCATTTCTTACCACGTAAGAGAGATGAGAAAGTTTATTCCTTTCAATATTTTTTGAAGGTTTCAGGTGAGGTCAGCCCAACCACAGGTAGCACAGATTTTGAATTTGTGTGCACAATTTGTTACTTTACTTTCACCATTTATACTTGAGACCAACTTTTCAATGTGATTCTTCAAAAGCACTGGTTTCAAGAGTGTAGAGACTGGAAGTAAACATTACGGTACAGAGATGGAGATGTAAAATTGATTTGTATTATCGCGAATATTATTATCCTTTCCTAGAGTTATCTTGTTTACTATTCTTAGTCTTTCCATTCAACTTCGTGGACATAGTTGTTAAATATATCTAGAACTAGCATTTTTACACTAGTTGCTGACGTTTGGAATTGAGCAACTGTATATTGCTGAAGAGGTCCCAAAGAATTGGAATCCTCATTAATTTAATTGCTTTGAAGTGTTGCTTCAGGGTTTTTTTTGCGTTTTTGTTTTAAAAGTTTAACAAATGACTATAACTAGGCGTTTTATTATGCTTTGAACCTTAGTTGGCTGCAGTTCCCTGTGTAGATTTGAAAATTGTATACCAATGTGTTTTCCGTAGACTCTAAAATACACTGCACTTTGTTTCGAAAAAAAATTGAAGATGAAAACACATATTGTAAAGAAGGGATATTAAGAATTTTAGATAACTCCTTCAAAAAGATGGCTTAGGACATCAGTAAAGTACCCTTATGTTATGAGGATATAACATGTGCTTTATTGAATTAGAAAGTGAGTGAACATTATTCACAAGTGGACAAATGTCCTGTTAATTTATAGAAGTTTTTTTGGGGGGGGGGGAATGTGGAAGTAGATAGGTAGAAAAATAATTAGGACATTCACTTTTGTTAACAGTATTTCTGTTATATTCTGTTTTGTATAGTGGATGATATATACAGTGGTAAAACAAAAGTCAATTGTTTAAAATATATAGTGAAAAATGTCATTATGTCTTTCCATTTAACATTTTTCTCTATATTGGGTGTAGATTTCTGCCATCAAAACTTTGGACTCTTGGAAAACAAAAAAAGAATTTTCTTTTAATAAAAAAAATCCTTGTGATTTACAATTTGCACAATATTTCTTTTGTTGTACTTTATATCTTGTTTACAATAAAGAATTTCCTTTGGTATATATATAATTGGTTGATTGTATTTGTTGAAAACCATTCTCACTCTGACCTTGACATTGATCACTGTGGTGCTCTCCAAAGACCTATGGTCTGAATTTCTCTAAGGGCCTCATTCAAATTTAGAACTGTAGGAGTATATATTTAACATGAGTAATCAATTTAGACAGTATGCAAAGCAAGGCCAGGGAATTCCTTGATGGTCCAGTGGTTAGGACTTGGCACTCTCATTGCCAGGGGCCCAGGTTCGATCCCTGGTCCAGGAACTAATATCCTGCAAGCCATGTGGCACAGCCAAAAAAAATAACAACAAAATAAAATCTAATTAAAATACACACACAAAGCAAGGCCAGATATCTACCATTTTAAAACATTTTTGTATGTTTTGATGATGTGGGGTTGAAATATATTCTGTCTCTCAGCAAAACCTTAAGTAGCACTGAGTTAAAGGGAACACCACATGAGTAATTACAGTAATGACTGCTGTGAAATGAAAAGAAGCCTGACCTATTAAAGAGTAAATTACTTCTAGAAGTTAGATTAACTCAGACCATTCAGTGATATGTTAAATGCAATAAACATGCTAGTACTTCAGCTGCCTGAAAGCTAATCCACCTCTGAAGAGAAATACTTGCCAGTCACTTGCCAGTGGAACTAGGAGCTGTAAATGCTACTTAGTGTATGGCATATAATTTTGGAGATTAGTATTTTAATTTGCTCTGAGATTACCTTGTCATGAGAGAACATCTTCAACGGTGCCCAGCTGTTGAGTGCCATGGTAAGGGACAGTGTGCTCGCTTGGCACCAGCTGTAGGACAGGCATCCTGAGCCATCCATGTACCTGCTGATCCTTTTCTTGGAAACTTACACCACCTAAGCACAGCACAGATGCTGGAGGGGACCTTGCCGTTCTGTAGTTTCTGTGTTGGGACCTGGACCATCCTAACCGCTAGAGTTCCTCATGGTGGCAGGTCTTCAGAAGTGGGAATGAAGGAAGGTGGCTGAAGTAATCTCTGCCTGTTCCAAAGCCCAGTCCCTTGTAATGACAAAGCCAGTGGAACTGTGCCACCCATTGCTGTGTTCTTCCCAGTCCTAGTTGACGCCTGACGCTTTTCCTTAGAAATATTGTAAATCATTTGAATAGAGTATTATATAAGAGTTGAATGTTGATGCAGACTCTGATCTTGATGCAAAAGTTGTCCCCCAAACAAGCACATTTGTAGCATGTTATGATAATGTGGTTTTAGTGTAGCTTTAGCATGTCAGTTTTGGTTGTTTCTTGTCTGATTTATATATTAAGTTGAACTATATGAAATTGCTGATATTCAGCTCTCTTAACAGTTAATTCTTCTTAGATAATTGTAGACTTAGAGAAAGTTGCAAAAATAGTTACCATATACCCTTCATCTAGCTTCCCCTTTAGATAACATCTTCCATAGCCATAGAACATTTAAGAAAATGAAGAAATTAACTTCAGTACAATATTACTAGCTAAAGTACAGACCTTATTTGGGTTTCACTGGTTTTTCTACTCATGTCTTCTTGCTATTACGGGACCTAATCCAGGGTCTCAAATTGCATTTAGTTGTCAATCTCCGCAGTCTCCTCCAATCTGTGGTTATGCGTCAGTCTTCTCTCATCTCTTTGGAAGAATACTTGTCAGTTATTTCTGCCCCTCAGTTTGGGTTTGTCTGATGTTTTTTCATGATTAGATTGAGGTTATGCATTAATTGGGAAGATACCACAGAGTGGTAATGTCCTCAGTGCATGATATCAAGGAATATGGGATGTCATTCTGTATTATGGGAGATGTTAACTTGCATCACATGGCTAAGGTGGTGATATCTGCTGGAATTTTCCACTGTAAATTGACTCTTGTTCTATTAAATATTTGGATGGAGGTACTTTAAGACTACACAAATAACCTATGTCAACTTTTTCCCACTCATTTTAGTATCCTTAAGTGGATCTTGCCTGAGACAGTTACTACTGTGATATACTAATGGTGATTTCCTATTTCCGCCATTATTTATTCATTGGAATTTTCTATAAGAAAGAGTTGTTACTTCTCTCCCATTTATTTATTTATTCCGTTTTTTATGTCAGTATGGACTCATGGACATTTATGTCATTATTTGGGTTATAATACAATACTATTCTTATTTCGAGACTCAACTATTCCAACTTTAGCCCTTATTAACTCCTTCAATACTCAACCATTTTTGATTGACAAAGATGGAAATTTCATACAGTTCAACCTATCATTTCTCCCTGGAATGAGAGCTGTTTGGTATTAGTAAGCAGACTTTTAAAACGTTGTCTCTACCTGCATTGCTACTACCCTGTCTAATCCACCCTCTCCTGCTTGGACAACTGCAGCAGCCCCTAAACTAGTCTCTCTGCCTCGGGTCTTGTCTCCCCACCATCCTCTCTCCTTACCACAGAGTCTTTTGAAAATGCAGATCTGACAATGTCACTTCCCTGTTTAAAATGCTTCAGACCCTTCCCAATGCTCTCAAGGCTGTCGGAGAGAAATAGAATGTGAGCCACATAGGGAATTTGAAATTTTCTAGGAGCTACGTCAGAAAATAAAAACAGAAAAAAGCAATTTAAATGTTTTTATTTAACCCATAATATTATCATTTCAGCATATAATCAATATAAAACTGTTAATGAGATACATCACATCTTTTTTTTGTACTAATCTTTGAAATCCAGTATATATCCTATGCTTATAGTACCTCTCAATTGGGACTCACCACATTTCAGGTGTGGCCAGTGGCTGCTGAAGTGTCCCAAGCAGACCTAGAAGACCCTGCACCATTCAGCTGCTCCCAATCTCCCAACACACCCCCACCTTATTCTCTACATCCTGTCCAAGCTCTGAGCTGTCACATATGCTGTTTTGTCTGCTGGAAATGTTTCCCTGCCCTTTTACCTTGACATTTCTGCTATCATAATAATCATTACCCTTTACTGAAATTGCTTAATGTCTGTAAAACTCCCCAAGGATAAGCACCCTGTGGATCTTGCTCGCTGCTGTATCTTCTGGAGATGTCCAACTGACTTTTTCCCCCCCAGTGGAAGGAATAAAACTAAATAGGGCCAGATAAATGAGGTTGTTTTAAGCTTCCCCTGCCAGTTGGCATCCTAATCTTGACAGAGATTTAGAAATTCATGGTGCTCTACTCAATGGATGCCAACAATGCCAGTTTGAACTTGATTGACCAGCTTGGCAGTGGGATGCTAAAAGGGGGGGGAATACCCCAAAATATAAGAAAGTGACACCTTATCTTTCTTTGATTTCCTTGAAATAATTTAATTTTTAATTCTAAGTTTAGCCACTAGTCAGTGGAGGCACTGCTTGGGTTGGGAAAAATCTGAATGAGATTCAAGGAAGAAAATGAAAAGCTAAGAAATAACATGAAGTGTAGGGTAGGCTGGGGTAGAAGCAGTTTTCTATTTCTATGATTAGATTATCTGGACCTTGAATATCAGTTTCCAAAAGGCATCCTTTTAGTTTGAACAGATAAGTATTGAGTGTTTTTTGTTTTGTTCTGTTTTATATATATATATATATATATATATACACACACATTTTATTTATGCATGCGTGCATGCATGCATGCTGCGCCAGGTCTTAGTTGCTGCATGTGGACTCCTAGGTGTGGCATGCATGCGGGATCTAGTTCCCCGACCAGGGATCAAACCCGGGCCCCCTGCATTGGGAGAGTGGAGTCTTACCCACTGGACCACCAGGAAAGTCCCAGTATTGTTTACTGGGGAATTCCCTGGTGATTCAGTGGTTAGGATTCTGAGCTTCCACTGCAGGGGGCCCGGGTTCAACCCCTGGTCGGGCAACTAAGATCCCGCATGCCTGGCAGTGCGGCCACACACACACAAAATAAAGTATTGAGTGTTTATTACCCAGGGACAAAGTAAAACAGTGTGGCCTTGGGAAAGGAAACTTCTGGGGTCAAGGAGCCTGTGCACTGAACTGACTAATTATGAGCTAAACAATTTGACTATTTCATGGTTCAGTTTTATTATCTATAAAATGGGGATTATAATGCTTATCTGACTTGCTTCCCAAGGTAGAATTAGATCTGAAAACTGAGAAAAACAAGCAAACAAATGCTAGGTGGACCACTGCAATACCAGTGATGGGGATTGCACTATCACGTTCAGATCAGTCATTGACAGAAAAGGCCCCTAGAGGTGGGGCTAGCAATCTGATGTCAGTTAGAAATGGTCATAATGTGTTTCCTGTTAGGGACGAAGGTCAAATTGCAAACGTTCACAAAATTGTTTACAGTTCTGGAGGCTAGAGGTCCGAGATCAACGTGTTGGCAGGGTTGATTTCTTCTGAGGTCCCGCTCCTTGGCTGGTAGATGGCCCCCTTCTCCTTGTGTCTTCACATGGTCTTCCCTCTATGTCTGTCTGTGTCCTAATCTCCTCTCCTTTTAAAGACACCAGTCAGATTAGGGCCCACTCCAATGACCTCATTTAACCTTAATTAACTCTTTAAAGTTTCTATTTTCAAGTACAGTCACATTCTGAGGAGGTACTGGGAATTAGGACTTCAATGTATGAATTTTGAAGTGACACAATAATATTGCCTATGTATTATATATATATACAAATAGTATTTGCCCATAATATTGGTCAACATATGTCAGTCTATATTGGTCCATCCTAATACACTTATAGCAGTATTTTCTAAACTAGTCTTAAGTTTCTATTTCCAGTATCTGGTAAATTTCCTATGAGAGCTAAATACTTTTAAGGCCTACCGCATGTCACACAGTGCAGTGACATCATGCCCAGTGCAGTGTGTGATTCCTAGCCATTCAGGAGACATATTTTTCAATTGTGCACTCAGGTATTTCTTAGTCACGGAATACACTTTATCCTAAAGAAAGTTTTCCTTCATTACATACCTGCAAGCATTATTTGTGACAATGGACATAGATCAGATTCAGAATCCTCTCTCTGATCCCAACAATAATGTGAACAGAATAGTCATCATGATGGTCTTTTGTTATCCATGTTTAGATCTGTTCAATTTGATTTTTTCTAAGGGATTATATATTCTCATCTCCAATTTAAATTTAGTTCAACCAGGAAAATTTAGTCAAGGCTGTAGTCAGCCTTGCTGGTTGTGGATATAACCTAGCCATGAGGCCTCCTATGCTATTCATCACCTCCATTCTATTCGTTGTCAGTGTGGTTCAAATCACAATGCTTTTCAAACAGAAAGGGAACCTGGTCCCCATCCCTGTAGTTCATCCAATAGTTCAGGCTCTCTGCTTTTCAGACACACGGTAGCATTGGACTTCTCCCTTGTGGCAGGGTGGGGTCCAGCCTGCTCAATGGCTTGGAATGGAAATGACATTTCTGGTCCAGAGTATTTAACTGACAGTGTTCAGCCCTCTGGTCCAGAGTATTTACCTGGTCCAGAGTATTTAACTGACAGTGTTCAGCCCTCTAGAGCTCTCTTTCCCTCTACTGTGGGGACCAGCAATATTTCAGCTAGTCAACCTTAGCTCTGGAAAGAGCATGACAAGGAGCATGAGTAACAACTAAACCTCTGTAGTTTTAAGACATTGTGATTTGGGGGATTGTTTGTTGCTGCGGCATAACCTTGACTTATAAAGGTATACTGGCTGATACTATCACTTTTGTTTCCTGAGACTGCTTTGCTCCAAGTGAATTTATTCACCTCCCTCCAGGGGCCACTTCTATATATCATGTTAAGGGGGATGACCTTAAAGGACCAAAAGACCTGAGACACTTCTTCCCCCATAACAATGAGTGTCTTATATTTGCAGAACTAAGAGCAGCCAAGTCCCAGGTCGTGGATCCTGAACAAGGAGGCATTGCTGCACGGTGCTTGGTGGTGTCTACGTTGTCTACCTGGACATAGTAGCAAGCCCCTCAGCCCTCTCCCTTCACATACCACCATCATCCTGGTTGCACTGGTGGAAAACAGGCAAAGGTGATGAGCCACTGTGATGATGCTGTCTTAGATAACTCACTAGACCTTCTGGAAGTAATGCCTTAATTTTGAGATTCACAAGTGTTTAATGGGGGTAAACTACTCCTTTCACCTGAAGCATCATGTGTGTAGGAAGGCAGCTGAGGCTAGAATCCTCTGCGAGATGCTGAAGGAATCAGAGAAGGGTGGGCAGGTATCTCCCAGCATTTTGTCCTTAACGGCTCTAAGGACTAGGAAAGAAAGAGCATGGGGCTGGCAACAGCTGCCTTGTGCCTGGTTTTGATGGTGAGGATATCACAAATGCTCAAAGAGTAAAATGTTGATCTCCTTCCCTAAATATTTTCAGAAGGCAGTGTGGTATGGTGGTTAAAAGCATAAGCTCTGGACTGTTAGTTTTCAGATCCTAATTCCACCATTTACTGGCTATGTGGTTTAAAGAAAGTTAGGATTAAGTATGGGGATGAAATGAATTGGCATATATGAAGCACTAGGAATGCCTGGCACATCGTGAACATGACATTTAAGTGTTTATGAGAGTGATGATATCTGCATTTCAAATGCCCCAGCCACAAGGATCCTGTCTGGGTATAAGATTAACCTATTTGGGAATTCTGCCTTAAGGGACCAAAAAGGGGGTTCTAATGAAGGATGTCATAGGCAGTTTTTGGAGTGACACCTGTGCTGTTTGATCATAAAGACTTCAAGGTTTGACAAGACAGCTGAGTCCCTGACTATCGCATACGATGAGCTAAACCTAGCCGACTTCTTCTCGCTAGGCCTGTGGGTTGGGTAAAGAGGTCTTTGACCATTTTTTCTGAACATGAATGTTTTGGATTGTTTGGGTTTGTTTTCAGGCTTTCTTTGGCAACTGTGAAGTAAATCCTTTTCAACGGGTGTCAGTGTGGCCATGCTCAAACCACCCTGCGTTTCTTGGCCAGTGTTGTAGGCACTCTGGGTGGCCTCTGCAGCAACCACCAGTCACTGCAGGAGAGACATGGTGTAAGAACTTGGCCCTGGCCCTGGATCCTCTCTTCCGGTTTGGCTGGTTTAACACTGAATCTGCCCAGTGGCCATGTGTGGGATAGGTTTAACAGGCAGGAACTGCTTCAGGTCAGACTGGTCCTAGGAGGCTCAGCCCAGCGCCGCCCCCCTCCACCCCGGCTAAACTACCAGAGGGATCCCAGGCCAACTAGAAGATCAGGGTGAGCCTTAAGGTATCAATTCCTTTTGCCTCTGCTTGGAAAAGTTACAAACAAGCTATTCTGATTCTAGGTTCAAATCATGGCTTTCCCCCCTTACCAGATCTTGGGCATACTGTTTAACTTCTCTGAGCCACAATTTTCTCATGTGTAAAATGAGCATGATACTAATACTTACCTCAAACCAACTTGTTTTAAGGATGTTTGACACAGGAGGTGCTGGAGAAAAGTTAGTTAGCGTTATTATCTTAACTCCCACCTCCCTCCCCATCGCAATAGCCTCCTGTCAATGCCTGCTTCTGCTCGCATTACTTCTCTTGTCTAGAAATATCTCTTTCCTCTCCACTGAACATAGACCATCTTGTTCACTTTTAAAGGTCATTTCAGGGCAGGAAAGGGGAAGGGCCCATCCCAGAACTACTTGGGATTAGTCTGTATTTGTTTGCCAGGGCCGCTGTAACAAAGTACCATAGACTGGGTGACTGAAACAACAGAAATGTATTGTCTCACAGTTCTGGAGACCAGATGTCTGAGGTCAAGGTGTTGGCAGGATTGGTTCCTAACGAAGGCTGTGAAGGAGAATCAGTTCCAGGCTTCTCCCCTCGCTTCTGGTGGTTTGCTGGCCATCTTTGCCATTCCTTGGGTTATAGAAGCAGCTCCCCATTTCTGCCTTCATCATCACATGGCATTCTCCCTGTGTGTGTGTCTCTGTGTCCAAATTTCCCCCTTTTATAAGTACATCAGTCATAGTGGAATAGGGCCTACCGGAATGACCTATCTTAACTATTACCTCCCCAACAACCCTATTTCCAAATAAGGTCATGTTCACAAGTCCTAGGGGTTAGAACATGTGAACTGGGTTTGTGTGGGAGAGGGTTACAATTCAACCCAGAACAAGGTCCAATTACTAAACCTGGTTTTCTTCCCCAGGATTCCCAGTGCCAGCCTCTGGGCGCTGGGGACCCCACCTTCTTTCCTCTCCTGCACATCCCGCACCCCTCTCTCCCTGCTCATTTTGGTCTGACCACTGCCTGGGACTCTTGGTCTTTGCTGTCTCCTGAGACAGACTCAAAGGACAGGCTTTCCATGCAATTGACTAGTGAGCAGCAGATGGATGGCCACATAAGGAAAGACCTGAGCCCATGGAGAGGTCAGGGATCCAAGGAAGGCTGCTGGATCCCTGCATTCCTGACATCCAGGCTCTCTTCCCTGGGGAGGAGGTAACATATAGGGAGGGTGTGCCGGCCACCCTGGAAACCATACTTTCTTTAATCTTAAGATTCTTTAGGAAGAGTGAGTCCAGGGTCTCAAACCCAAATGTCTACACAAAGAGTTGGGCAGATCCTATAAAGGAAACAAGTCTCATGTATAGGAAATGAGCAGAGATGGCCAAGGTGCTAATGTTGCTGTGTGGGAAGACAATTTTGTGGAATAGTTTTTGGGTTTTTTTTTACATTTTTTAATCGAAATGTTTCTTGAGATAATTATAGATTCACATACAATTATAGGAAATAATACAAAGAGATTCCTCATGTACTTTGCCCAGTATTCTAATTTTTCAAAGAAGCAGGAAATCTAGACCTTTTACACATTTTTTTATCGTGGTAAAATATACACAAAATTTTACCATTTAACCATTTTAAGTATACAATTCAGTGGCATTAAGTACACTCACAATGTGATATAATGTCATCACTCTCCACGGAAATCTAGATTTCTGTATCCAAGGTCCTGATTTTTAACTTTTGGCATCTAATTCACAGGACCATAAACCCTTTATGTGGGCTGGTTGCCAGTTTGGAACTTCTAAGCCCATTAAGTGATGATGTGCTGTTTTGTCTTGGGATGGTCGAGGTTGTGGGATTGCTGGGAAAGACAGGCCCCCAAACTGGAGTTTTGATGCTTGAGGCCAATGGGCCAAAGTTTCTAGGGTGTGGGGGGGATGTCCCCTTGGAGGAACTGGGACCCTCCAGGAGCAACTGCCGAGTTCGCTGACCAGCACTCAGCATAGGCATCACATAGACGGCTCATCTGTTTTCGTCTGAACTAAGTGCGTGCCAAGGTTTCTTGCACAGAATGAGTGAAGGGAGCCTCCAGAAGCATTGACTTCAGGCTTTTCCCCACCTCAGTAAGAAGCTGGATAGGTTGGATTTGATTGATAAAACGTGACCTCCTGGGACTTCCCTGGTGGTCCAGTGGTTAAGACTTCGCCTTCCAGTACAGGGGGAGTGAGTTCGATCCCTGGTCAGGGAGCTGAGATCCCACATGCCTCGTGGCCAAAAAACCAAAACATAAAACAGAAGCAATATTGCAACAAATTCAATAAAGACTTTAAAAATGGTGCACATCAAAAAGTCTTTAAAAAAAAAAAAAGACCTCCTGGCATGCTTAGTATCCTGGAGTCGTTTGTGGCAGTTACCAGTGAGATCTGTTACTGGTTTTCCTGTCCCATGCTCCTGACTCCAGCCCCGTGTCCACTCCCAGGTAGTCCCTGGGGGCCGTTTGAACCCCTGTCCTCCTTGTTTATTTCCAGGAACCGGGCTCATCAAAGTCCCCTTCTGCTTTTGATCTGCCTGGAGAAAAGGCCCTGAAGACCTGCTCCCCTGGGGATGGACTGCCTTAGGAGCAGAAGTTGAGGTGTGGACGCTGCTGGCACACACTGTCTGAAGGCCCAGCCAGGCGGCGAGAGAGGGTTCCTCCCAGAGGGTGTCAGAGGATGGAGGGGAGCCAGCGGAGCAACCGAGGCAGAGCAGAGGTAGGAATGAGGCCTGTAAGGCCTGCAGAGAGGGCGGCAGAAGGTCGGGAAAGGTTGTTGGGGCCAGAGTCTGAGCCTCGGCCAGGGGAAGGAGTTGGAATTTGAGGAATTCTGGGCTTCTGTTGGGTGGATTTTTGTCCCCATTTGGTTCATTCTGACCCCTCCTCTAGTTGGACCATGGGCAGCTTGGATGTCACCCGTTCTTTTTTTTTTTAAGATGTTGGGGGTAGGAGTTTATTACTTTATTTATTTATTTTTGCTGTGTTGGGTCTTCGTTTCTGTGCGAGGGCTTTCTCTAGTTGTGGCAAGCGAGGGCCGCTCTTCATCGCGGTGTGCGGGCCTCTCACTATTGCAGCCTCTCTTGTTGCGGAGCACAGGCTCCAGACGCGCAGGCTCAGTAGTTGTGGCTCACGGGTCTAGTTGCTCCGCGGCATGTGGGATCCTCCCAGACCAGGGCTCGAACCGGTGTCCCCTGCATTAGCAGGCAGATTCTCAACCACTGCCCCACCAGGGAAGCCTCACCACCCGTTCTTAAGATGCTTACCTGGAGCCCCATCCTTTCCATTACATTTTCTCAGGCTTCTCTGCCCTCCCGGCCAGTCTCTCTATTTCCTCATGGTCCACTGTCCTAAGTTTCTCAGGCCCTAGCTAAATCCTGTCCTGACCTGTTGTCACGTTGACCCATAACCCATTGTCACCTTCTCTGGGAACTGTCACCTCTCTGGGCAAGGACAGTATCTGCTTCTATTTTTGTCTCACTCCCTGGGCAGATCTTTGGGCTGGGCCAATAGGAATGGACTCAACCTGGTGAACTACCCAGGATTCTCCCTCGACTTCCCTGCAGGAATGGAGGGATTTATTGCTGGCACAAATGACCCTCCAAGACTTCTCTGGACCACAGGCTCCCAAGAACATTCTCAGAGCCAGAAAAAAGAAGGAAGGAAAGGAAGTAAAATGGATAGCGGGCTTGGGGTGGGGGGAGCCCCACACCTGGATTCCAGGGAAACGTCACTGGGCTGAAACCTCCTCCACATTAGCTGGTAGGCAGTGCCCCTGGCTGGCACCCCTGCCCACAGGTGGGTGCCTACGTTCATGGAGCACAAACTGAGGATGACGTGGCCTTATCTGTGTGGTTGCAGTAACCTTTTTCTGACAGCAGAGGGGGCACTTCAATCCTTACCTGTGAGCTCTGTCTTCACTGGCGAATTCTATGGCAGCAGAATGCTGCATCCAGCCCGCTATCTAGGGAGCCCATTGGAAACCAGACATCCATATAATGTCCTGGCTTTTAGGGTCGGACAGGGGCGGGGACACGTGTGTGTGTAAGAGAGAGAGACTGAAACATGTTACGTGATGAGCATTAATATTGAATTTTGCTTTCCTTCGGCTACACACAAGTGTTTATTGTGGTCTTACTCTGTGCAGGCACCGTCCCCAGGGATAATATTCTAAAACGCAGATCTTAAAACCCACTACTGAGAGTCACCCCACTGTCCACAGGGCGGGGCCCAAACGTCTCATGGCATCCAGGGCATTTCACAATCTGACCTTAGCCTCCTGTTCCAGAATCATCCACCACCACAGCTCCCACGATCTACAGAGGCCAGGGGCAGAGTGTCCACAGAATGCATTCCTGCCTCCAAGGAGCTCAGTGCTGGGATGGGCAGGGGCCTTGTCACACCACCACAGATCAAGTCTACCTGGCCAGGCTCCCTAGAGAGGGCCACTTATACTGTGCATGGTGACAAGAGCTGAGGCAGCTGGAGCCCTGGGCAGTGGAGCCCAGCCTGCCTCTCGGATACTCCAGCTCCGGGCCCATCCTCCCTGGCTTCATGCTTCCTCTCCTGTCCTCCAGACCAGCCTGCTGCCACTTTCCCTGCCCAGCCCCACAGCGGGCAAGGGGTTTCCTCTTGGAGTGGAGGACGCCTCTCAGACACATGTTGTGTGCTTCCACCCAGGAGGGGCAGAAATGGGGAACTCGCCCTGGGTTTACGTATCCTTCCTGCTTCAGGCCTCTACTGGTGCAACCAGGAGAGACAAGCGCTGATGGAGGTACCTGCAAGGTGCTGGCAGAGTGCAGGCTGGGCCCCTGGCCCCCAGTTTAGTTTTGTTTTGTTTTGTTTATCTGGAGGGAAAGGGTCTGATTCTCAGCTTCCCAGTTCTGACAACAGGACTCATCAGCGTGTTCAGTGAGTGACTAGAATGATAAATTCCGCAGGACCACCGTGCAAACTAGCATGTCAATTTATTGCTTTATGCGTGGTGGTGATGGTGGCGATGGACGGAGAGTATTGAAGATCGCTTTGGCCAGCCGCTGTAACAGTTAAATCCAGAAAACAGAGGTTTACCACAGTTAACATGACCTCTGCCCCACAGGTGTTCCTGCCCCTTCTTAGCAGTGATTCAGGAATCTAGGCTCATTCCATCTTGAGGCTCCTTTGGCCTCAGCAAGATGACCCAAGCAATTGTCTTCACGCCAGCCAGGCTGACAGGGAAAGAGCAGGAAAGTTGTACGTGGGAGGAGCTTATCCTAGGGCTGCTGTAACAAATTACCACAACCTGGGCGGCTTAAAAGAAGAAAAATATGTTCTCTCACAGTTCTGGAGACCTGAACTCCAAAATCAGGGTGTCAGCAGAGTTGATTCCTTCCGGAAGCTCTGCAGAAAAATCTTTTCCATGCCCCTCTCCTAGTTTTGGGGGGCGTCTACCAATCCTTAGCATTCCTTGACTTAGAGA
This sequence comes from Leucopleurus acutus, assembly GCF_964270905.1. NCBI lineage: Eukaryota > Metazoa > Chordata > Mammalia > Artiodactyla > Delphinidae > Leucopleurus > Leucopleurus acutus. The sequence goes on along the minus strand of NC_139159.1, from coordinate 49,719,901 downwards.
GGCATCACTTCAATCTCTGCCTGTGTTTACACGCCCTTCTCCCCTGTGTGTCTGTCTGTCTTCTCCTGTGCTGTCTTACAAGGATACTTGTCATTAGATTTAGGACTCGCTCTAATCCAGGAGGATCTCATCTCAAGGTCCTTGCCTTAATTACATCTGTAAAGATGTTTCTTCCAAATAAGGTCACTGTGACATAAGAACTATATATTTGGTCTCTGCCCCCAGTTCCTGACACAGAGCTCCTAAATCTCTAGGAATTTCCTGGGTGACAGGAGCATCGTTTGTTCTAATGAGGTGACTCTTGTTGGGCAACTGGATAATTCCGAATGGGGGCTGGTCACAAGAAAGTCCAAGTCATGATTAGAAGCTTGGAGTTTTCAGTCCCATCCCCATTCCTCAGGGCAGGGGAGAGGGACTGGAGATGAGGTGATAATGGATCATGCCTACATGATGTAGTCTCCATAAAAGATCTTCCGGGTTGGTGAACACATCCATGTGCTGGGAGGGTGTTGCACTCCAACTCCATGGGGGCAAAAGTTCCTGCACTTGGGACCGTCCAGACCTCAACTTATGTACCACTTCATCTGGCTGTTCACCTGTATCCTTTATTATATCCTTTACAGTAAACCAGTAGATATAAGTAAGTTCTGGGAGCAGTTCTAACAAATTCTCAAACCTGAGGAGGGGGGTCATGGAAACTCCCAATTTATAGCTGATTGGTCAGAAGTACAGGTGACAACCTGGGACTTGCAATTAGTATCTGAAGTGGGGAACAGTCTTGGGGGACTGAGCCCTTAAGCTGTGGCGTCTGTGCTCATTCCAGGTAGTTAGTATTAGAACTGAGTTAACTTAGAGGACACCCAGTTGGTGTCCACTGAGAACTGGAGAATTTGTTGGTTTGGGAACCACCATCCCACACACATTTGGTATCAAAAGTATTCTGTGGGCATAGAAAAAGTTTTCTTTTAATTACATTCTGAGGTTCTGGGTGGACATGAGTTCTGGGGGACACTGCATTCCACTACAGGGACATACCTGGGTATGGTGCCCTTCTCGTGCCCACTTTCCAGAAAGTAGTCACATGGCCTAATTATGCTGGAAAATGTCATCTGGTTGTGCCCAGGATGACTAGAAAACTGGTTTGGGGAAGAGCTACCAGTTTCTGCCACATGGGGGAGGGTCCTTGTCCAGGACCAGGAAGCTCAGGCTTCCAGGGGGAGGAATGACTCTCCCTTCGGCAGAACCAGATATATACTTACTAATCCTTCCAGGTCCCACCGCACCTGCCATGGCCTTGCAAGCCCAGCGTCTGCTCCCAGAACTTGCCAGGCTCTGGGAAGAATCTGGGCTGCAGAGATGGTCCCTGAGGGCTCTTAAGAAGTGCTGCCCCCTGGGGTTCCAGGAGGGAGGAAGGGTGAATGGTGTAGTGGGGTGGAGCAGAGAGAGGTGAGTGCCCTGGGAGACTTTGAGAGAGAAATACCCCTCACCCCTGCCCCTACCCTGTCTCCCTGCAACTGACCCATTGATGCCTTAGGATTTCAGTGCCTTTGGGGAGAAGATGCCTCTGCTTCGTTATCGTGTCTCCAAAACTATGCAAAACCAGCTCTTTATCCTCTTTATCCTTTGCCAGGATTTTTTAAAGAAATGTTGTTCTTGGCTCACTTGGTTTTCAGTTCCCTAAACAGCACTTCTGAGCTGTCAAGCTTTTTAAAAGTGTTCTTAAGCTGAGACTAAACCCTACTTTTCTGGAAAAGCTACCTTGACTTCAGAGGAGATATTCTTTTCTCCCCATTCCTTTTTTTCTACTGCCCGCTTAACAATCCTTGTTCTCAAAGACGTTTGTGTTTTATTTTTTGCTTTCTGTCAAGACAAACTTCCCCCTGCCCACCCCTGCCCCCTGCCAAAAAAACCTTTCCTAGAACATAGGTGTTTCAAACCCATGCCAATGTTTTGTAGTTAGTATACACTGGTTAAACTACACAGAAATCCCCCCCAAGAGCCAGAGGTAAGCAACAACTTTACTTATTTGATTGGATGCCCTTCAAGTTTAGGAACATCCCATTTTTATTACCCAGCAGATAAGACAGAGCCCTGAATGGCTGTGGCTGTGATTAGATAACTTCTGATGTTTTCATTTCCCTTGCTGATCTGCTGCTTCTAGGTTAAATTCATTTTGTTGCCTGTCCATTTTTAAAGAAAGACTGACAGAGTCACTCTAACAGATCAGGGGTCTGAGCTCAGAGTAGGTCAAAGGTAGTCACATGTAGGGAGATGGATAAAAATAGGAGGGTTGGCAAGTACAGCCAGGACACCTGTGTTCATCACACATACTGATAAAGGCCAGAATCTCCTCATTTATCTCTGGTGGGAAGTTCTGATGGTTTCACAGGATCAAACTCAAACCACATCAAAACCAGGTGATTTCCCCTGAGCATTCCATAAAAGGAAGCATCTGTCCATGGTAGGAGTGGCTGTTGAATCCTGGGCAGTTTTCAGTGGTCTGATGAGAAGAGCTTGCCTAGAATGGAACCAAATGTCTGCTCGCTCACGTGTTACTGTGTGAAAACACTCAGACATCAAACCTATACCGTTCCTGTGCGTGCTCAGTCTCATGTTTATTCTTCCAGACACAATCCCAGCATTATTTATTGGAAGCAGGAGCTGATGGGGTCCAGTGAGCTTCCCAGCAGGAGACAAGCGCTTTCCTAGAGCTTCTAAATATTTCTTTAAAATAGTTGCTCTGAGGTTTGTGAGTTGTTTTTTCATTGTACTTAAAAGACTTCCTGTTTCTCTCCAGGTCTCTGGTAGCAACATGGTATTTTGCTTGAACCCTTGGTTTGTCTTAAGGAGATCCTGCTTTTACAGGTTTGGATTAAAAAGTGTCTTGTATCATAGGGTTTCTTGATACGCATGTGGACTTCTGACTTTAAAATACCACATTCCAGTTAGTAGGAAGCAGAGATATTATGTTTCCAGAGAAGTTTTATGTAGTATTCCAGGAAATAGAGGCTTTGATTCTTCCCATCACCAGATGATTGGAGTCCACCATAATGAGTGAAAACCTTCAGATTACACTGACTATAAGGAATAATTGCAGAGAAAAAAATAGGTTAATGGTGGAATATTTATTCTCATCTGCATCTGAATCTTTTGGAATCAAACTGAATGTATGGTTTGCACCATGCATTTCTCTGTCTTCTCTTCACAAGTTCCCTGAAAGAGAACGCTCTGGGCCTCCATGGTCACCTTTATTCACATAAAGAAAGGATTTTTCCATTTGGAAGTAAACATGTTGGAGGTGAGTAGTTAATATTGTGTATATTCATTTCCACTGCAGGGGGCACAGGTTCAATCCCTGGTCTGAGAACTAACATGCCACATGTCATGGCAAAGAAAGAAAGAAAGAAAGAGAGAGAGAGAGAGAGGGAGGGAGGGAGGAAGGAAGAAAGGAAGGAAGGAAGAAAGGAAGGAAGGAAGGAAGGAAGGAAGGAAGGAAGGAAGGAAGGAAGAAAGGAAGGAAGGAAGAAAGGAAGAAAGAAACATAAATAGAGTGAGATGCCTAACAATGAGGGGCATCATAAACAGAAGTGACAGGAGTCACAGGTACTTGTTATTAATAATAAAGTATCAACACCTGCCAATGATTTGCAGTACTTGCAGTGATATTAATAAATCAGAGCAGAGTCAAGGTTATCTTCATAATAACATCCTTGCATTCTCTAGAATTCTCCGGAGTTTTAAGCTGCTTTCCTTAGTAGGAGAGAAAGAGGTGGCTTTACTTCTAGCCTTCCCAGCACTATTTTTACCTTTTAAACACTATGTACACATACGTGAGGTGACATGATCTCTTAAGTGTGCCTCGTCAGGACAGAAAGGCAGAGAATGGCGGATTTGTGTTGGAGCTTAGTAAGTCCAGGAGGCCCTGAGATGTTTGATTTCTCCAAACCCTGTCTCTCAGGTACCTCTTGAGTGTTCTCCTTGGAGTTTTCCAGGGATTGTCTACATGTATCCAGACCTCTATCTGGCTGGGGCCCCGTGGGTGGGTCCTGGAGTGCTTTACACCTTCTTCTTGTGCACAAAATGCATGTAGGCTCCCGCCACCACTAGCTTTTCACACAATTCATGACAAAAAGGCCCTTCGCCTGTTGTCTTCCTCTCTTTTTTCCAGTGGATTGGCTTTCACTTTCAGGATAAAAATCTGTCTCAGAAGATACTGTGTCTCACATGTTATAAAGAGCTGTTTATTCAAGACATTTCTTCTCTCTTAAATTACTGTCGTTGTCTCCTGGTTAGTCTCCCTGCCTCCAGGCCAAATCCCCTCATTCTTTATAGAAATAAAACATACCCATGAGATGTCTGGATATGCTGGTCACAGACTTCCTCATTCTCTTGGGTGTATAATGATACCATGGAGAAGTAAAGTCTTTGAAACCATGTAGACTTGGGTTTAAACCCAGTTCCATCCCCTATGACCTTGTGATTTTCATCACCTTTGGGTATCAGGCTCTTCATTAATGAAAAGGACTAACAATCTCTACCTTGCAGAGTTTTCATGAAAATGAAATAACACAGTGCTTATAAAGCAGTCAGCACAGGTGTCTGACACCCAGTAGGGTTTCCCTTCTTCCCTTTGTTGTCCAAAGTAAGAGCGTCTAAGGGTTGGGGAAATACTGTACAATTTTTCTTCACACAACCTTTCCTTTTGAAACACTTAGTACTAGCATTTTATCGCTTTGTACTACCTTGTTGAAAACATCTGGAGATTCTGAAAATAGAATGTGAATCCTGCCTCAATTTATTTTCAACATAGTCCTGTGGAGCGGTAAGGATGAAAAGGGGGAAAACTCAGTGATGAGAAAAAAAAAAACTTTACGAAAGAAAAAAAGAGAGGTTGTAAGTGAATTACTGTTAGCCTATTGTTTTTTCTCTTCTGGTTACTTTGGTTTGATTGCAGGCTTACAGTATAAGACATGGTGGCATTTTTTTTCCATCAACGTTGCTCTTAGCATCGGGTCCCTCAGAAGCAGACACAGAGCACATAGCCCCTTTCCACTGTCCTTCCAGAGCTAACATCCCACCTTAAGTCCAATGGGATATTCCAGTTATTTGTTATAATGGAATTTTGCCAAAAATTATACAAAATAATGTTTCGCATTCAAAAGATCTTAAGAGAAAATAGAGTCTTCTGTCATCAGTCAGCCAGTGAATGGACTCTGCTGGGCTGGATGCACCATGAACACTCCTTTCTTTCTCTACAACTCCTTTCATTTTAATCCCTCTCTCCCCACTCTCCACCCCCAAGCTTATGCATTTCTTTGGAGAGGTGTTTGCTGGGCTAACTTTCACTGAAATGGTGATGATGTTAGAAATCAGAAGAAATGAGCCTTCCCGGTTTAGCCCCACTCCCCAGGCTTAATCATTTTGGCGTTGTTGTTGCTAAGAAGTGTTGGGTGAACTATGGAAAACAATATGGAGGTTCCTCAAAAGACTAAAAATAGAGTTGCCACACGATCCAGCAATCCCACTCTTAGGCATTTACCCAGACAAAACTATAATTTGAAAAGATACATGCACCTCTATGTTCACAGCAGCACAATTCACAATAGCCAAGACATGGAAACAACCTAAATGTCCATTGACAGATGAATGGATAAAGAAGATGGGGTACATATGTACAATGGAATACTACTCAGCCATAAAAAAAGAATGAAATAATGCCATTTGCAGCAACATGGATGGACCTAGAGATTTTCATACTAAGTGAAGTAATTCAGAGAGAGAAAGACAAATACCATATGATAGCACGTATATGTGGAATCTAAAATACAATGCAAATCAATGTATCTATGGAAAAAAACAGACTCACAGACATAGAGAACAGACTTGTGGTTGCCAAGGTAGGGGGGAGGGGAGGAAAAGAATGGGAGTTTGGGATTAACAGAGGCAAACTATTGTGTGCAGAATGGATAAACAACAAGATCCTACTTATAGCACAGGGAACTATATTCAATATTCTGTGACAAATCATAATGGAAAAGAATATGAAAAAGAATATATATATATATGTTAAAAAAAAGAAGTGTTGGGTGAGTCAACTTTTATTTAGATGATGATGATGTTGGCGGTCAGAAAAAATTTAGGAATTTCAAAGATAATGACAACTTGGTGACCTCTGTCTGCAGAGGTTTCTCTTCTCCACTTGCCGCTGACAATGCCATAGCATTCAGGCATCTTCTCTGGCGTGGGCAGGAGTTTTTACATGAATGGAGCCTTACACAGAGCTTCTTCTGGCAGAAATTTTATTATAACCAATTCAACGCATCTCTTTGCAACTTGCCACTCATGAAAGTAACAATGGCTTTGAGGCTTCATCTCAGCCGAAGACCAAAGAGCCGCTGGTGGCCTTGGATCTCACAGCTGCTCGGGGTTTTTAGAACTTCAACTATAAAAATGGGCAGGATTTTCCTTGATCATATCGGTGGTACCCATCTGTTTTCCTGTGCAAACTGCGATACGATCCTGACCAACCACTCAGAACTCATCTCCACTCAATTCACAGGCGCCACTGGCAGAGCATTTCTTTTTAACTACCTTTTAACAAGGTAGTTAACCTGCAGTACAGTGAAGTTCAAGACCGGGTCATGCTCACTGGCTGCCACATGGTTCGAGATGTGAGCTGCAAAAACTGCAATAGCAAACTGGGATGGATCTATGAGTTTGCCACTGAAGACACCCAGCGTTACAAGGAAGGCCGTGTGATCCTAGAAAGTGCTCTAGTTCGAGAAAGTGAGGGCTTTGGGGAGCGTGCACCATCTGATAACTCTTGGAGAAAAAGAGATAAATCCATCTTTTTCCCAGGTCTTCTTCACTGAAAACAAAAGTCCACTTACATACATTGTCACCCTAGCATCAGTGTAAGATTCATGAACTGTGGAACAAGAGGTTGTGAGAATCTATAATGGAACCTTTCTTTCTTTCTTTCTCTTTCTTTCTTTCTTTCTTTCTTTCTTCCTTCCTTCCTTCCTTTCTTTCTTTCTCTCTTTTCCTTCCTTCCTTCCTTCCTCCCTTCCTTTCTTTCTTTTTTTAATTATCTATTTCCCATCCAACAGCAGTGTGTAGAGAGAATATTACGCAGATGCCGTTAATTTTTTTTCCCCCTATGTTTACATCTTGAGGCAGAACAGTCTATCTGCAGCTACATGGTGGGCTATGTGAGGAAAAAACCCTGGGCTATTAGAGTGAAAAAGTGTTTTATGTAAATTCTGAAAGGAAAATGTGTCAAGAGCATGGTTCTTAAATTAATTCGGGCTTCATTTTAAAACTTTTTTTTAACCCAGGTATTTCAGTTGATTTGCTAGCTTCAGAAAAGAGATCCGAATTTGTGACCAGTGCTAAAGGTTCAGTGTTAGTATGGTTTGTGCTGGCCATTGTGCCATATTCTTGTTGGAGATGAACTGTAGCATCAGAGCCCATTCTTCCTTGTCAGTCTTGATCCAAAGATGCCACCATTCCTAGTTATTTGTCACCACATAACTGGTGTTGATTGGAAACTTTTCCTGATATGGGGCAGAACTGCTTGGTTGTCTTTTCCATGTAAATTAAGCATAGTAACATAAACAAAGTAATAGTTGGATGTTAAAAAAAACAAAACAACAACAATGGCTTTGATATACAGACCGCATCTTTAACATCTTCAGTTTTAAGGGAGTTTACCTAGGCCTCAGACATGGAATCCTCCTGCCCGGAGAGCACAGAAGACTTTTCTTAGTGAATTATGATATTCCACCCTTGACCTTGCTGCCTGGTGACGTTGTGGATTAGAGCGGCTGGGCTTTCTGACCTGTACATCAATCTCAAATTCCATTTTGGACACAGAGAAGAGAGGGCATGGGGGAGAGGGAGACTGAAGACTACAGAAATGGCCTCAACCAAGTTAATAACTAGTTTTTAAAGCTAATGAATTTTTTTCTCTAACTCTGCTTATCAGCAGGGTGTGTAACGTACTGCTTTCCTCCCCCTCAGGCCTTGTCTCTCTCAGGGCTGATCACGATTCTTACGAGATGTGTTCACTTTATTTTTTAAAAAATATTTATTTATTTTATTTATTTTCTTGGCCGCATCGGGTCTTAGTTGAGGCATGCGGGATCTTTCGTTGCAGCGCGAGGTCTCTTCATTGCGGCGTTTGGGCTTCTCTCTAGTTGTGGCACACGGGCTCCAGGGCGCGTGGGCTCTATAGTTTGTGGCACACAGGCTCTCCTTGAGACGCGAGCTCAGTAGTTGTGGCGTGCGGACTTAGTTGCCCTGTGGCATGTGGGATCTTCGTTCCCTGACGAGGGATTGAACTCGCATCCCTTGCATTGGAAGGTGGATCCATTACCACTGGACCACCAGGGAAGTCCTGAAATGTGTTCACTTTAAATTTACCCATTCGCCTATCTTCTCTTCCAGGTAGCTATAGATTCCACGGCCTTGAACGGGGACTCCAGGAACAGCTGTTCCCTGACTACATCCACTCCTACCGACCCAACGTGCACTTGAAGGCCGTGGCGGCTGTGGTGGAGATTTGCCAAGACTCTGACAGGTATGAGACTCCCCATCTCTGTGGGTTCCTGTGGCCCCTGGCTAGCCCAGGGCAGAAGAATGGGAATGAAGTTATGCTGAGGCTCATGAGGGGACAGAATAAAGCCTGGCCCCAAATGTGTTATCCTCTCCACACCTAGAGAAACTGAGTTCATGCCAAGCTCACGTTGGGCACCAAAAAAAATCCTTTCTTAGCTTTCTTCTCTTACTTGGCTGGCAGGACCACCGGATAGTGATTTTTGTTTCCCTTTTGTAAAATTTGAGTATGTGCCTCTCTACGCAAAGTTTGGTCCGTGGACCAGAAGCATAACATCACCTAGGAACTTAGAACGTCAAGCCCCACTTGAGAATCTGAATCAGCATCTGCATTGTAACAAGATTTCCAGATGGTTCATGTGCACTTGGGAGTTTGAGAAGCACCGGTTTATTAGTCAGTATTCTGTCTGATCCTCACATTAACCCTTCTGTAGTGAGTGTTGTTTAATAGAAGAGGAAAACTGTGCAAGGAGGTGCAGTGATCTGTGCCCTGTCCTACAGCCAGAGGCAGGATTTAAACCCAGAGCCAGCTCATTCCACAGAGTAAACTTGTAAAATTGTGGGGTTTCACTGACGTCAAAAGCTATTGGTAACTTTAGCAGAGGACGTGTGTCTGCCCGTGTGCACGTGTGTGTGTGCCCACGTCATTGTGTGTGTGTGTTTATATGTGCATATAGAGTAAGTCCCCTACATAAGAACAAGTTCTGTTCCAAGAGTGTGTTTGTAAGTCCAATTTGTTTGTAAGTCCAGCAAAGTTAGCCTAGGTACCCAACTAACACAATCAGCTATATAGTACTGCACTGTAATAGGTTTATAATACTTTCACACAAATAATACATAACAAGCACAAAAAATAAAACATTTTTAATCTTGCAGTAGAGTACCTTGAAAAGTACAGTAGTACCAGCTACGTCACCACTGCTTTTATGCTCACTTCTGGACATCCTGGGCTTGAAATAAAGATACTGTACTGTATTCTATACAGTACTGTACAGTAACATACACAAAAGCACAGCCACTTGTAGAGGCTGCATGCACGTGACAATGTACGCCAGACACGTGAATTAACTTACGTGATTGGACGTGTGAACACACGTATCAGTATTATATTTATTTTTACTTGATGGTAAATATTGACCTTTACCACTAAGGGAATTCCCTTTAATAAATTATTTACATAAATTACATTAAACTGGATTTATTCTACCTTTCCAGTATTTCCAGATTGAGGTGAAGTCGTTCACATGTTTGATCAAGAAGGCTCTTTGAGGTCAAACCAGTGTAAATATAAATATGGGTAAATCTCAGTTGACTGGTGTGATGGTAAAACAGGGCTAGGTGGTAATGAGCAGCAACTAATTGACCTGTTAAACCAGGAGAATAAAGAAAGTGACTCTGTCCTCCAGTTTCAGAGAGATTTCATGGAATGGCCTGATTTCTGTTCTTTCTAGTCTCATAATTGGTGAAAACCATATTAAAAACCTGATACCCAGGTACCATAGGAAGTGACACAGCCTAGTGAACAGAAAGTGCAGAGAAACCAACAGGACAGGTAATAGGAAAGTTGCCATCAGTGTCCTTCCCGCTAGCGAGTCTCTGGATTCGGCTTGGTCATTGCCAGTAACTCAAATGGGTGTGAGGCCAGTTGGGATGAATGAACAGGTCCAGTCAAATCAGATAGCTCCAAACACTAGGCCCCTACCAACACTTCCCCTGTTACCCGTTTGGAACAAAGGGCAAAAATAGCATTTTACATTACCTTGTTGAAATGATGCTTGTACTCAACCTTGAGATACTGTCTGTGAAGACAACTTGAATCTCAGCTCTGATGTCTTCAGACCCCAATTCAGAGAGGATTCTTAGAGAGGCTCAGGTCATATGGAGATTTCTACCAAGGAGGGAAAAGACAGACAGATTGCATCCCCGCTGTCAGAAACTCCTCCAAATGTCCCCAAGTCACCAACACAGTAATTCTCTCCCTTCTCTTTATAACACACACAATTTATGGAGGGGACTGACCTTTCCCTGGTGTATGTTCTTGGCAGCTTTGTCATAAATTAACTGACCACATATGTATGGGCTTATTCCTGGGCTCTCTGGTCTATTCCTCTGGCCCATGTGCCTCTTTTAGTGCCATTTCTACACTGTTTGGTTCCTGTAGCTCTGTAATATGGTTTCAAGTCAGTGAGTGGGTTTCCTCCAGCTGCTGTTCTCCTTTCTCGGGATCCCCTTGGCTGTTCAGGGTCTTTTGTTGTTCCATACACATGTCAGGATTGTTCAGTTTCTGTGAAAAATGCCTTTGGAATTTCGGTAGGAATGTCATTGAAGTGCATATTGTTTTGGGTAGAATGGACATTTTAGCACTACTAATTCTTTCCGTCCAAAAGCACAATATATCTTTCCGTTTATTTGTGTCCTCAGTTTCTTCATCGATGTCTTAGGGTTTTCAGTGTGCAACTCTTTCACACTCTTGGGTTCAATTCATTCCCAGTTATTTGGTTCTTTTGACGTTATTGTAAATGAGATTGTTTTCTTAATTTCTCTCTCTGATGGTTCATTATTTGTGTATAGAAACACAACTGATTTTAGTGTATTGATTTTGTATCCTGCAGCTTTACTGAATTCATTTATTAGTTCTAATAGTTTCTTGGTGATTTGATGTACAAAACTGGAATTAGAAATCCCACTATTTCTACCACATCCGGGTCATCCACAACACCCAAGACATAGTGGCTACTATTATAATCTTCCCACAGTGCCCCTTAAAAACATGTGAAATCTTATAAGGGCGAATTGCATCATCACTTTGAGTGAGCAGGATCTGGGTAAAGCTTGGCCTCTATACAAAGTTTCATGTCTTCTCTACGTTTCTGTCCTTTTATTGACATGATTGTTTTGAAATATAATTCATTTTCCAGTAATTTCAAATGTATAGAAAAATTTCAATAGCAGCACGAAGTACTCACATTTGGCACTTCACACAAAACACTCCAGTGTGTTTTACCCAAAACACGGATACACTCTCAGGGAACAAGCACTTAATTACCAAATGAGAATCATTACAATTTCTTATAATAATCCAATCCACAGGTCCACTTCAACTTTCACCATCTGCTCCAACTCTATGAAAATGTCTTTTTTCATTGTGATCCAGTTTTCTTTCTTTTTTTTTCCCCTCTGGAACCCTAACTGAGACTTTGCCTCATATTCAAAATCTTGATGGATTTAAAGTACAGGATGGGTATGTGACCTGGTGGCCTTTCCTGTATGGCTTCTTTCACTTAGGATCATCCGTGTTGTAGCATGTATCAGTACTTCATTTTTTCCTTTGTGATTAAAAACACATAACATAACATTTACCATTTAAACCATTTTACATATACAGTTCTGTGACATTCATTGCATCTACATCGTTACAAAAATATCCTCACCATTCATCTCCCAAACTTTTTCATTTTCCCCAAGTGAAACTGTATCCATTAAACACTATCTCTTCTCAGCTCCTGCAACCACATTCTTTCTGTCTTTGAATTTGAGTCCTCTGGATACCTTATGTAAGTGGAATCAAATAATTTGTCCTTCTGTAACTAACTTATTTCAATTAGCATAGTAACTTCAAGGTTCATCCATGTTGTAGCATGTGTCAGAATTTCCTTTGTTTTCAAGGAAATAATATTTCCTTGAATAATATTTCCTTATGAATATACCACATTCCATTTACCCATTTATCCATCAATGGACACTTGGGTTGCTTCCACCTTTTGTTATTGTGAATGATGCTGCTATGAATATGAGTGTACAAATATCTGTTCCAGTCCCTGCTTTCAAATATTTTGAGTAAATACCCTGAAGTGGAATTGACAGATCATATGTTAACTCTGTGTTTAACTTTTTGAGGAGCTGCCATATTGTTTTCACAGTGATTGCACCATTTTACTCTATTCATTTATATGTTAGAATAATATGGCAGTTCATGGATGTGCTGCATTTTGTTTATTTATTCACTTGTTGATTGACATTTTAATTGTTTCTACCTCTTAGCTATTGTGAACAGTGCTGCTATGAATATTCGTGTACAACTTTTTGTTTGAACACCTGTTTTTAATTCTCACTAGGAGTGGAGTTGTTGAATCCTATCATACTTTACATTTATCTTTTTGAGGAAATGTCAAAGTATTGTGCACATAGGTTGCATCATTTTACATTTCCACAAGCAATGTTTACAGTTCCATTTGCTCTACATTGTTGCCAGTATTTGTATTTTTTATTTTTCTTGACTATAACAATTCTAGTGTGTTTGAAGGTGTATTGAATTATGGTATTAATTTGCATATCCATCATGACTACTGATGTTTGACATCTTTTCCATTGTATGTTGACCATTTGTATGTCTTTTCTGAAGAGTCTGGTCAAGTCCTTTGTGCATTTTAAAAACTGAGTTCTTTGTGTTTTTGTTGTTGAGTTTCTTGATATGTTCTGGATAACAGACTCATTAGATATATAATGTGCAAATATTTTCTTCTGTTCTGTGGGCTGTCTTTTTACTTTCTGGATAGCAGTTTTGATGCAATAAATTTTTTAACTTTGAGGAAATCCAATATATCTATTTTTTCTTTCATTGCTTGTGCTTTGATGTCAGATCTAAGAAACCATTGCTAAATGCAAGATCATGAAGATTTATTCCCTTGGTTTATTTGAGAGATTATAGAGTCATTCCTTGGTATCCACTTTGCTAGGATTAAGGTCTGCTGTCAGAGTCAGTGTCAGGGCTTAGGTGTCAGGGTTTAAGATTATGGTCAGAGTTGGATAGTCAGGGTAGAGGGTAATGGTCAGGGTCAGGGATTAGAGCTGAGGTGTCAGGATCAAGGGTCTAGGGTTGTTAGGTTTAGGGCTATAGATTAGGGTGTTAGGGTTATAGGTTAGAGTTAGAGTTAGGTTAAAGCATAACCTTCCCTCACTCCCCTTGTCCCTCTCCATCTTTCTGAGGCCTCCAGGAAGGACAGGACTAGTCCAGGGTCACACATGACTCAGAGACTTGAGCTGGACCAATGTTTCTTTGCCCCTCAATCCTGGGCATAGTTTTGTGTACTATCTGTGTACTATCTTCTTTGACCAGGTGTTTGTTCAGAGCTTTTCCTATTTTTAATGGGGTTGTTTATGTTAGAGTTCTTTGTATGTTTTGAAACAAATCCTTTGTTAGACATGTGTTTGCAAATATTTTTCTCTCAGTTTGTGACTTTTGATTTTCTGAGTAAGGCCTTTCACAGAGTAGAAATCTTTAATTTTACAAAGTCCGTGGTATTCCTTGTTTTTCTTTGAGGATTGCCTTTTTGTGTTGTGTGTTAGAGCTCATGATGTACATAACCAAACCCAACCTCCTCTCAATTTTCCTCTATGTCTTCTGTAATTTTGAATAGTTTTGCATTTAAGATTTGTCTATGAATAATTATGGGTGAATTTGGTGTAAGTTATAAACATTCATTTCATTCCATACGGTTTCCAATTAGTTGTTCCTTAAGTATTTTGGGAGAAATTATAGGATGCTGTCTCCATTTAGGTTTGAATTTCCACAGTTTAACAGATTCAGCAGTTCTGCCAGTAGGGGGCGCTGTCTCCAGTGACCTGTGAGGTAGGTACGGCCTGCACTTCCTGCACTGACCACAGGGGGGCCGAGACCGCCTCTCTGACCCACAGAGCATGCGCATTCCACTGAGGCCTGAGCTCCGCGCAGCCGAAAGGAGTTGTGTCTCCTCAGGCACCGACTGGGCTTCGCCTTCGGATGCCCCGGGTCAGCATCTCTGCCGACAGGAGCTCAGCCTTCTTAGGACTCACCAGGGTTTCGGCTTCAGGACAACTTGGGGCTGCGTCCATACTGACAGGAGCTGAGTTTCCTGACGACCCAGGTGAAGCCGAGAGGAAAAGGTGAGGAGAAGTGAGGAAAAGTGGGGAGAAGCTTCCCGTGTGCGACTGACTGTTGAGGGAAGTCCGTCTTCATGCGACCCAGGAAGGGCTTGATGTGGAAAACTGGGTTTTTAGTCAGTTTTTTGTGCAGTGTAGATGGTGTCCAGTGTCGTTATGTGGCGTGTGGCATCCAGTTTTCCTAGCGCTGTTTATTGTGGGCACTGTCCTTCCCCTTGGTGTGTTCTTGGCCCCTTCGTCATAAATTAACCGACCCCAGCCATATGGGTTGAATACTGAGCTCTCTGTTCTGTTCCTCTGATCCGTGAGCCTGTTTTTGTGCCAATTGCACACTTTTCTGGTGACTGTAGCTTCATAATGTAGTGTGAAGTCGGGAGGAAGATGCCTCCAGCCTATTCTCCTTTCTCAGGGTTGCTTTGGCTCTTTGGGATCCTTTGTGGTTCCACACAAATATTAGGATGATTTGCTCTATTTCTGTGAAAAATACCATTGGAATTTTGGTAGGGATTGCATTCACTGTGTACATTGCTTTGAGTAGAATGGACATTTTAACAATATTCTTCCATTCCACGAGAACGAGATATTGTTCCATTTATTTGTGTCTTTCAATTTATTCTTCAATGTCTTTAAGTTTTCAGTGTGCAAGCCTTTCACACCCTTGGTTAAATTTATTCCTAGGTATTTTGTTCTTTTTGATGCACTTGTAAATAGGGTTGGGTTTTTTTTTTTTTCATTTTCTGATTGGTGTTTGAAAAGCAATTGATTTCTGTGTACTGATTTTGTAACTTTACTGAATTCATTTATTATTTCTAATAGTTTTTTGGTGGAATGATGCGGAAAATTGGAATTCAAAAATCCCACCGTTTCTTATCGTTTTTCTTGTGATTAGACTGGGTTTATGGGTTTTGAGGAGGTAGGTCACAGAGGTCAAGTGCATTCTCATCATTTTATGTCAAGGGAACAGGCTCTCAAGGCAACTTATCACTGTTTATGTTAACTTTGGTCGCGTGACTGAGGTCGTGTTTGTCAGTTTTCCCTGCTGTGAAGTTATTTTTCTCATGTCCATACTGTACGTCTTATTCAGGAAGAAGTCACTGTGTGGAACCCACACTTCAGAAGAGGGTTAGGGTTACTTCCTCGATGGATGCCTATGTGTCTACATCAATTATTTGGAATTGTTCTGCATAGGACATTCCTATTTAACCCAACTCATAAAAAGTGTTTGTAATTATTTATTTTACTAGTGTGGACACCTGAATAGTTATTTTATACTTGTGGTTATAATTCAATTGTACAGTATTTGGGTGCTTAGTTCATTTTTTTTTTTTTCGCAGTACTTGGGCCTCTCACTGCCGTGTCTGTTTCGTGAAAAGTTCATTTGTATCATTTTTTAAGATTCCACATATAAGTGATATCATATGATATTTGTCTCTCTCTGTCCGACTGACTTCACTTAGTATGATAATGTTTAGGTCCATCCATGTTGCTACAAATGGCATTATTTCTTTTCCTGCGGTACACAGGCCTCTCACTGCTGTGGCCTCTCCCGTTGTGGAGCACAGGCTCTGGACATGCAGGCCCAGCGGCCATGGCTCACGGGCCCAGCCGCTCCGCGGCACGCGGGATCCTCCCGGACCGAGGCAAGAACCCGTGTCCCCTGCCTCAGCAGGCGGACTCTCAACCACTGCGCCACCGGGGAAGCCCCCCATTCTTTTTTATGGCTGAGTAATAGAAGGGTCATCTTCAAGGGCAAGATAGAAGTTTGCTGGGGAACTAAGCCCAGAATGAATCCAAGTCATATATCATTGTGAACTGGAGCTCTTCTTTGCCAGTGCATGGAACTGGCATAACAGAATGCAGGGGTGTTCATTATACTCTGGTGAAAAATTGAAGATATACAAAAGGCAAAGTTTAGGGTGTTGGTGTGAGATGCTCACATACTATATAGAACTATATGGAGAAGACTATTTCCATCTATGGGATCAAATCATTTTAGCAATTGTCTTTTCCTCTCAAACCATGAACGACGGCACTAGTTAAAGCTGTTACTTGGTGACATGCCCACAGGTCCATGTGGCTACTACCAACTTTAAAGGACTTCTTTTTTCTTCCTCCTCTTCAGCTGGTAAGGTTAATGTATATTTAAGTGGAAGCCTTATTTAAGCGGAAGCCAAAAGTATCACCTCAAAAATCGTCCCAAACACTCATACCTCATACTATTCTTCACAAATGAGCTGTGTAATTTGTATGACCAATGATAGCCATTAAATAGAAAGGGACCTCAGACCTCATTTTGATATTTCTGATGTTTGGAATGCCCTCCAAACATCAAACCAGACAGTCTGATTAATGTCCAACACTACACCTTAAATTGACAGATTGTTAAGTATTACAGGTTCTAATTGAATGTAAATATTCAGGATGACTTCCTAGAGCATCCTCAGCTTCTCCTTCATGGGACTTAATTATTCCTGTATACCTAGATGATGTTATTGACCCCTTACCCCTATGAGAAGGTCCTTCCTACACTCTAAATTGCCCTCCCCTCTCTAAGAGTAATGATGAATTTGCACTGAACCATATACACCTATTTCAGGCTTGTACACAATGGCATTCAGTTTACAGATTGGGAGTGTAGTGGGCATTTGTCATGTTTGCTTGCTCTGTGTTCATTCAGTTTTTTAAAAAAGCACCTGGTTTTCCTTGGAGAATCACTTGTTCCCCACTCTGAGTGCATGTGGTTTGCGTGGCTGAATCCACCTCCCTGCTACTAACACCCCCTCCTCTCTGCTCCATGGGCCACCATGTAATCCAAACCTTGACAGGCTGTATAATGTATGCCCTAGTCACAGAGATGATGCAGGCATGAGTACTTGCCACAGATGGCCCAACAGACTCAGTGTAGGGTTGTGAAGAGAAGCCCGCCTTCCCCAGGGATACTGGAATGTGAGCCTGAAACGGCTGATGGCCATTTCACCTCCGAGTGGGAGGAGCCTGTTCAAATGAAATTACACAGAGGAAGCAGAGCCAAAGGACAGAGATGTAGAGAGACGAAGTCCTGATGTCAGCACTGGAGTCACTGGAGACCTTGAAAATTTTGCTGTGGACTTTTGGTCATGTGTAGTAATAACTGAACCTTTTTTTAATGTAAATCAATTCAAGTTGTGCTCACTGAATCAATGAACAGATGAGTGAATGAATGAACCTGGCCACACACCACAAAAACCAAGAGTACCTGCTCCCATCCCAATCAGTTTCTATGCCATGATCTTGTAGAACATTCTGCTACTGAACCGCAGTACACCATTCCCACATTGTAGCAGTCACTGTCAGTTGCCCACCCATCCACTGCCCCTCCTGCCCCACTCCCTCCCGTTCTTTGTTAACAGGACAGTCAGGTTTGAGCCTGCAGGCATAACTCGTAATTGTCATAATCGATCTCCAGTATGTCCAAACAGACCACGTGTTAGAAGACTTCTAGGATCTCTGGTCCCCAGTCATTAAATGACAATAGCCATTGTTGATAACAAAAAATGCCCTCCCCTCCCCCACACTCCCCTACATTTTCAAACTCCTGTCACTCCTTTTTGCCAAATATTCACTTTCCCAAATTCTCTTGCAGTCAGTGGTGACCACATGACCTGGCTAATAAGAAGTAAGGGGAGTAAAGTTCAACTAATAAAAAATAAAATTCTGCCTTGTCCTGTTCTGTTTCTATATTGAATATAATGGTGTGGGATGTGATGTTTGCAATGCAGCAACCATATTTAGACCCTGAGTGTATTTGCTTTCTAGGGCTGCTGTAACAACTTACCACAAACACAGTGACTTAAAACAACAGAAATTAATTTTCTCACTGTTCAGAGGCCAGAAGTCTTAAATCAAGTCCACAGGGTTGGTTCCTTCTAGAGGCTCTAAGGTAGAATCCATTGCATGCCTCTCTCTTAGCTTCTGCTGGTTGTTGGCAATGCTTGGAGTTCTTTGGCTTGTAGGCACTTCACTCTAATATCTGCCTCTATCGTCACAGCACCCTTGTCTGTGTTTCTTCTCCCCTTCTAAGGACACTTGTCATGGGATTTAGGGCCTATCCTAATCCAGGATGACCTTATCTAGAGATCCTTAATTGTATCTGCAAAGACCCTTTATCCAAATAAAGTCACCTTCATAGGTTCTGAGTGGACATACCTTTTGGGAGAGCACCATTTCACCTATCACAATGAGGTAAGCCATCTGGAATAGAAAGTCAACATGTGAGAATGCCAGAGAAGAAAGTTAGAAAGATTGGGGTTCGTGATGCTATCATCCACTCTGATGGTTTTTGAGCCACTCATACAAGCCTGGAATTTCTCACCTCAATTAATCAAGAAGTTTTGGAATAAGAGCTAACAATTCGGGGCTTCCCTGGTGGCGCAGTGGTTGAGAGTCCGCCTGCCGATGCAGGGGACATGGGTTCGTGCCCCGGTCTGGGAGGATCCCACATGTCGCAGAGCGGCTGGGCCCGTGAGCCATGGCCCCTGGGCCTGCGCGTCTGGAGCCTGTGCTCCGCAACGGGAGAGGCCACAGCAGTGAGAGAAAAAAAGGAGCTAACAATTCTTCCTCAGACACATATACTCGAGATTTCCCTGCAGTTCATTTGCTGCTTTTACTTAACAATCAATTTAGTGGAACCTGGCAAATCCAGCAATAAGACAGGGAAAGTCAATTTAATGTTAATGATCACTTTTTGTGGACTAGAGAGGATATAAGAAACAGGAAAAATGAGGGCACTGTATCATTGTGTTGCCTTATTTTGACTGGAAATGCTTAATTTCAATTATTCATGGTAGAATTTTATAGGAAAGCGGCTAATATACTCTGGGAAGCTGCATTAAGGGAGCACACAGGGAGCCAAATGGCAGCCTGTGGGCTCACAGTCCTCCACACAAAACCCCTCCCAGGGGTGAGATACAGAAAACGGGAAGGAAGAAGTGAGTCCTTCTTGCAGTCAGGTAGCTAGCATTTTCTGTGTTAATCCTTTTAAAATTAGCCAAGTAGCACATATATTCTCTTTGTCTTTTTAATTTCTTTACATATGTCTTAAAATATGTAGAATTTTCTCCAGATGCATAAATGTGATCGTATGTGGTTCCTCTTTGTTTTTCTTTTCCTTTTATTATTAGCACCCCCTTCCCTCTCTTGTCTTCCCTTTACCACCAGGTTTCTACCCCCGACCTACTTGCTCCCAGAGCCCATGATTACAACCTGGTGTGTGTCCTTATCTTTCTTCGTCTACACACATACTGGGTGAAGCCATAGCCAGGCCTGCCCACTGAAAGCTCCTAAGTGGATATAAATGGTGAAGGCCGAGATCCTGCAGATGCAGGAAGTCACAAAACCTGAGATTCAGGCACCGGAAAGGGGATCTCCCTCAGTATGGACCAGCAGGTTTCAGCTCCCAGGCCCTGGGCAGTGAGCCTGGCAGACAGGGCTTGTGGAGGAGCAGGATCGCTGACTGATGTGTGTGTGGCATAAGCAGACACTGGCAGGCCTGTATGCAGAAGCCCAGGAAGGCATCTTCCTCACCTGGCTGGAGCCCTCTGCAGGAAGAAAAGAAGGTGACCACAGAGACCCACCCTCTTTCAGATGTTCCCTTTGTCTGGGCTGTTCTCATATACTTTTTAGGCTCAATGGAGCTTGTGAGTAGGACTAACAGTATTCGAGGGTTTCATTCTGCCATTTTTGAACCCAGTTCAGGTCTTCTCAGATTCAGGCATAAGGCCTAAACCAAGAGTATTTTTAAAATTAGCTTATATATTGAAAATTGGGTTAGAATATAATATGCGTTCTTCTGTATCTTCCCTTTTCTCGCTTAAGCAATTCCCTCCGATGCAACTGGCATGGCGCCCGTGCATCCTTCTGCTATTGCATAATATTCCATGGTGTGTGTATTCCATTCCCGTTCATGAGCGTCCTCAGCATTTCCAGTTTTTCTTTTTTCTTCTCTTCTTTTTTCTTTTTTTAATGGTTATGAAAATTTCTACAATAAACATTCTTGTACATCTGCCCTGAAGCACAAATGCTTTTATTGCCATGGAATGGATTCCCAAGAATGAAATTACTGCAACATGGTTGAACCTTGAAAACATCATGCTAAGTGAAAGAAGCCAGTCACGAAGGACCACATGTTGTACGATTCCATTTACATGAAATGTCCGAAATAGGCAAATCCAAGGAGACAGAAAATAGATTGTTGGTGGTTGGCTAGGGCCGGGTGGGAAGAGTGGTTGTAGGGAATTGGAGTGATTGCTAGTGAATGCAGGGCGGGCGGGGGTTCTTTTTGGAGTGATGAAAATGTTCTAAAATTGGTTGTGGTGATGCTCGCACAACTCTGGATATACTAAAAACCATGGCATGTGAATTATATCTCAGTAGAGTTATAGGAAAAGAATGAGATTACTGGGTCAAAATGTATATGTGTTTTTATTGTAATAGATGCCACCAGACTACTTTCCAAAAAAGGCAATATAGCTCTTCCCATTTCTGCCAGCCCTGAATGAGAACACCCTTTCCCATATCCCCACCAGCAATAGATTTTACACTTTTTTCTAGTTTCACCAATCTTGATATAGAAAGTGATATCTCATTTTTACTTTAATTTGTATCTCCTGGCTACATTCTCATTATAAAAGTTTCAGTAATACTTCAGCATGCAAAGTGAAAAGTACAAGACCCCTTTCACCTCTCACATCTCCCCTGAAGTAACCCTCCTCAACAGTTAGTTGGGTTTCCAGGCGACTTTGAGTTGCTTTTAGTGCATTTATAAACTAATTCACATAGACATATCATTTTACAATTGATAAATTGAATCACACTATAATGCTATTCTATGACAATTTTTTCATATAGCAGTATGTCTTAGAGACCTTTCCAAATTAGGGTATATAGCTCTAACTTACTCTCTCTAGTGGCTAAATGAGATAGCATGGTGTGGAGAGTCCTAAAGGGTTGCTCCCTTATCCTACCTTATATCCCCAAACCTAGACATAACTGAGCTATTGAATTTATCAACTCTTAATTCTGCCGACCTCTTGACTTCTTATGCTATAGCACTTATTGCTTAAACCACTTTGAGTGAATTATTCTGTTACTTGGGGCCAAAAGCACCCTATCAAATAGCTCTATACTTCCCACCTGCCTCCCACCCACCCCCACCTCAATTCTAAATTCCATGAGAGCAAAAACTGTGTTGTTCAAGTTCATCAGCTCTTGGCACAGTGCCTGGCACATAGGAGTTGCTCAACAAATATTTGCTGAATGGTGAACAAATAAGGCACTTTGAAATTGGAACTAAGGAAACAGCTGATTTGGGTTTGAGTATTGGGAAAGGCATCATCATCATCAACACCAGAGATGGATCCTGAAGGACAAGTGAGAGTCCATTTAGTAGGAAGTGGCATTTCAGTGCAGAA
Source organism: Leucopleurus acutus (assembly GCF_964270905.1). Classification (NCBI taxonomy): domain Eukaryota; kingdom Metazoa; phylum Chordata; class Mammalia; order Artiodactyla; family Delphinidae; genus Leucopleurus; species Leucopleurus acutus. Next base: position 49,697,918 of record NC_139159.1, on the reverse strand, counting down.
GGGAAAGTCTGAGCAAACCCTAGAGCTGTGAGATTGGATGGCACAGTTCTGGCACCAGGAAGTAGGCTTATGTAAGTTGAAGAAATGGAAAAGGCAGGAGATGAGTTTGGGAATGTTGGCTCAGATGCCAGAGCCTATAGGAATGCCCTTCTAAAGAATTTGGATCTTCTTCTTCAATGGTTGGAAGTCATTGCAAAGTTCTGGGCAAGAAAATGGTGTGTCTGGATCAGCAATTCAGAAAGATCCATCTGGAAGCTATTTGGAGGATGGATTGGAGGTTGGCAAGCCTAGAGACAGGAAGACCAATTAGGAGATATATTTACCGGGTCCTTTTGTTGCAGTTAGCAAAAACCCAGTTCACTTGGCTAAAGTGGAATGGATTATCTCACCGACCACAGGAAAGGCAGAGGTATTGTTGGGCTTTAGGAACACCTAGAACCTGGGTCTAGATCACTGCCAGGGCTCCCCAGCTTTGGGGACAACTCTGATCTTCTCTGTGTATTGCCTTCAGTCTCTCAGGCTGACTCACTCTACATGACACATGGCAGCTCTCAGGTCCTGGGCCTCAGATCTCACACTCTCACTAGTACCAGAGAATGACTGCTTCTGTCCCAAGATCAAGTAACCCAGGGAAGGAATGGCTCTTGCTGGCCAAGCTTGGGTCAGGTGTTCATCCCTGGTCCAATCAAAAGAAGCCAAGATAACAATATCTCAAGGCAATGGCAGTTTCCCTTCATGATACACGGTCAGGGACTTCCCTGGCGGTCCAGTGGTTAAGACTCCCGCTTCTACTGCAGGGAGCATGGGTTTGATCCCTGGTTGGGGAACTAAGATCCCACATGGCGTGACCCCCTCAGAAAAAAAAAAAAAAAGATACATGGTCAGAGATGGGTAAGGAGAATTTCCCAGAAGAAGAGGAGCAGCTCTGGAGTCAGAAAAATAGTTGTTCATTACTATAACTATAATCTATTGTTATAGTGCAGGCAAAACGTGAGGAGCACCCAAACTAAGGAGCTCTGGGAGGGAGAAGAAAAGACAAATCCAGGAGACTTTTAAAATCCTCAGTTGCGGGCCTGTCCGTTCCTGGATCTAGGAGCCAGCTGTCTCATCGGTAACAGAAAGCTGGAGTCTCCTCTGGGCCTGCATCCCTGGTTTACTTTGTGCATCTTGGAGACTGGAGACCTCTTCTTCAGCTTTGCAGCCACTCTTCTTCCACTACAGCCCAAGAAAGCGCACAAAGCCCTGAGACGTAAAAAGGTGAGCTGCTTTCCCACGAGTCATTGCAAACTCAGCTAGGAAAATGGTGACTCAAAATAGAGTTTAAGGTAATTCAATAGTTTTATGCTTCAGAAAAATAAAGTTACAGTTCTTGTAACTTTAAGGACTGAGATTTGTTCCCACAAGATTTGTGACACCAGAACCTGATACCGAATAGATGCTGATCAATTATTTGTTGAGTGATTGAGAAAAGAGTCCAGATGGGACCCCAAGGGGACATCAGTCAAGGAGAACCTAAAGGAACAAGAGCCCAGAATACAAGCTCCACTTGTTCTAGGTTCTGCGCTGAGATCCGTTCTGACCCCACCCTCATTCAACCTTTTCTTCCTGGCTGCTGCTGTGTGTATGGGAGGGTCGGGGGATGGATGGGGGAGGTGGGATGGTGTTAAAGAAAGCATAAAGTTCTTTAGGATTCCACCGGAGGGGACAAGTCTGGAATCTAGGCACCCAAAGGAGTCTTGGGCTTTAGTGATCAGCTTTTAAATAGGTTTCTCTTTTCTACTCGTGCATTCTTCCACTCCCCCACCTCCCACATAGAGTCCCCATGGCCTGGGACACTTGGCTGCGCTCCTCTTAGAGCTGCAGGTATCATCTGCTGCCCGGAAGCATGTTCCAAATGGCAGAGGCTTGAAGTTTCACTTTAGCCAAGATCAGTTTCTTGACCTGGGCAGGAGGAGAAAGCCCCTGTGTCCACAGTGCTGCTCTCCTGCCATGGCAGCCTCCCAAAGAAAAACTTTAGCGGAAACTTTCCACCTGGTCCTGACATTGGCAGGAAAGAAGGCTGGGGGAATAGAGATGATCGTGTCCCTCTTTGATGACAGGCTCTGAGAAGCCCTGGCGGGCTGCCTGGGGCTGGAGTGAGAGGGGCGCTTAGCCAAGCGGGCGCGCGGGGACTGCTATCCGTACAGTGTCTGTTAGCAGGAGTGCGTCTGCTGTGACCTCAGCAGTTGCACCCAAGGCTGGGAAGCCCCAGGAGGGGTGGGAGCCAGTGCACTTGCCAGCCCCAAGCCTGGGTCAGGAGAGGCTCCACTGAGAGAGAAAAGGCCCCAGGCAGCTTAGGTGGAAGTGGGGTGAGCTGCCAGAGAAACGTTAGCCCACCTGGAAGATCCCCTGAGGGCTCTTAGTGGGTCAGACCTTTGGGTTATTTGTAACCCTGGATCGGGTTACAGACAGCATTTATCCCCCAGTCTGAACAACCCTGGAGGGCAGACAGCTGTGCAGGTGGACTGGTGGGAAAGGGTGGAGCAGCTGCTGCCCAGGTCAGGCTGACACACGGAGAGCCGCCAGCGATTCTGGCTAGAGTGCAGTCACCACCAGCTCGAACCTCAGAAATGACCAGCCCCCTCCACGGGGTCCCCTTCCCCCTCAGAAAATGTCGCACTTTAATAAGAACAGCATCAGAGGATTAGATTGCTGTAACACGAAGGAGCAGACATCCCCAGACCTGCAGTGTAGGGCAGGGGGTGCACCAGGGCCAGATCAGAGGTCTTCCCTCGAGGTGGCATCTGGGTACATCTAGGCAGACTGGGTCAGGGACCGAAAGGGAGTTTATAAGCAAAGGGCTGCAAAAGCAGAGACGTGTGGGTGTATGGAATGAAGGTGGAGTGCATGCTGGGACTTGTGGCTAGGAGACACAAGGAGGTGGCATTGACAGCTGGACCTTGGAGGATGGGTTGGATTTGCCAGGTGGATTGGGAAGAAGAACTGCAGAAGAAACAGCCTGAGCCAGAAATAAGAGGGATCAGTGCACTTTGGGGGATGGTGAGACGTTCCTGTACCCAGTGTTTGAGAGAGTCCTGGAGAAAATGCTGGAAGGGTAAATTGTCACTTCCTGTCAAGGAATTTAAGCCAAAGGCAAACAGAGTCAAAGGGTTTTGAACAGGGAGTAATGTGACCTGAGTTGTACTTTTAAAACGTTTCTGGGATGGCTGTGGGTCAGGCTGGGTTGGAAGGGAAGAGCTGGATGCAGAGAGACCAGGAAGGAGGCTAGCAAGTGAAGAATAGCCAAACCCAAAGTTTTTGTAAGCAGAAAGGTAATTCGCTAGCTTGCCAAACTGAAAAGGCCAGGCAGAAGTCTGGCTTCAGGCACTGTTTGATCAGGGGCTCCCATTTTGTCACTGGGACTCAGTTTCTCTCTTTCTTGCCCTCAGTTCTATGACATTCTCAAAGAATCTTCTCCCTCTGGTCACAAGGTGGCTGCATTGCTCCTCACAAACACCCCACTTCAAGCACAGGGGAGAAGAACAAGTCTCTTTCTGAGAAACTCCAGCAATTGCATTGTGTTGGCTCTTATTTGGTCACGTGTCCATCCCTGAACTGATGTATAGGTCAGAGGAAAGCAAAGCTCTTTAGCTGTGTGCCTCCGCCAAGTCACTTAACCTCTGTGTCCTAGTTTTCTCATTTATAAAATGGGAAAAATAGTACTTATCTGATAGAATTGTTAGGAGGCTTACATGAATTAACATTTATAAAGTGCTTAGAACAGGGCCTAGCTCAGGGTATGCACCGTATAAATATTTGTTGAACAGGTATATTGACCAGGCCTGAGTCGCAAGTCCCCTGTGGCCACTCCCTTAGACCATAGTGACTGTGTGTGGGAGGAATGGCAGGTGTGGGACAAAGGGGAAGTGGACCCAAGGCAGGCGAGAGGCCTGTGTTCTGTAAAGGGCTGGAAAAACAGGAATGGCAGGACACATGGATGGATGAAGTGGAAGGATAGATTAGGGAAGAGGGTAGGTTATTATGATCAGAAAGGGGGTGGAGGCCTTAATGTTACCCGAAACTGGGTTCGCCTCTTGGTGGGTGTTGAGCCAATAGACAACCAAGCCAGAGATCAGGAGAAGGAAGGATTTATTACTTGCGGCAAGTAAGGAGCACACTGGGGATGTTTCCCAAAGCAGAGTCTCCTCAACAGCAAACTTGGGGAAGTTTTAAGCTAAGGGGACACAGTCATGAAGGGGCTTGAGCAGAGGAGAATTAAGCATAGAATTGGGGCAAAGGTCCACAGAGTCCAAGCTTTAGTTGACTGAAGTCAGGAGGGTCAACATCATCATTCCATCCCCCTCCTGGGTAGAGGCCTTAGTTCCTGCAGAACTCAGAGATATATTGTTATGTGTATCCCTTGAGGGGGAACTAGGGCCCTGCTTTATCACTGCACCGCTGTTTGACTGCCTTTTTTCTGTGCCTGCATTCCTTTGTTCCTTTGAGATCATTAATTTCTGAGACCTGTTCAAGGGCAAGCATTGCGGCCAGGCTTAGATCACAAAATGGCTTAGGCCAAAATGGGTTCTCTCGTGTCAAGAAAGCCATTCTTGGTTCTCTTTCTCCAGGGACCCCCTAACCTATCTGCTTACATTAATGATGTTGCAGTTCCATGATGAAGAGGATCCAAGAGTGATACAGAGCAGCACCCCGTGGGGCTCCTGGGCACAAAAGCCTTTCTGTGTCCCCCCATTTCTTTGATTACAGGAAATAGGTTTCATTCAGCCTTCATGACCTTCCCTGAGTTCCAATAGGCCGATTCAAGCAGCTGTTCATTAGGGAAGTGGGGAAGTGGGGTGTGAGACAACAAGGGAGAAACAAACAGTCGAGAGAAACAATAGTGCAGCCTTGGGACAGGGTCCTGGTTCCCCTTCAAAGGATGCACACAACAATATATCTGAGCTGTTTTGCAGAGACTGAAACCCCTACCAGGTGGGAGAAGTTAACAGTTACTGAAGGTGTGCTGCCCACAAGCACGCAGACCCCAGACTGGTTGAAACCAGAAAGTTGATGATGCCGACTCCCACTTACCTCACCACCAACCCATCAGAGAAATGTCCCCGAGCTGATCATGCCCTCTTTGAACCATTACTATAAAAGTTCTCACTACCCTTTCCAAGTTGGGACACACGGTTTTGAGGACATTAGCCTGCCGTGGCCCCCTTTGCCTGGCAAAGCAATAAAGCTATTCTTTTCTACTTCATCCAAAACTCTCTCTCCAAGATTTAATTCAGTGTCTGGGTACAGAGGCCGGATTCAGCTTCAAGAGTGGATATGTTTAGGGTTACAAAGCAGAGTTGGAAGGTAAAGACAGTTATAAAGCCAGGCTATTGAAGATTTATCTGTGACAATCCCTGGAGACCTTTATCAACTCAGTTGGGCTGAATTTTGTTCTAAGAATGATATTTTCAAAGAATGTTGGTTTCTAAGACTCTAGGTTCTAAATATAAATATTTGGGGTTAGGTTTTAAATAGCCCAAAGCATCTTTTTTTGTTTTTCCTTTTGTGAGTGACCTGTTCTTATTCCTTTTTCGAGTCTAGTTTTTTCTTTGAATCAATTTCATAGAATTTTAGAGCCCAGAGAAATATAAGGGCCCACATTCAGCTCAGCTCCTTTAGGCCTTGAGAATCCAGGGATTTAATAAGGTGCTGGGGAGGGTTTATTGGGATGGTGGTCCTATTCCCCGACTGCCCCCTCCCCTTCCTCTCCCATTTCTGGGCTTTGGCACATAGACAGGAGGAACCACAACTGGCAAATTAAAGCATCAGTTTCATTACTGGTGAAGTTATACAAAAGAACTCAGAGGACACTTGGGGTGGAAATGGGCTTCTTCCCACATCTCCCCCCAGAGTGGATGCTGCAGGTGAGTTCATGGCTCCAGGGACAGGCAGGGGCAGGTAGGCCTGTCTGGATTCTGAGGCAAGGCTGGAACCAGGAACAAAGTGATTGCACGACTAGGGATCAGTCAGAGAAGCCCTCGTCTCCAAGGGGAGCCAAATGGAAGAGAGAGAGGATCTGAGTTTGCTGACTCAAGAGTCCCACCACTGCTGTATTTATGGTTCTTATCCCCTTAAACCACATATCTGTGGAGAGTCCTCAGAAAACCTAGATTATTCTTTTGCTAAAGCATTGCAACTTTCTTTCATTTTAATTTAGAAATCCAATTTGGGGAGACTCCATCCTCCTTGCTACTTGTATTCCTACTCTCTTTTCTTGCACTGTTAGAACTTGCCTAATGGGGCAGAGGGGTGGGAAGTTAAAAGCTGGGGCTGTGTCAAAACACAGAACCAGACTGACTCCCAGCCACTCCCTAGCCATGTGACTTGGGAGAGACTTTGGAGAGATTCTCTGGACATCAATTTCCCTATCTGTAAAATGGGGATCATAACAGCAGTTACTTCATTGGGTTATGCAGGGGGTGGAGGAATTGGGGGTTGGTTAGATGAAATAATGTTTGCAAATTGTCCCCATTCAGTCCACAGTACGTAGTAATTAGTCAATAAATGCTGGTGATCATTTTATTTCCTGGAAATCTGTGAGAGATTCACATGGAGGGCTCCTCCTTGTTTTGGTCCTACCCCTTGTTCTCACTGGGGAGCTCTCTCCTGAAACGTGAGTCTTTGTTTTGAAGAGAGTCTCAGCGGTTTAGTCCCCATGTGAGCATGTGAGCTCACAATTGTTCTGTAGCCTCCAGATCACTTCCATAGCAATCTTGCTTGCCCATCGTTAATCCTGTTTTTAAGCAGTTTTCGCTAGTGATTAAAAAAAAAGGACTTCCCTGGTGGTCGAGTGGTTAAGAATCCACCTTGCAATGCAGGGGATGCGGGTTTGATCCCTGGTCGGGGAACTAAGATCCCACATGCCGCAGGGTAACTAAGCCTGCACACGTCAACTATTGAGCCCAGGCGCCGAAACGATGATCTCGCATGCCGCAACTAAGACCTGATGCAGCCAATAATAAATAAATATTAAAAACAAACAAAAACCCAACCTATTGTCAAGCACTGGTTGACAGCATTAAAACAAAAAAAAAGAAAAAGAAAAAGAATGCAAGAACAAATTGGAAAATACGTGTTACAGCGAATGCCTTTTTGAGGTATAGTGTTTCTTTTTGAAAATTATTTTTATTGTTCATTTCATGATAAGCAAAGATTTGATAGTTGGGCCATTTTAAAGGTATCTCTTTTTTTTTTTTTTTTTTGTGGTATGGGGGCCTCTCACTGTTGTGGCCCTCCTGTTGCAGAGCACAGGCTCCGGACGTGCAGGCTTAGCGGCCGTGGCTCACGGGCCTAGCCGCTCCGTGGCATGTGGGCTCTTCCCGGACCGGGGCATGAACCCGTGTCCCCTGCATCGGCAGGCGGACTCTCAACCACTGCGCCACCAGGGAAGCCCAGTTGGGCCATTTTAATAATAAAAACGCATTTCTATGTCTGTGAAATAAAAGTGTAGTCACCATAATCTAGTATAACTTCTGTTAACACAAATACATTTAGAACCTGAAAATAGAGACATTTAGGGGCCTATTTTATTACTTACTTTCATTTTTAATCTGTCAAACCTGAATTTATTTTAGCATTTACATTGTTTAAAGTGTACTTTATGATGCTATAAATTTTTTAAATTCCTATTTTGAAGCTTAAGATGGAAGACTTTCCTGGGATCAGATTACTAGGGAAACAGCTCATTTTACTTTGGCATTTTCTATGGCTATGAACTTAAATCTAGTAGTTGGCATCCATGTTCTAAAAAGCAGAATATTCTTTCTAGTTTCTTTATTTGAACTCAAACTATTTAACTTTCATACAAATGGAAAAAATACTTCAAAAAAATAGTTATGTAACACTTCTTTAGTGTTACATAATGGCAATTAGCATCTAATTTACAGCTCTAGGTAGAAAGAGACATAAATCCCTCCCTCAAATACTAGAGTCAGGTCTCCTATGCTGCAGCTAGACTTAACACCATTTCATTATATTGTATTATTATTTATTTAATTAATTTATTTTCGGCTGCGTTGGGTCTTCGTTGCTGTGTGTGGGCTTTCTCTAGTTGCGGTGAGCTGGGGCCACTCTTTGTTGTGGTGCGCAGGCTTCTCATTGCAGTGGCTTCTCTTGTTGCGGAGCACGGGCTTTAGGCCCGTGGGCTTCAGTAGTTGTGGCACGTGGGCTCAGTAGTTGTGGCTCGCGGGCTCTAGAGCGCAGGCTCAGCAGCTGTGGCACATGGGCCCAGTTGCTCCATGGCATGTGGGATCTTCCCGGACCAGGGCTCAAACCCGTGTCCCCTGCATTGGCAGGTGGACTCCCAACCACTGCCACCAGGGAAGCCCTGTATCTTTTTTTTTTTGCTGCTTATTAAAAAAATAACCTTTCCTTTTCCTGATTGAAATGTAATCAATGCTTTTAAGACAACTTGAAAAATAACATTATCTCTCTCTTTTTAAAATTTTATTGGTGTATAGTTGATTTACAGTGTTGTGTTAGTTTCAGGTGTACAGCAAAGTGATTCAGTTATACATATACATATATTCATTGTTTTTCAGATTCTTTTCTCATATAGGTTATCACAGAATACTGAGTAGAGTTCCCTGTGTTATATAGTAGGTCCTTGTTGGTTATCTGTCTTCTATACAGGAGAGTGTGTATGTTCATCCCAAGCTCCTAATTTATCTCCCCACCCCCCAGGTTTCCCCTTCAGTAACCATAAGTTTGTTTTAGACATCTGTAAGTCTGAAAAACAGCGTTATCTCTCGAGCCAGACCTAAATTTTGAAATAATTCACCTTTTAAAAATCTTTCCCCGAAGTTGAGGACATAAACAATATGTGACTCCTAAAGCAATAATTTGAAATACAGGTAGAGATTTAATCCAAAGATATTGTTTCGTTACAGTGAGATGATGGAATAAACACATTTTTCATTGATTACAATGAAAAATTGCAAGCCACCTAGATGTTAGGAAAGTGTGGTCAATCCATATAAAGTATATGTAATATAAATATTAGATTGTGTAGCATTTTTCATTTTCATTAATAGCTCCTTTTCATTTATAAATTAATTCAGTACAGTGTGCTGATTGAAAAGCTTCATAGCACAAAGGCTGTAAAGAAAAAAAATTTTTTTAAGGAGTTAGGGAAATGCTAACAATTCAGATGGAAAAATGGAAAAAAGAAAAACATAACATTCAACACACAGCTGATTTCAGTCACATGTGTAGTGGTAATATACCATAATAAGACAGGCTGTCTCTGGCTGGTAGAATTCAGATAATTTGTAATTTTCTTTTATTTTACTATTCAGCATATTCCCAAATCTCTATAATAAGCATGTATACTTTTATAATCAAAATTATAATTAAAAGGTAAAATTTTAAATGGAAAAATATATAATAAAAACGAAAAAGAAAACACAGAAGTCAAAGAATTTTTTAAACTTTAGGGGCCACACCAGTTGATGAGCATGTTTTGGGCTATTTTATACGAGCAAACCTCAGTCCAGGGATGGTTTCTACTGTCACTAACGACATTTGTTCCACCAGTAAAGGTGTTCACATCTCAGCCTGGCTGCTGACACGTGCTCTGCTCTGAGCAAGGCTTTTATCCTCAAGGCCTCAGTTTCCCCTTCTGAAGGGTTAGGTCCATACAGTGTTAAAGTCCTAAGATTCAATTTCATAGAATTTAATACTTATTTTTCTAACACCATCTATTGAAAATATTCCAGTTTGGCTACGAAGGTCGCATGTAGTTGAACACACTTGCTGGGATGAACTGGACATAGAAAGCTGGGAAGGAACCATCCCTGCTTTCAAGACATTACCATCTGGCAAGAGGGCCAGATATGAATAGGTGGAGGGACCTGTTAGAAGTATGCAGAGGGCTGAAAGCACAGAGGTGGGAGTCTTGACCAGTCCTGGGTTTGGAGAGTCAGGGTAATCAGAGTTGTTCTCCTGGAAGAGAGGACACCCAAGTTAAGTTGTAAACAAAAAACAAGGTAGCCAGAACTGGGAAGGTACAAACGGCTTTCCATTCCTGGCAGCATACTGGCAGTGCTTATGGAGTGAGAGTGATCAGTTTAAAAATTTAAGGAATTCGAGGCAAAAAGACTTTCTTGTTGTTGTTCAAAAAGAAGGCCACAGTGACCACGAATAACAAATGTTGTGAGGATATGAAGAAAAGGGAACCCTTGTACACTATTGGTGTGAATATAAATTGGTGCAGCTACTATGGAAAATAGTATGGAGGCTTCTCAAAAAACTAAAACTAGAACTATCATATGATCCAGCAATTCCACTCTTGGGTATATATCTGGAAAAACCCGAAAGCTCTAATTCAAAAAGATACATGCACCCCAATGCTCATAGCAGCATTAGTTGCAATAGCCAAGACACAGAAGCAACCCTACGAGTCCATCAACAGGTGAATTCCTTTTTTTTTTTTTTTAGAAACTGTTTATTTTCCATCAACCTATTTCCATTTTAAGAGTTTGTGGAAGAACAGTTTAAGACCACTCAGTGGTTGTTCCTACCCACTCAGTGGCCTGAGCGGTGGGAGCTACTGACCAGTCTTCAGTGGGGAACTGCTGAACAGGCACAGAGGGCACCTGCACACCTTCAGACCAGTCCACCACCTCAGGGTGAGGAGCAGTGAACTCAGGAGCTGGAGCGGTCCATTCGCCCTGAAATTCCTCCTTGTTCACAGCCTTCTCAGCTGCTGCCTGCTCTTCCTTTTCAATCTCTTACAGGTGAATTCCATCAACACGTGAATGGATAAAGATGATGTAGCTTATGCGTGTATATATATATATATACACATAGGGGAATACTCCTCAGCCATAAAGAATGACATTTTGCCATTTGCAACAACATGGATGGACCTGAAGGATATTATGCTAAGTGAAATAAGTCAGACACAGAAAGACAAACGGTGTATGTTATCGCTTATATGCGGACTCTAAAAACTAAACTAGTGAATATAACAAAAAGAAAACAGACTCAAAGATATAAAGAACAGACTAGTGGTTACATGTGGGGAGAGGAAAGGGGGAGAGACAATACAGGGGTAGGGGATTAAGAGGTACAAACTTTTGGGTATAAAATAAGCTACAAGGATATATTGTACAACATAGGGAATATAGCCAACATTTTGTAATAACTATAAATGGAGTATAACCTTTAAAATTGTGAATCACTATGTTGTACACCTGAAACTTATAAAATATTGTAAATCAACTGTATCTCAATTAAAAAAAAAGACCAGTGAATTGTTAGTTCTAAGCAGTTCCTGTTCCCCACTAAGATGCCTCTCAACGTCTGGAGGGACAGAGGACACTATTAACAGAAAGGAAACAGTCTGAGTTCAACTGTGGTTCTTTACTTTTCCCATGGAGACATTTTTTATTTCCTACCATGACTACCTCCCAATGGCCTTTGGAGTCTCTGCCTTGCTGATAACCCACCCAAATTACCTTTCTCTGTTGCCCCTGCTACCCCCGTCACTCCTGCCACCGCCATCTACTTGACAACCTAACCTCTCTCTTGCTAAACTTCACCTCTTAGAGCATAACTTACATGCTTCGGGCCACAGGGAGCTGCTGTGAGGCTGGTTCATATCTTCTGACATACCCACAAAGCCTGTGCCCTTTTCCCCACTGATAAGATACAGAAAGAACAGTAATGAAAGCTGGATATCATGACCAGGCCAAGACAAACTCTCCGCTGGGCTTCTGTCCTGCTTGGAGGGACTGGTGGGGAATTAGACAGGTTTGTGCAAGGACTGCACAGGTGGAAGGGCTTACCTTGGAGTGCTCCTGGGTGTTTCCTGTGAATTTCATACACACACACCTATCTCTGACTGCTTCTCTCGCCCACTCCAAAATAGAAGCAAAGATTTTTAACAACCTCTGACCTGAGTGTGAGACAGAATATATTCAGATGCATGCTTGACAAGTGAGCTTCTCAACTTGGTTAAGACTAGGGAAAAGAGAGGAGGAAGGGAAGGAGGGAGGATGGAGGGACTGGTGCTTTTGAGAAGGGGTTGAGTAAGAAGGACCCACTGCCTCAAGGACTGGTGGACAGAAGGAAGGGATCTCAGAAATGAGATCCATCCCTAGTGAACAATTGTAATACTTAGGTTAATGCCAGCTGCTGTTACCAATGGATCACAAAGTTTCAGTGAACCCAGCCACTTTATTCCTTGCTCATGTAACAGTTCCTTGCCTATATTCCTGACTAGAGGGCAGCTTTTCTGTGACAGGTAACTGTCTGCTGGCCACAGGGAGCTTTGGCAGCATGGTATAGGAGGACTTCGGAGGGAAGGAGTGAAAAGGCTGAGACTGAAAAGCCGTCCTTCAATGCTTCTGTAAATCCCGCTTCCCATCCTGAATCCTAATTCTCGTGAGAGGAGTGAGCCTAGACATTGCAGTCAGACAGATCTGTGTTCAAATCCCAGTTCTGCCACTTCCTGGCTGTGCAATTGTGGGCAGTTTTCTCAATCTGTCTGAACCCTGGCTCCCCCGTTTGAGCAACAAGGATACTAACACTTCACATCGTTGTTCAAGGATTAAATAAAATGGCATTCAGAGCACATCAGGCATCTAGATCAATACATATTCTGCCTCTAATCAGGGTTCCTTGACTGGTTCTTGAATGGCTCTTTCTGCTTAAAGGAATCCTGAGAAATGGTGTTAGGGTAACTGCCATCTGGAGAAGAAGTAGAGCAGAATTCCCTGCCTCTTTCCTCACCCCCAAATAAATTTAGATAGGTCAAAGATTTTTCTTATTGCCTTAGAGTAGGGAGGGCCTTTCTGAGCATGATTCAAAACACAGAATGGTCAATCTGACAACATAAAGATAAAAAATATCTGCATGGGGAAAAAAATAGACATAGTGAAAGAGAAATGACAAACTGAAAAACATTTGCAACCATACCCAAAGAGCTAATTTCCTTAATAAATAAAGAACTCCTGTAAATCAATAAGAAAAAAACCTAACAATCAAATTGAAATGGCCAAAGGCTACAAATAGTTCCCAGAGAAGAAAATACAAATGCCTTTAAACATTGAAAAGGTGCCCAACTCACTCATAATAAAATAAATGTAAATTGAAACTATAATTAGATACCAGTTGAAAAACTTTCAGATGGGCAAAGACCAGAAAGTGTGATAACAGCGTTAGTAAGGGCATAGGGAAACAGACCTGTATATATATATTGCTGATGGGAGTGGAAACCAAGTCACCCTTTATGAATAGTAATTTGGTAATTCTGTCAAAATTTAAATTTGAGTTAGCAGTACCACTTTATGAATTTAACTTAAATATTCATAAATAGAAGAGTAGTTAGCTAAATTGTGATAATGGCATGTAAGTGGTTACAGGGTCACCCTGTACATGCTAGTATGGAAAATTTTCCAAAGTAGAAAAAAAAGACGGAACAGTATGCATTTACAGTGTGCTCTCATTTGTGTTTTTAAAGAGTAGGTAGTATCATCCCCATTTTACAAATGAAGAAAGTGAGGTTTGGAAGAGTTAGGTAGCTTGCCCTCAGTCATCAGAGTCAGTAGTTAGATAATAGAGTCTGGGCCAGAGCCAGGACTGTCTGGTCTCTCTGGCAGTGAAATCCAGGTCTTTGGGGGGGTTTTGTTTGTTTGTTTTGTTTTTTGGCCACGTTGCACAGCTTGCAGGATCTTAGTTCCCAACCAGGGATCGAACCCATGTTGCCTGCAGTGGAAGCACAGAATCCTAACCACTGGACGGCCAGGGAAGTCCCGAAATGCAGGTCTTTAACTGCATGCTTTAGAGCTTCCCCTAAGCTAATATACAAGGGACCGTCCTACACTATTTTCTACTTCTCCCCTTCACATACCTTTTCACAAGCTAAACTGAACTTTCCCACATTCCTCCACACATACCCGTCTCCCGAACACCTCTGTATCTTGGTTCATGCTGCTTGAGCCAGATCAGGTGCTGCCACCTCCAGGAAGCCCTCCTTGGTTCTCCCAGACAAATTAATCTTTGCCTCTTCCAAACTCTTGAGCACTTCATCCCTTTCAAGGAAATCTTCGGAAGGTGGGTTCTGGAGAGAATTCAAGAGAGGAGGGGAGGAAAGAAACTAAATATTTATTGTGGGCCTACTTTGTGTTAAGCACAATGCCACTGCTTTCACACGAGTCTTCTCATCTAGTATTTTAAGTATTTGTCATTGGGTCGTATGTTGTTGGAGGCAGGACCACATCTGATTGATGTGGGTGTTTCCCTGAAGGCCTTGCACCCGTTGTTCCATTCCTTCCATGAAGACAAGTTTTGAGACGCTACTGCATATCAGGTACTGAGTCTGGTGCTGGGGATACCAAGATGAGTAGGATGAATAGGGCAGAGTCTCAGCTGTCTGTCTAGGAGGGGAGCCAACTGTATGACCCAATAAATCATATCTGAACATTGTTAATAAGGTGGTGGAAGAAGTTTGTTGGATGAGTGGATGCGTGCCTCTGATTGCACCCCATCCAATGCCTACCTTCACTTCAGAACTTGCTCAGTTCATCATGCATCCAATCCCGAGACCACCCCTTTCATGCACAGCCCTGGGGTTAGAAAGTTCTCACATTGTCACTCTAGAACTGCATTGTCCAATACCATAGCCAGTATCCACACCTGACTGTTTAAATTAATTACAACGTCAAAGAGCTGGGAAAGTGTGAAGGAGTTGGGAGGCAACATCACCCTCCTCTGCATTCCAGCACACCACACAGTCACAGATAACTGTAGCCATGGCAGGGAGAAGGGGCTAGGATGGCAGGATTCGGGGTTCCGGGGAAGCTCACAGACCAGGAAAGCATTCTCTCTGCTAGGAGTCTCCCCAGTCTTTCCTCCTCCCATCAGGATGGGCAGCAGATACAGACTCACGAATGGAGGGCCTGCTAGCAACACAACTGGGTGACACAGTGAATGTGGGATGAAACACAGAGGACTTTCCATTCTCATGGCATGCCCATAGGGGTGCAGCAAGGTGAGGGGTTCCCTGAGACCACAGCGGCCCCCTTCCTTACACCAGCAGCACAGAACCACGAGGCGGGAGTGTTTCCACACTGTCTCCCCTTGTCTGTAGCAGCTCTTCCTCCCAACTTCCCCACGGCTCAGGCGCCCCTGGTTTTCCTGTCTGGAGTGGGGAGGTGAGCAGAAGGGGCTGGCACCCCTGCGGGAGGCGTTTTCCTCTCTCCCTCTCCTTCTGGGCTGGGGACCTGTCCCCTGCTCTCCTCCGCATGGATGCCTGCTGGGCAAGGGGACCAAAACAGGCCACTAGAGGGTAGCAAAACCCCTCATTTTAATTCTGAATTCGGTGGGTGAGAAGGACAGCTCCTGGGGTGCTCATTGCTCCCCAGCCCTGCAGAAGTGAAAATAAAACAGAAAACATTTAAGAAAAAAATTAATGCAAACCCTGTTTTCATGTTTTACATGAATTTTCAGGTAGACGTGAATCCAAAGAAATCCCTCAGGAATCAAGTAAGAAAGCTCCCAAAGTAAGATGTTCCGTGACCATTTATTATTGTGGAATCTATAGTAGTAAATTCCTCTAATAATGTGTTCCCCAAAGGCCTGGCAGCTTAATAACATTGCAATATAATACAGTGTGTTCTTAGGAGGTATTTTACAAGGGAAAGACTAACATGCAGGTTTCTTTCTCTCCCTTGGCATTCAGCAGTCTCTCTTATTATATTTGTCATATGGTTTAAGAACTAAATTTAGAAATGAAATGAAAATGAAAATTCAGTACCCACCTCAGCCTAGTTCTAGACAATTAGCTCTGTTCTGTCTCTTGGAGCTTCTGCAGGGAAAGCTAATCGCTTTGCAGTCCTGCCAGTTTCGTTTCTGCAAACCGATACCCCCTAGTGGCCACACCAAAGCCTGGACGTTGATGGGACCTTTAACCTTTCACCGGGCAAAGTTAGTTGTTGTTTTGCTGTTGTTGTTTTATCAGTAGAACTGAAAAATTCCCCCAACTGCTTTTCTGTCTTTCGGATTATATACTGTGTATTCCTGTGTATTATTTTTCATCTCCAGTGTGTTTGCAGATCTTTAGAGAAAAGTAGATTCCATGCATGGAATCTACTTTTAGGAGGTTATTCCATTTTTTCTTGACAGGCAAAACAAAAGAAAAACCCTTGTTGTGTAAATCCTGTTAAAGAGAAAAACATAGGCCTCAAATGGTGTCACTTGTGCTAAAGCCCATGATACCAAAACTAGAGTTAATACCTGACCCAAATGCAGCTTCAGCCTTCCCCAGGAATATAGTCTTAATCGGCCAGTTTGGAACCTTCTGGCCCACATCACTGAGGTCATCTGTCATGTGGGCCACCCCCCACCCCCCACCCCCACCCCACCCCCGCCCCAAGGGAAGAAGAGGAAATCTGCATGGGAGACCCTGCCCTTCTCCCAGAAAAGGTGCCGGGCCTGAAACAATCCTTTCTTTTCTCTTGCTTCCTTGCCCCACCCTCCTTCTTTCTATAAAAACCTCCCATTTTGTGTAACGCCTCGGAGCGCCCTTCAGTTTACCAGATGGGATGCTCCCCACCATTGAATAAGGCCAATCAGATCTTCAAATTTACTGGGTTGAATTTTTATTTTTAACAATCCTAAGAGCTAGATTGCACCGTGTAATTTTCAAAAGAGCCCTGAAGGTACTTATTATTCTCCCTCTTTTGTAGATGGAGAAATGGGTGCCTGGAAGTGTCTTGTCCACGGCCACCCAGCTATTCCCCAGTGACATTCGGGTTTGAAACTTGATTGCTTTGCTCTCCACCCTGATGAACTCCTTAGAGGAAGGAGGCATGTTGGGTTGGAATCTCTGAAACCCATGGCACCTGGCCCTGCAGCTGGTACCTCTTAGGCCCTCAGGGCCACGCCCTAAAAAGAGGGCGTGGCCAATAAGGAATGAGGCAGAGAGATCAGAAATCACCAGAGCCCTGGGGCCTGCAGGACAGTCTGCTTTGGTGAGTGCACTGGGGGCTGGTGGGTAGGATGCATGGTCTGCTGGCCTCATTACTGCTGGCTGATTTTATTTTGCAATTCTCGGCTCCAGCCCAGACCTCAGAGAATGAAGGATATGAGGTGATGGGACCCAGTGTGGGCAGGGAGGGAAGAGAAGGAAATCCAGGGACTTGCCAGGACTTGCCTGGGTATATCCTACCTGATGCCAACCCTGCTGTACCTGGAGGTGCAGGGCTTTCTCATCTTCTGCCAGAACGAGTGTTTACTGAGGACCAACTTGGTGTCTCTGGTGCTTGGCAGAGTTCTTTAGTGTTCTCAAAACACAGCAAGGCTATATCCTTGTTACAGTAAGAAAAGGAAGCCTCAGAGAAGCTAGTCACTTGCCCAAGGAGCAGGAAAACTTTTTTTTTTAACACACATATTTTACTTAAACGTGTAAAAAAAAAAGCAAATGCGAGGCAAGGAAGTAGAGAAAATGTGGACGTTCTGTTGCTGAAATAGGCAAGGGGTGGAGGGAGGCGTTGTTTTGGTTTTGTTAAATCAGAGAAAGCCTCCTGTTAGTGCGCTGCTAACAGCAAGAGAGGAACTGAGGATCCAGCAGGAGGGCAGGTTGGGAGCCGTGGCCCTGGGAGCAGGAGAGGGGACAGAACCAAGGTGCCTGGGAAAGGTTTGCTCCCAGGTTGTGGAACCACCTGGGATCAGCAGGGTGCAGGCAGAAAGCCACTTTTTTTTCTCTAAACTGCCTTTTTTCACCCACTTTGTGGGCAATTCCTTCCAGCCCCTGAGTGAGTTCTCAGCAGATCCCACAGCTTTTCAGCTTATCTTTGTAAGGTCGGATCTTAACAAACGGCACCGCGAAACAGAGGAAAGCTTCAAGTGAGCTTTATTAGGGAGCGCTCCCGGGCGAGGTTCACTGGTCCGAGAGAAAGGGCAGAGAAGTCGCACCCGGGCGAGGGTTGGGCAAGATTTTATAGGGGAAGAAGGGAAAGGGGTGTGGTGAATCTGGGAGGGCGCAGGGTATTCCTTATTTGGTGGTCTTTTCGGGTATCCTGGGGGACCGTTAGTCCCGCCCCTCGAAAGGCGGGAAGGCTGGGCTGGGTTCAAAGTCCCCAGGTCAGTTTCTGGAACTGGGTGGTCTGGAGAGTTTCGGTCTGATGCAACCTGTGGATCTGATTGTGTTCCCCTGCCTCGGGCCAGTTGGCCTTACAATCTTGGGTGGAAAAAAAAAGAAACCCAGGCTGGGCTGACCTGGAAACTCTGACTTCTGGTGCAGTTGAAAAGCTCTTCCCGCCTCAGTTTGGGCCTGCTTTTTATACGCTGGGTGAAAAAGGAAATGTGCTTGTTACTCTTCTCTGTCCCTTTGTGCCTGTCCCCCATCACCTACTAGCTGCTGCTTTGGGGGTCTGTGAGGGTGGAGGGAGATGGGTAATTGACCAGGAAGGTCTTCTGTGAGTGCTACAGGCCTCAGGTGACCACAACTGTGACTGCGACTGTGACCAGAGCAGATATACAACCACAGATTCTTCCTCGGGAGAGGCACTTAGGTGAGGCCTTCAGAGTCTGCCATCTCTGGGGGTGTTTTACCCACTTGGGGGTGCCTCCCCCAGCTTTCCGCTTACCATCTTGCAAGTACCTGTGGGCCATGGACCAGCACGCATCACCTGTCAGAAATGGAGAGCTTAGGCTCACCCTCACCTGTTGAATCGGAACCTACATGTTAACAAGAGCCCGGGTGATGTGATGCTCAGTCAAGTTCGAGGAGCTCTGCTTCCAGCCACCCCCGGCCCCTGACTCCAGCAGCATCCCTCTTTGCTGATCCACCTTGCCCCTCCAGAGAGACTTCACCCTGTACGTTTTTAGGCCCCCCAAGTCCAGCCCCCTTCCACCCATCTACACCTAGAAAACAAGTATAGGAGAGGAAAAAAAAAACCTTCCTACCCCCATATTAGGTTCTGTATCTGGGGCCCTGGAAATTCGACTGACAAATTAACAAGAGAAATCAAGTTTATTAATGTATGTATTACTCAGCTGTAAGTAATTCGAAGGAATAAGAACTTGGGCTTATACAGCATCTTAAAAGAACAATACCTTTTAAGAGAAGGGACAAGACGGGCTTCTGGGGGTGGTAAGTTGTGGAACTGCAAATATATGAGGGAGCCAATGGTAAATGAGGGCTGGTTTTAGCAAAGTTTGTTGTGTAGATTCCTCAGGTGCTGCTAAGGGTCTAGCATTATCTCCAGTGATTAACTTCTGTCCTTGACAGAGAGGGGAGAGGACATCTTTATAAATGTACTTCTGCTTTTAGGCAACTAGGGGAAGGGCAGGGAGCTTTTGTTGTAACTTTCTTCTCAGTTGCCTTGAGCTCAAAATAATCCTTATTTTTAAAGATTATACTCCATTTATAGTTATAGCATATTGGCTGTATTCCCTGTGCTGTGCAATATATCCTTGTAGTTTATTTTATACATAATAGTTTGTACCTCTTAATCCCCTACCCCTATCTTGTCCCCCCGCTGCATCCCTCTCCCCACTTGTAACTTGTATAGTTTGTTCTCTATATCTGTGAGTCTACTTCTTTTTGTTATATTACTAGTTTGTTGTACTTTTTTAGATTCCACATATAAGTGATACCACACTGTATTTGTCTTTCTGTGTCTGACTTATTTCACTTAGCATAATACCCTCCAGGTCCATCCGTGTTGTTGCACATGGCAGGATTTCATTCTTTTTATGGCTGAGTAGTATTCCATTGTGTGTTTGTGTGTGTGTGTGTGTATTTATCTATCTATCTATATACCATATCTTCTTTATCCATTCGTCTGTTGATGAATGCAGGGTGCTTCTATATCTTGGCAGTTGTAAATAATGCTACTATGAATATTGGGGTGCATGTATCTTTTTGAATTAGTGTTTTTGTTTTTTCTAGATATTGCCCAAGAGTGGAATTGCTGGGTCCTATGATAGTTCTATTTTTAGTTTTTTGAGAAACCGCCATACTGTTTTCCACAGTGGATGCACCAGTTTACATCCCTACCAACACTGTATGAGGGTTCCCTTTTCTTCTTATCCTCACCAAAATTTATTTCTGTCCTTTTTGATGGTGGCCATTCTGACAGGTGTGAGGTCATATCTCCTTGTGATTATTTTTTAAGATTTTTTTGACGTGAACCATTTTTAAAAAGTCTTTTATTGAATTTGTTACACTATTGCTTCTGTTTATGCCTTGGCCCCTTGGCTGCGAGGCACGTGGGATCCCAGCTCTCTGACCAGGGATCGAACCCACACCCCCTGCACTGGAAGGCAAAGTCCCAACCACTGGACTGCCAGGGAACCCTCACTGTGGTTTTGATTTGCATTTCCCTGATGATTAGCAATGTTGAGCATCTTTTCATGTGCTTGTTGGCCATCTGCATTTCCTCTTTGGAAAAATGTCTATTCAGTTCTCCTGCCCATTTTTTAATCAGGTTGTTTTTTTTTTTTTGGATGATGAGATGCATGAGCTGTTTATATATGTTGGATATTAACCCCTTATTGGTCGTATCATTTGCAAATATTTTCTCACATTCAGTAGGTTGTCTTTTTGTTTTGTAGATGGTTTCCTTTGCTGTGCAGAAACTTTTTTATGTTTAATTAGGTCCCATTCGTTTATTTTTGCTTTTATTTCCTTTGCTTTAGGAGACAGATCCAAAAAAATATTGCTATGACTTACTTATGTCAAAGAGCGTTCTGCCTGTTTTCCTCTAAGAGTTTTATGGTTTCCAGTCTTACATTTAGGTCTTTAATCCATT
Organism: Leucopleurus acutus; assembly: GCF_964270905.1. NCBI lineage: Eukaryota > Metazoa > Chordata > Mammalia > Artiodactyla > Delphinidae > Leucopleurus > Leucopleurus acutus. The sequence goes on along the minus strand of NC_139159.1, from coordinate 49,677,117 downwards.
TTGAGTTTATTTTTGTATATGGTGTTAGAGAATGTTCTAATTTCATTCTTTTACATGTAGCTGTTTAGTTTTCCCAGCACCACTTATTGAAGAGACTGTCTTTTCTCCATTGTATATTCTTGCCTTCTTTGTCATAGATTGTATATTCTTGCCTCCTTTGTCATAGATTAATTGACCATAAGTGCATAGGTTTATTTCTGGGCTCTCTGTTCTGTTCCATTGATCTATGTGTCTGTTTTTGTGCCAGTACCATACTGTTTTGATTACTGTAGCTTTGTAGTATAGTCTGAAGTCAGGGCGTGTGATTCCTCCAGTTCTTTTTTTCTTTCTCAAGATTGTTGTGGCTATTTGGGATCTTTTGTGTTTCCATACAAATTTTTAAAGTATTTGTTCTCATTCTGTGAAAAATGCCATTGGTATTTTGATAGGGATTGCACTGAATCTGTAGATTGCCTTGGGTAGTATGGTCAATTTAACAGTATTAATTCTTCCAATCCATGAACATGGCATATCTTTCCATCTGTTTGTGTCATCTTCAATTTCTTTTATCAGTGTCTTACAGTTTTCCAAATACAGGTCTTTTCCCTCCTTAGGTAAATTTATTCCTAGATATCTTATTTTTTTTGATGCAACTGTAAATGGAATTGTTTTCTTAATTTCTCTTTCTGATAGTTCATTTTTAGTGTATCAAAATGCAACAGATTTCTGTATGTTAATTTTGTATTGTGCAATTTTACCAAATTCATTGATGAATTCTAGTAGTTCTTTGGTAGTGTCTTTAAGATTTTCTATATTGTCTGCAAACAGTGACAGTTTAACTCCTTCCTTTCCAATTTGAATTCCTTTTATCTCTTTTTTTTTTTTACATGCTTTCCTATTGCCCTCCCTCTCAGCTCTGCTGCCTGGTGGAATCACCCTTAAGCAGAGCCTCTTCCTTTTAGCGTTCCCCACTGTTACACCAGTGACAAGGGAAAAGGCAGAGAGTGTGAAATCTTCTAGTGGATTTGGTGGTAGGAAGATAAGGAAATGTCTGAATTCCATTTTCCAGTGAAATATGAAATGTGGTCATTAGTTATAACTGGGCCTGTGGAGGGTGTGGCATGAACAGCAAAAACTCATGCTCCCTCATGTTCCCCTTTCATATTATACAGCTACCCAGGCAGGAACTACAGTTCCCAGACTCCCCTGCTTCCAGGTGGGACCATGTGACTAGTTCTTGCTAATTGACTATGAGTAGAAGCAATTAGTCCTAATTGGCATTTCCTGGCTAAAGAGGTTGAGAAGTAGGTACATCTTTCCCCATTTTCTCTCTCTTGCACACAAGCTGTTGTGTGGGTGTAGAGAACTCCAAAGCTCTAGGAGGGTGGAGGCCCAAGATGAAAGGCACCTGGATTCCTGAAAGCCACCTGCCCTGGACTTTTGTGCACAAGAAATAAACTTTTATTTTTCAAGCTGCTGAAAGTTTGGGGTTTGCTTGTTCCAACAGGTAGCATTACTCTAACTAACCCAGGTGTAGTAGGTTTGCGAAGCAGTATGAAATGTGTCTCAGTGAGTGGGCAGTGAGGGAGCAGATGCTACCAGTGGTGCATCCTACCACATTAAGAGCCTCGCTGGCCTGGGCAGGATACTGGACAAGGATGAACAACTCAGATGTAGCTCTGTAGACAGATATGGGCCAAGGAGGGGCAGAGCTGCACGGCAGTGGCTGCAGGTCAAAAGACTACTCCTATATGCCCCAGGACCCTGTACAACCTGTAAGAACTATTTAATAAGCAGAAACCTCAATTGAGTTGGGAGACCAGAAGGGGGAGCTCTTACACCCTGCAACAAAATAGAGCCCAACAGGAAGAAGAAAGACTCTTCTTTGCTGGCAAGGACTCAGCTAACGAAATGCCTTGGACTCTGTTTACTACAGCCCTCCCACCTTCCTTTTCCTCTCTATAAAAAGCGTTCGTCTTCCCTTGCAGTACAGAAATTTCCACATGGCTCACCATGTTCGTAGACCCTGAACTACAATCCTCTGCTGATCCCAGATAAACCCATTTTTGCTGGAGAAATACCTGGCAGCCTATCTGTTTTAGGTCAACAAACCCTAAGAGGAGGGTGCCCTGAAAAATGACTGAAATTGGACTACCCGCCACACGTTCACCAAAGGAGTATAAAACGGCTGTGACTCATATTCCATAAATATGGGTGTGCCAGAAACATCACACATTTTTGCTTTCTTTAAAATCAAATTTAGTCTGCAAGCCTCCGTCCTACCAAGCTGGTGGAAAGTCAGTTCCAGGCATCACTGGTGCTCTGCCCTCTCCCTAGTATTGCATTGTGTCCAGAAGGCCAACATGGTGTTTCCAAGCAAGGGAAGGCCTATCATCTTTGATTCAGGATGACCAGCACAGATATCCTTAAGGGAGCACAGGGATCCTCTGCAGTATTGCTATATTCTCTGGGCGTTTTTAAAAATAGGACCAGGTCCACTAACTACTTAGGAAGTCACTGACCTCAGGAATCTCCCTCTACCTCTTTCTGCTGCCCAGGAACCAGTCTTTCTCCCCTGACACCTGTCCCCTGGAAAACTCATACTTCTGAAAAATAAAAGCCAGAAAGGTGGGTTAGGTATGGATGGCTTCTGTTTTCTAATCCAGCAACATAAACCTCCCTGGCAGCAAAGGGTGAGGGGTCTGAAATTCAGGGAGAACCATACACAAATGAATATTTTGGTTTCAGCATCAATCTCTTAGGGCTATTTTGAGGATGAGAAGAGAGAAAGCATGTAAAGCAGCCAGCATAGAGCCTGGCGTGGAGCAAGTTCTCCATCATTATTACATGTCTGTCCACCACCTTCCATGTTCCTTAATCTCACCATCACAAAAACAAGTTAAGTGAAAGTGTCGGGCAAGTCCTAGAAAAACTTTAAAATTCTGTCCAGTTAGTTACTGTCCTCACCAAATAAGAGGTGTCACCACTCAATAAATGATGTCACTGCCATAGTCCAAGCATAGATGTTGGGCTTAGTTTATAAACACTGACACAGCCGAGGATCTCTGTGGCAGCCATGAGAATGCATCACTCACCTCCCAACTGCGGGGATTCTAATCCTAGCCATGAGGGGGGTGTGACAAAAATATGAAGGTGGGAGTGTGACAAGGATATGAAGGTGGGCGTATTGCTGGGGGTGTGGCATTCTCTGAAGGTGACTTTGACTTGGGAACTCCCGGACAGCCATGCTGGTCCTTCCTCAGACTGCAGGGCAATCTTAGAAGGTTTCACCCAGCCTTCGTTCCTTTCCTCTCTCCTTCACTAAGCGGCAGACCTGTATTATGCTCTGAAGCCAGGCTCTCCCAGCCTCTTCTGGCTCCCTCCCTGTTTTCTCTCACAGATGTTTCCTCTAATAAATTTCTTGTTCATTTCATCTTGTCTTGTACTTGCTTCTCAGAGGACTCAGCCTAACACGTTCTCCCCATTCAGTACACACACTTTCTTTTCATAAGTGTATCATTTATCTAGATAACAAATATTAATTAAATGCACTTGTTATATTTAAATTATGAAATGCAGTATATAAGGACAAATGTTTTAGATATAACTGTTAAGATTTCTTCTTACCTTAAAGTGTTAACTCTTGTTTCAACTGCCCTTTAACATTTCTTTTTGATGAATTTGTCACCTGCTACTATTTAGTCTGAGCTTTAAAATCTCAAGTGGCTGTTGAGTTCCCTCATGGCTCTTAACTCTCCCTAGAAACTCAAAACTAATTAAAAACAAAAAGTCAATGGCATTAAAAATATATATCTAATATATATAATTAAAATGTAAATAAATAATAAAATATAAATATATATTGCATATATATGCAATACAAAGACGTTCACAGTATTTAGAAGATACAGGAAGAGAACTACCCATGATGCCATCATTCTATCACAATAGCTGCCATTTTTAGGGGCCCCGTGTCCCTACCACCACCTCCTGCTCTCTCCAGGGCCACCTCTTCTCTGGAGGGTCATCCACAGAACTGCCTGGGTTCAGCATGAGCCCCAGGTTCTCAGCCCTGGAGGCACATCAGAATCATCTCTGGAGCTTTTAAAAATGACCCAGGCCCAGGGCTTCCCTGGTGGTGCAGTGGTTAAGAATCTGCCTCCCAATGCAGGGGACATAGGTTCGATCCCTGGTCCAGGAGAATCCCACATGCCGCGGAGCAACTAAGCTCGTGTGTCACAAGTACTGACTGACTGACAAGTACTGCATGCCTAGAGCCCATGCTCCACAACAAGAGAAGCCACTGCAATGAGAAGCCAGCACGCAGCAACAAAGACCCAACGCAGCCAAAAAAAAAAAAAAAAAAAAAAAAAAAGACCCAGACCCAGCCTTTAGCTGGATCTCATTAAGCTGAATCTTTCCTTCCTCCTTTTTGGAGTCTAGGCACAGAATAAAATTGATTGGATTCCTCGATGTTTATACCACTTACCATCACTAGTGCACTCAGAGTACTGCTCTTTTCAATATTTTTATTACTCTCTTTATTATTTGACCTCTTCCTCCCTGATCCCCACTCTTTTTCCCTCCTGCTAAGGGTACCCCAGGGATTTTAGATATGTTATTAAATGTGCTTGTATTCTTATAAATATATAGGGTTGTTTGGGTATATGTGTTTTTAATGTACATTTGTAGGTTGTTTCTTATCTGTTCCCCCCAATAGTATGTTTTAAGGTTCTGTCTTTATTGACATATGAATACTAGCTCCTGGCTTCTCACTCCTGCACAGTGTCCCTCATACCTTACTTTCCATTCTTGTAGGGATGAACACCCACATAGCCCTGAGCTGTCCTCCAGCCCTGGCAGCTCTGCAGTGAGCATCCTCGTGTATGTGCCCTTGTGAGCCTGTGTGAGAGTTCCTCTGGCAGGAGTGTTCTAGCATCCTCAGCTGATTCTGATGCACAGCCAGGGCTGAGGACCACTGCCATCCTTCAACAAGTTTTCTGATCTTATAAGGTTTTCCTTACACTCCTCTCGCATGGGACTGACTCCTCCCCAGCTGAAATCTGAGATATTCAGGCTACGTCTTTTACCCCATAAAAACTCTCCCTTCAGGATCTCAGAAATGCTAAAGTAGCAGTGGTGAATCACATCTTAAATGTGACCCTGTATTTGTTTCCTGTTATCGCTGTAACAAAGTACCACAATCTCAGTGACTTAAAACAACACAAATCTCTTTTCTTAAATTCTGGAGGTCAGAAGTTCTAAAATTTAGGTGTCAGCTGAACTGTGTTCCTTTTGCGTACTCTAGGGGAGAATCCATCTCCTGCCTTTTCCAGCTCCTAAGAGGCTGCCTGCATTCCGTGGCTGGAGGTCCTTTGGCTTGTCACTCCAACCTTTGCCTCTGGCATCACATGTCCTACTGTGGATGGGACCCTCCTGCCTTCCTCTTCCAGGGATCCTTGTGATTACATCAGGCCCACCTGAATAATCCAGGATAATCTTTGTAGTTTAAGATCCTTAACTTAGTCACGCTTGCAACTGTGAGTTTATACATTTTGTCATGTAAAGTAACATACCCATGGGTTCCAGGGATTAGGACTTGGATGTCTTGGGTGGGTGAGGAAATTATTCTGCCTACCATATGACCATTGAATTTTTTAAATTTAAACTTTATTTAGTTTCTTAAAAATAAAAAGTAATCTATGCTTTGTTTGTGTTACGAACAATGCAGAGATATATAAGGAACAAGGTGATGGCTCAGCCCACTCTTCCCTGATAACTCCTGTCCATAAACTATTAAAAATTCAACTCAGACCTTTCATCCATGTTCATCTTCACACATACATTTGTGTTGTTGTGTTGTGTGCTGGTTGTTTTACAGAACCAGGGTCATACATGTTAATCCATAACTTCTTCCTCTTAATGTACCATGGAGTCCCTCCAGATTAATCCATGGGGACCTCACTCATCATGTTTATTAAATATTCTGCAGGATGAGCAAATTGTAATCCATTCAGCTCTTACCTCATTGAGAGATATTCAGATGGTTTTCTGACTTCCACCTCTTCAAACCAAGCTTCAAAATGTGTCCTTTGGTTTGTGTACACCAGTGCTCTTATTTCTGAAGGTTGCCTGAAGTGGAATATGGCCTCCAAAGATATGTGCCTTTTTTTTTTTTTTTTCTGTCTGCGTTGGGTCTTCGTTGCTGCGCGCGGGCTTCTCGTTGTGGTGGCTTCTCTTGTTGCGGAGCACGGGCTCTAGGCGCGTGGGCTTCAGTAGTTGTGGTGCACGGGCCTAGCTGCTCCATGGCATGTGGGATCTTCCTGGACCAGGGAATGAACCAGCATCCCCTGCATTGACAGGTGGATTCTTAACCAATGTGCCACTAGGGAAGTCCCTGATATGTGCCTTTTTAGTAGATAATGTCAGATTGTTGTCCAAAAGGTTCAGTAACTTATACTTTTACCAGCAAGAAATGAGCATGCCCTCTTAACCACAAAACCGCCTCCAGCCAGAGTAAAATAGTGTTGCTGTTTATGGTTTAAGTTAATTTGATGTGTGAAAAAGAATATGCCGTTAATGTTTTAATGCACATCTCTGCAATGAACACAGGGTTCAGGGTGATTTTTTCATGTGCATTGACTACTTACATTTCCTTTTCTGCAAATTACCCTCTTGCCTATCATTTATTTTATTATTTTAAAATAAACTTTATTTTTTTTTTTGCGGTACATGGGCCTCTCACTGTTGTGGCCTCTCCTGTTGCGGAGCACAGGCTCCGGACGCGCAGGCTCAGCAGCCATGGCTCACGGGCCCGGCCGCTCCGCGGCATGTGGGATCCTCCCGGACCGGGACACGAACCCGTGTCCTCTGCATCGGCAGGCGGACTCTCAACCACTGCGCCACCAGGGAAGCCCTAAAATAAACTTTATTTTTAAGAACAGTTTTAGATTTACAGAAAAATTGTGAAGACAGTGCAGAGAGTTCCCACAGAGCTGTGCTCAGTTTCTCCTACTAATAACAGCTTACATTACTTTGGTACATTTGTTACAGCCAATGGACCAATATTGATACATTATTATTAATTGAAGAGTTTCTTCAGATGTCCTTAATTTTTTTACCTAATGTCCCTTTTCTGTGCCAGGATCCCATCCAGGCACCACGTTACATTTAGTTGTTTCATCTCCTTGGGCTCCTCTTGGCTTTGATAGCTTCTCAGACACTCCTTATTTTTGATGACCTTGACAGTTTTGAATAATGCTGGTCAGGCATTGTGTAGTATGTCCCTGTCTGGGACTTGAATGATCTTTTTCTAATGACTAGACTGGCGTTAGGATCCAAACTATCAACATGACTAATCACCTTGATGTTGGCCTTGAGCACCTGGCTGAGGTAGTGTTTGTCAGATTCTCCCCTGCAAAGTTATTCTTTCCCCCCTTTTTCCATACTGGACTCTTTGGAAGGAAGTTACTACGTGCAACCCACACCTAAGGAGTCGACTGTTATGCTCCTCCTTTAGGGTAAAGTATCTACATAAATTATTTGGAATTCTTCTGTATGAGAGATTTGTCTGTTTCCCTCATTTAATTGTTTACTCAATCATTCATTTATATATATATCCATTTGGATGCATGGATATTTACTTTATATTTTGGGTTATAACGCAATATTGTCTTACTTATTTTCTTGTTCAAATTGTTCCAGCTTTGACCATTTCAGATGGCTCCCATGACCCTTTGACATATCCCCATCAATACGGTTTTTGTTTTTTTGAGCACATCCTTACTTTCTGGCACTTCAGGGTGCTCCAGGTTCTTCTTGTATCCTAGAATCAGCTTGCCCTATCCTAGAATCAGCCTTTTCTCCAAGGAGTCCTAGTTTCTCTTATGAGAGGATGGTATTAGAAACCAGGTCTGGGTACAAGATTGCTCATTGCTACTGGGGTGTTATTGCTTCCATGTCCTCTCAACTGACAGAGCAAGGAAATATATGTGAACTTACCAGTATATCTATACATACCTAAAAATATTTCTGTATGAACATGAATTAATTCCTGTATCTGCAACTCTAATCCATTACCACCAAGAGGAATAGTCTAGCCTCTTTCCCATGCTTATTTGTAAATGCCCACTCCAAGGGTGAGAAGCCAGGCTCCCTCCATCCACCAATATTTACTTAATTGTTTATTTCCAGTACACATGTATACCAGTATGAGAATTATTAACCTATACCCTGATGGGAAAAAAATTTCATCAAACAGAGTACAATTTTATGCGCAGCTCTTTTTGCCTTTAGTCTTATGGCTCTACTCATTTCCAGAATTACCTAGGTCAGCGCCTTTCCCCCTCACCCCCTTCAGGGAGGTGTTTTGTTACATTTTAATGCAGATTATTTCATCACAGTCTGCATTCAATCCTGGAGTCCCTCCTAAATGTTTTTTTTTTTTTTAACGTGTATGCATTTGTTCACTATTTATGCTGTAAAGTTCTATGGATTTTGATCAATACATGGTGTCCTGTATCTACAAGGATGGTACATACAGAATAGTTTCTCCACCCTAAAAGAAATTGCATGCTTCTTCTATTCAACCCTCTACCCCACTCCTACCAAATCCCTGCCAATCACTGATCATTTTACTGTCTCTATAGTTTTTCCTTTTCCAGAATCTCATGTAGTTGGAACCATGCAGTACGTAGCCTTTTCAGATTAACGTCTTTCATTTATCAATATGTATTTGAGATTCATACTTGTCTTTTCGTGACTTGATAGCCTATTATTTTTTAAAATCACAAAATAATATCCCACCGTGTGGACGTACCACAGTTTTTTTAATCCATTTTATGTTCTATTGAAGGACTTCTTGACTGCTCTCAGTTTTTAGAGATTATGAATTAGGCTGCTATACATATTCTTCTTGTCTCTTTTTAAATTGTTTATCCTTTGATTTTCAAATTGTTTACTAAGGATATAGACTTTGACAGGTTTCAACTATTTTTTTCCTAGTCTATTATATCTCCATTGACTTTATGATTTTTGCCTCACAATATTAAAAAATGTAATCGAATATAACTGTATTTTTTGTTATGGCTTCTGGGTACCCTGTCTTGCTCAAATTGTTTTTCTTCATCCCAAGGTTAAAAGCTGTTCTTCTGAATTTCTTTGCCATTACATATTAAGGAAGAGTGCCTGGGTTTAAATAAGAGATAGAAATGCTGAAGAATAACAGAGGGCATGGGGGATAGTGACTTGGGGCTGAGAAGCATTTTGTCTCTGAATTCCAAGTGGTCCATCACCTGGGCTTTCTAGGATGAGCTGTGAGTAAAGGTTTTCATGGGGTCCCTTCAGACACTAGTTCTAGGAGCAAGGAGCTTTATGGCTTGAATTTGGTGAAGTAAAACCAGACCCCAGGGTTGTTTCCTGAGCTCGTCCATCCCACCCTGTATCCCTTTGTCTGTCTGCTTCCTAGACTTAAAGGTGAGGGCCAGGTCTGGCTTGTTGATCCTTGATTCCTCAATGCCTGGCCTGATGCCTTGTGGGCAAGCAGGTAAGAGGGAAGGGAGGGAGGGAGGGAGGAAAGAAAGAGTGTGGGTTATTTTCCATTAACTCTAAAGTTCCGCATTAAGTTCTCTGTTCCGCTGTGGGCCCTGGTGGCTAACCTCATTGAACCCCCTCACGGGCTCCCTCGCCTTCTGGTTGCCCACTGGGGCTGGCTAACGGGATACACTGTCAGGGAATTGGAGGTTGGGAGGAAAGGGAGGTGGGAGTATTTATTGCTCTCACTATGCACCTGCTGGGCAGTCCTGGCAGCAGTACATTCTTCTACATTCACAGCTCCTGTCCAGCAGCCCCTCTCCCAGGAGGCCAGCTTTCACCTGGACGCCACCACCTCTTCCCCTGCCTCTGCAGGTCAGGTGGGCGAGTGGCTTCCCCTTGTGGGCAGCTGCTGTGGGCATCAATGTCTCTTACTACTTCTGGGAAGCTACGCACACCTCTGTAAATAGTCACTTCACTAAAAAGCCTTTTAAAAACCGCAGCTGAGTGTACTCTCTGTTTCCTGCCTGGACTCTGACAGGTCCTTAAAGGGAAGAAAGTAGGGAAAGAAGCAACAGGAGCCTGGAAGGATAAGGGGGCTTCTCAGAAGCACTTACACAACCCCGGGAAGAACAAGTCTTGTTATTCCCTGTACTCACCCACTGAAGCGGAAAAGGACTTACAGAAAGGACTGTGTGAGGCTACACGATGGCCGGCCTGAGTCACCCCAGCTGTCCCGTGGTTAGTGGCTGTCTCCTCTCTGTGCCCCTCAGTGCTTGGTTCTATCTAGATAGGAATCCTTGATAAGGTGGGATTATAATTTACTACTTTATAGGCCTGTCTCCCACCCTGGACTGAAAACTCCTCAAAGGCAAAGATTTGGGTTTTGGCCATTTCCGGATCCTGCCATTTCTCACAGGCTGCGGGGCACAGAGGAAGCCCTTGAATGGATTCACGTGAAGAAGGAATGAAGGTTTCTCCCACAAATGAACCTGTAGGCCCACCTTTCTAAAACCCACCCCCTTCTGAGGTGGTGAAACCACGTCAGAATCCCGTAGCCAGGCCCTGAAGGCTAAAAAGTACTTGACGCTGATGATGCCGGAAGGTGACTAAGCTGCTGATTCAAGAAAACCAACTTCCTCTTCCAAGACGGCTGCCTAATCTATTCTCAAGTTGTTTCGCCCAGACACATCCTGGCCTTATGCTTGCCTGCCACCTTTGCCTGCTTCTTCAAGGGCTGCCAATTTCAGTCAAACAGCTTTCTCGTTCTTGTACCCTTTTGTTCTGTTGCTGTCTCAGATATTATCCAAATGGTCCGTTCTAACCCCTTCACACCTGGATCAGGAAACCCTCACCACACAAAGCCAACGGTGTGGACCACATCCTCCCATCCCCAAACCAGGATGCAGTCATTTGAAACCTGGGGTGTCCCAGGAAACCTGGGATAAATACTCATATCTATAGAACCAACACTAAACCTTGATCCATTTTTAATGTAAGTGGTCTTTATAACCACAAACATATGGGGGAGAAAAACAGTGAACAAAGCTTAACTGTTTTGTTGACTAATTGACTGTAGTTTTCATAGGCATGGTGACCATATTCCTGTAATTTTCTGACGCAGTGGGTTTTTTTTTAATTTTAATTTTATTGGCATATAGTTGATTTACAATGTTGTGTTAGTTTCAGTTGTACAGCAAAGTGATTCAGTTATGCATATACATATATTCATTCTTTTTTAGGTTCTTTTCTCTTATAGGTTATCACAGAATATTGAGTTCTCTGTGCTGTACAATATGTCCTTGTTGGTTATCTGTCTTTATATAGTAGTGTGTGTATATTCATCCCAAGCTCCTGATTTATCCCTCCCCTCTAATGCAGTGTTAATTTCAAACGTTCCATTAGTGGAAACATTTTTAATGCTGAATGTTATGATTCATGTTGTTGTATTGTTTTCAGTAAAAGCAGTTCTTTATGTGTATAATAAAATGTGACATTTTGTACACCACTATAAGATTTTTTTCATCTAAAATCACAGCCCAGCCGTTGGAGTCACCCCAGCCTAGGTGCCAAATAGTGAATGAAGAAGACTCTAGAAGATTCCAGCCATTTGGGTGTTCCCAAATGGAGCAAAGACAAAGCATCTCACCAAGCCCTTCCTGAATTTCTGACCTACAAATTCATGAGTTTAAAAAAAAAAAAAAAGGTTGTTTTCTGCAAAAATAAATAAATAAATCACAAACTGGAGTAAAATTCTTCTCAGGCCATTATCCTTAGTGTATGAAAATGCAGTTGTCACTGAAGTTTTAGTAGAAGAAAAGGGGTATTTTCCCTCCAGAACCTTCCAGACTGGAAATTTCAGACCTTCTGATGCTTGGTGATCCTCATTCCACTAAGAGCAGAAGTTATTCCAGCCGCAAAGGGTCATGACCATGCCCTTGGGGGAGCTCTCTACAGTGCAAAGAGAAAGATGATCTGCTGGAAGGGGTTCTAAGTGGTAGACCAGTTGCTTCTGGAGCAGTGAGTGCTGGATTTCAGACACCCTGTCTGGCATCCTGACTCCAGGACTCTTCCTGTTACTGACACATTGTCTAAAGCACACTTAAATCCTTTGACAATTATAGCATGGTGTTAGTCTTGCCTTCGCTGTGAGAAGTTCCTGGAAAGGTACTTCTCATTGACAACAGCTCCTGGCACTGCGCTTCGTCATAGCAGGTACTCAGTAGACAAAAACTTGCCTGTGAGGATGATGAGCAGACTCAGGCAACCAGTCCACCGCAGGCCAGGCTTCCCCAAGGCGTCCTGCGAGGCAGTGGGGTCACCAGTACATTCCTTGGAAATGCCCAAGGCCCATCTGGAATGCCCCTCTGGCCTCTCCTAGCCCTTGTATATTCAGTTTCTTTGGAACTCTCTCCTCTCCCAACCCCCCCAAACACCTCCTTGAATTTAATCTGAGGCTTTTGTGAAGAGGGTATTTCTCTCCATCTCTGCTATAGAGCACAATATCTGGCATTTAAACTGATAAATCTGGCTGGCAGGTTGGTGAATGAATGAATTGAATCTGGACTAACAGGAGGGTGAGCAGGTGGGTAGGTGAATAAAATAATGAACTGTCACCAGGCATGCCCTGGAATGGCACCCTCCAGAGAACAGAGATTCCTACTTTTTCAAGACACCAGTGGGATTCCATTGACTCCACAGCATGAAATTTTTCCAAAATCCATTTTTAAAATGTGTTACTTAGAAACCAGAATATTTATGAACATGTCATCAAGGTATGGCAAGACACTTATAAAGGTAACTCTACCGTTTGGTACATACAAACATTCATTTATACCTAGCTGCTAGGTAATAAATTTTTGAAATGTTCAATGTTTTTCATTCACCACCTGTATTAGCGGGCCAGTACTTCCCTCAACTGAAAGCAAAATGTGTTTGCTATCACCATCAATATTCTGTAACATTGAACTTGAAGGAAGCTTTTAAGGAAAAAGGGCTTTGAGAGCTTTAAGATCCTATCCAGAGTTTCTCAACCTTACCTGTGTGATTCAGTTACCTGGGGAGACTTTTAAAATTCTCGACGTCCAGGCTGCACACCTCAAATCTATTACATTAGAATCTCTGGAGATGGGACCCAGGCATCAGTACTTTTTTCTTTAAAATGTTTAAAAATTTTTTTTTTTCTTTTTGTGTGTGTGGTTTAGTTTGTGTTTTTTACCTTTATGGTTTGGCATCCTTTTTTTTTTTTTGCGGTACGCGGGCCTCTCACTGTTGTGGCCTCTCCCGTTGCAGAGCATAGGCTCCGGACACGCAGGCTCAGTGGCCATGGCTCACGGGCCCAGCCGCTCCGCAGCATGTGGGATCTTCCCAGACCAGGGTATGAACCCGTGTCCCCTGCTTCGGCAGGCGGACTCTCAACCACTGCGCCACCAGGGAAGTCGGGCATCCGTGTTTTTAAAGCTTCCCTAGGTGATTCCCATATGCAGCCAAGGCTTTAACGCACATGCAGCTGAGACTAATGAAAAAGACTTACTGTGCAAACGTGAGGGTTTTGCATTCCCCGTAACAGTCAGATCTGTAACCAGCCAGTGTCCTCATTCTGAGCCCTCCCCATCATCCCTCTTCCTTTACACTTATTTCTGTCTTGGTGGTCACGAATTACTGACGGGCTGTGTCCATGAGGATCCAAGTTCAGGTGAACTATGCTCTCATTTCATGACAGCTGTACTTTTCCACTCATGAACTTTGGACTGAACTTCTGTGCCTTGAAGGAGTTTTAGGGTTTGAGAAAAGCAGATAGTTGAAATAAATCCTTAGGAGGTTGCAAACCACCCTGAGCCAGAGCTGGCCCTTTCCCCAAATCACAGGAATGTTGAGACACAACAGCTGTATGGCCACCCCACCCTCTGTCAGTGAACATGCTCCCCCCATACTTTTGTACTCTCATCGTTGCCCCAGTCAAAACTCCAACCACATTTCTCTCCAGTAGTCCCTACCGGAGTAGCTTTGAAAAAGCGCTTGCCTTGTGCAGGGGGCGCGGGTTTGTGCCCCGGTCCGGGAGAGTTCCACGTGCCGCGGAGCGGCTGGGCCCGTGAGCCATGGCCGCTGAGCCTGTGCGTCCGGAACCTGTGCTCCACAATGGGAGAGGCCACAACAGTGAGAGGCCCGAGTACCGCAAAATAAATAAATAAATAAAAGCGCTTGCCTTCAGCCCTAACTAGTCTTGGTTTCTGCTTTGACTGTTTCATTTCTGGGCAAGGTCATGTCACAAAATCATTTGGAAAAACAGTGTCTGGGGATGCCCACCCCAAAAGTATCTTTTCCTGGGATTTGGCGGTAGTGGGGTATAAAGTAGCACACAGGAGGGCAGATCTCACCATTCATCTCCGTTCCCATCTGTTCATCCTTCCGTTGCCCACTAACCTGGCGGGGCTCTGTGGTGGGTTGAACCAAAATACTCTCACACACCAGTGCATTGCAGTTATGTATTCAGTTTTCTATGTTCCTGAATAACACGGGCCATGGGAAGGGGGAGAGAAACTCTGGAAGAGCTGCCGGGCTGGATACCTGACTCTACTAAGTCCTGGGTTCCTACACTTTACAAAATCATCTTCCTACAGGCAAACCGGCTCCCACAGGGATAGCATGGGTTGCAGGGGTCACAGGGGCTGCAGGGATCACAGGGGTTGCAGGGAGACGTGCAAGGGTAGCAGGGAGACTCGATCTTGACACAACTGCCGAGCCCGTAGGAGTACGTCACGTCCTTCTCATCTACACACGGGGGCAAGCTGAACTCTTTGCAGATGTTCATGTAGCTGTACTTTTTCGATCCCAGGCCGTCGTATCTGTTCTCGCGCTCAGCTGACACGCACACCTTTCCGTCCTTCACTCGCACCTTGACTTGATCGGGTTCAAAGCCGCACACGTTCACTGATCCTAAAATGTTACTGCTACAGCAAGAGGAGGCTAGAATTCTATTTGTTGTTCTTCTCAATCTGGAATTTAGGAAAAAGAAAGGGTGGGAGGAAGAAGCTCAGACCATGGAACTCAGACACAGCTTAACAAGCAATATTTTTACCTCTTTTTTTAAAAAAGAAAAACAGCAAAAGTAATAAACACTAGTCATTGTGAAAAGTCAAACTTTACAGAAGCGTGTAGAAGTAAAAAATGAGAGTCCTCCCATGTAAATCACACTCCCTCACAGGTAAACCCCTGTTAACAACAGATGGGTGCTTGGCCTTCCAGATCTTTCTCTTGTATTTATTTTTCATTTTCTTTTTCCTTCAAGTTTTATTGAGATATAATTGACATACAGCACCGTGTGAATTTGAGGTGTACAGAATAATGATTTGACAACATACATCATGAAATGACTATCACGATAAGTTTAGTGAACGTCCATCATCTCATATAGATACAAAATTAAATAGAAAAAATTATTTTTTTCTTTGTGATGAGAACTCAGGATTTACTCTTTACTTTCATATATAACCTACAGCACTGTTACTTAATCATGTTGTATATTATATCCCTGGTACTTATTTATCCTGTAACTGGAAGTTTGTACCTTTTGACCACCTTTATCCAATCCCCCCCACCCCATCCCACTGCTCTGATAACCACAAATCTCATCTCTTTTTCTATGAGTTTGTTTGGTTGGTGGGTTGGGTTTTTCTGAAGTACAATTGACCTATAATACTATGTTAGTTCCTGGTGCACAACATAGTGATTTGACATTTCTATGCATTACAAAATGATCACCACATTCTCTTGCATTTAAATCTCAGCTCCTCCTCTTATTAGTTATGGAACTTTGGGCAGGCTCCTTAAACCTCTCTGTGCCTCAGTTTCCTCATCTGTAAAATTGGGACAATAATAGTAACCCATTTCTAGGGGTTTCATGAGACTTAAATTAGTTAATGAATGAAAAGGATCTATACTAGTGCTTGCCACGTAGTTAGGATGCTAGGCTTTTGTCTGTTGTGTGTTTTTTCTTTTTCTTTCTTTCTTTCTTTTTTTTTTTTTCCCCACAGTGTGCCG
Organism: Leucopleurus acutus; assembly: GCF_964270905.1. Classification (NCBI taxonomy): domain Eukaryota; kingdom Metazoa; phylum Chordata; class Mammalia; order Artiodactyla; family Delphinidae; genus Leucopleurus; species Leucopleurus acutus. Next base: position 49,661,067 of record NC_139159.1, on the reverse strand, counting down.
TGGAAAGTGTTAAGCCATTAGAGGCACTGTTTCATTTGACCCTCACAAGAACCCTGTCATGCAGGTGTAATTGTCACCATTTTGTAGATGGGGAGTTGGTGAAGATGGTGAATGGCAGAGCCTAGATTCAAATCCAGGCTTGTTTAATGCCTAGGTCATGATTTTAACCATCAGTCAGACTGAGCTCTTGGCATGAGGACCTCATCAGCCTGGCATCAGCCCTGAATGCTCTGGCCCTGCTCAGGGACCACTTTCTTTCTAATTGCCTGATCCTTCCAAAGACAACCTAATGCTCTGAAATGCTCTTCTTTTTATCCCTTAACATTTTTTTAAAAAATCTGTGTTCTAAGGGCTTCCCTGGTGGCACAGTGGTTGAGAGTCCGCCTGCCGATGCAGGGGACACGGGTTCGTGCCCCGGTCCGGGAAGATCCCACATGCCGCAGAGTGGCTGGGCCCGCGCGTCCGGAGCCTGTGCTCTGCAACGGGAGAGGCCACAACAGTGAGAGGCCCGCGTACCGCAAAAAAAAAAAAAAAAAAAAATCTGTGTTCTAAGACTCACTCCTGGCAAATCTTTTGGCCTCCAAAATGAGGTATTGGCATGTATGCTTTCTAGAAGCTCTTCTGGTTTGAGGAGTCTGGACTGTGACTGGGTGATTGGTTAGAGATACATTTTTAATTCTTACTTTTTTTGCTGAATTTTTTAATATATTTACTTCTTTTTGTTACTTAAGTTATACAAGTTCATTGTAAAAAACTCAGAAAATACAGATAAGCAAAAAGAGGGAATATTTTTTTAACATACCCATAAGCCCTGTTGTCTTCTACAGGAGATGGATCTGGGAGCCAGATCTACAAGCCAAAGCTGGCTCCCGGATCTATCTCCTCCTCTTACAATATGAGTCTTGAAGTATAAGTTTGTTGTTTCTGTTTTGTTTTTGTTTTTGCTTAGATTCCCCCTCTTCCTCTATTCGTATCACTCCAGCCCCGTCCCCACTGCAGCAGCTGAACAGGGGTCTCACAAATGTGGGTCTTCAGGAAATTGCCCCAAAGTCTTGGCTAGACAAGGTTTCTTCTTCCTTTTGCTTCTAGGCCAGGGGTTATCAGTGGGGATGTGTGGGTTTAGGAGAAATTGCAGGAGCCTCATTTTACTCATCAGATTTAACTCTGAAGTTGCAACCTGACTCCTGCCTGGCAAAGTACCTGTCACCCCACATGCGATTTTCCTTGGTTCTGTGGGGTTCTGGGCAAAGAGAGGTGGCCTGCTCTACTAGTTATCACCAGGGAGGAACTTAGTCATAGTAAACAGAGGCAAGTCAGCCTCTTTGGTTGGTGGCAGAAGGCTCTTCGGAATGCTAGGGAAAAGCAGGTGGGCAGTGCCATCTGTCTGCCACTCTGGGCTGTCACCTGTTCTCTCAGCTGAAGCTGAATTTCACCTGAATGTATGACCAAGCTCCTGAACGCGATACTGCCCACAGCAAAGGTGAGGGATATCGCCAGCCATCTTCACAAAGGTATGAATCAGGTTCAGCCGGCTGACGAATAAAGTAATGAGGATGATGAGAATGCCTATCTCTACTCTGAACCAAAGGGAGGCTGGCCTTCCTCTAGTTTCCTTGGAGTACTTTACTTTTTCTCCTAATTTAGACCCCTCCAAAGACCCATTAAGCTCAATTGTTCCTTTCCAACGCATCTTTCCCTCTCTCTTCTTTCTTCTCCTTCTTCCCATTTCCTGCCTTGTCTCTCTCCTCCTGACTTTTGGTTGATACTGAATAAGGGTATCAGAGTGGAGCAGAAGGGAGCAGAGTGGCACGATACAGGTGTATCTGAACACCTGCGGGGCTTGTTCAATTACAGGCGTCTGGGCCCCACCCCCAGACTTTCTGATTCAGCCAGTCTGGGGAGGAGCCAAGAATTTGCATTTCTAACAAGTTCCGGGTGATGCTGGCTGCTGGTCCTGGTCGGAAGATCACTCAGGACCACTAACCAGGTGATTAAGCACAGGGATTCCAGAGTCAGGCAAACCTGGCTTCAGGTCCCAGCTGTCCCATTTCCTGATGATCATGAACGTTGCCCTGACTCTGGTTGATCAATCTATAAGATGGCCATGGTGTTACAAGGATTAAATGAAGGTGAAGTGTTAGGCACTTGGTTTTCACTCAATAAAGGGTAAATTTCTTTAACAGGCTGTACCAGGCTCCGCTTTACACAGACTTCCCTGAAATTCAAGGCTTTAAGCGACCAGGCCCTGAGTCCTGTGTCATTAAACACTAAGGTCAAATAATGGACATGCATTTGGCCTGGATGGGCAGCAACTCCTACTCTTGGCACCCCGAGACCTCTGCATACAAAGAGATTGTGATGAGAGGGGACCAAGGGGCCCAACTCGCTTCCAGCTCTGCAGGGACACAGAGGGAAACAGCGGAACTCTCCTCTGAGCGGGAAAGCCAACCAGCCACCAGCCGTAAAGTAAGTAAAGCCAAAAAGCCCCGGAGTTCCTCTCTGCCGGCTCCCAAGGTGTGACTATGCCCTGATCTTTGGGTCAAAGGATGGGGGATGGAAAGATTCCCTGAGGGCTTAAGACCCAGGAAGGCTAAACCACAAAGAATGCAACCCTGAGGGCTAACAGTCACCAGCCTCCCCCAGTGAGAGTGATTCAGTGAAATCTTCATACTCAGAGCGTGAGGGGTAAACAAGAAACCAGAGGGCAGGTTTTTGAAGTTTTCAGAAGATGGTACCCTTTGTGGGGGGCTTTTCAAGGGAACTTCTTGAGCCACAGGCTGCCCACGGATACTTGGATGAGCAGATGGAAGCACAGTCTCAGGATGAGTTTCCAAGCACCAGCAAAGGGCACAGGGCTGAGCCCAGTGCATTCCTAGGCGCAGCTGCAAATCAAGGTTCATGTGCCCGCAAGGACTAAAGCCAGGTGTCAGAGCCACTCTGCTGCGGGGTAATTAGATAATAAACTCATAACGGCAGGATTGAGGAGGGGCTGACTTTGCTTCTGGCACTTGAGTACAGAAGACAGGAAGCCCACGAAGTGTGGAGGTGAGTCAGGTGCAAACTTACAGCAGGCTGGTTGCATGGCTTCTTTTTTTTTTTTAACATCTTTATTGGAGTATAATTGCTTTACAATGGTGTGTTAGTTTCTTCTTTATAACAGTGAATCAGTTATACATATACATATGTTCCCATATCTCTTCCCTCTTGTGTCTCCCTCCCTCCCACCCTCCCTATCCCACCCCTCCAGGCGGTCACAGAGCACCAAGCTGATCTCCCTGTGCTATGCGGCTGCTTGCCACTAGCTATCTACCTTCTTACAAAGGAAACCAAATTCAGTCACTCCAGTCTCTCTCAATCAAAAGGAAGGAAGAGTCGGAAAAGGTGAGTGCTTGGGGTGCAAAAGGAAATTTGGGGAGGAAAAAAGAATATCAAAGAAGCTAAAGAAATGAAAGGACTTACTTGGGTTTCTACTAATGAAGATACGGCCAAGGTATCTTTTGAAGCAACTGCTCAGTAAACAATGAAAAGGAATTGGACCTTCTGTACCCAGTCCAAAAACGCAGCACACGCGCGCGTGCACCAATCAAATAACACACACTCAGGAAGGCTCAAATGACTCTTGGGGGGAATTATATGGTTATTCAAAACTTCTTGCCCGTTATTAAAGGAGCACCCAGAGACAGAGCACATAGACTCTCACACAGAAAGACAATTCCAGTGGGGTCATGGCAGCTATAGACCAGGGAATCTTACTTCCCCACTGGGCAAAGAATCTTCTGGATAACACAGCCTGGCATCTGAAAGCACATGTCATAACCTAACCAAACTGCTATCTTTCTCTTTAAGGGGTAAAAGGTCATGTGAATACAATTTCTCCATTCTAAAAGCCTTGGACAAAATTTCACACCAAAGATTGTTTTTTAAAAAATTGAATCAACATGATATTTCTGGATCTATTTAGTCATGGACTGGGAGCTGAGAGAGAAGAAGAAAGAGGCATTTCACTGAAAAAAATATTAATGTAGGAGTCCTCTGGGATTGGAGCTGGATCAGGGTTTAATATTTTCATCCATATTCAGAAAATTGAATATTTAGGTTTGTAGGTAGTACTAAGCTTTTCAGGTTAGTGAAATGTCAAGCTGTCAGAAATAGAGCATAGGAGTGTTTCCCAAGGTGGTATGAATAAGAAGAAAAGTGGCTGGGGAGAGATGCAAAAGGGCAAGCCTGAGGTCATTTCTGAAATGGACTCTGGATTATCAGTTCAGAGATCCAGGAAGACAACAGCAGATTCATATACTGCCACAAGCAACAGAAAAAAATTAGCAAAAAATCCAAGCATTGTCAGGAAAAGTATGACAAACCAGAGAAAACATTACCTCTTGTAAAAACCACACTGCCAAGAATTAAGCCTGAAATTGTGTCCACTGCAGATCATTGAGACTCCCAGAGTAGGCAGAGGGCGCCCAGGTGGTGAAGAACTCACCTGGAGAGTCTGGAGAATAGGGACAGCCAGGAGACAAAGGCTGAGCAGACTTGGATCAAGGGTATTCGAGTATTCAGAGGCACAGGGAAGTGGACACACCTGCTCACAAGTAACCCTTCATTTAGACCAAGTACTTAAAAAAGAACCCCTGACTCACACTGCATGAAATTTATATAACTTGATACTCTAAGGAGTACACATTAAAACTGGTTCAAATTGAGTGTAGATGAGTTTATTGCCAATAGTTCCCTCTTAGACTATTGAGGGAGGCCCATTCCTGACCTTTGGTGATTGATGACCTGGACAATAATTGCCCTACTGCCGTTTCCAGGGAAACAACACTGTCACAGTTGTCAAGGGCCTCATTCTCTCTCTCTCTCTCCATCCATCCATCCATCATCTACTTTCTATCTATCTATCATCTATCTGTCTGTCTATCTACCTACCTATCTAATCTATTTATCTGTCATCTAATCTATTAATCTATCATTGGGGTAGGAAGGATGTTGTTTAAGGACACAAACTGGCAGTGAGTAGTAAGTCGTGGAGCTCTAATGCATGATATAGTGAATATAGACAACAAGTATTGTATTACAATCATTAAAGTGGTTAAGAGACTAGAACTTAATTATTCCAACCACTAAAAAGAAATGATAATTATGTAACACAATAGAGTTTCTAATTATCGCTACAATGGTAATCGTATTACAATATATAAATGTATCAAATTAACATTGCACACCTTAAATTTACACAATGTTATGTGTCACATAGATTTCAATACAAAAGATCATCTATTTGTGTCCTTTTAAAAAATAGTAGCATATTTAGTTTTTCTGCACCTTGCTTTTTTCACTTAATATGACAATACTTAAAATGCTTCATCAGTCCTTTTTACATTTACATATCATCCCAATGTATGGATGTACCATAATTTATTTAACCAGGGGACAGTGTTTTCAACCATTTTTTTTCATCATAGTAACAGACTAAATGGCATATGTAGACAGAAAAAGAAAGCTTTCTCAGGCAAAAAATAAAATGTGATCAAACCTCCAAAATTTTAAAGTGCATTTAAAATTATCCAATTCTATTAAAACCTTTTCAACTCTATTCTGAAAACTGCAGCTCTCAGTTATGTAGTTTATTTGCACAATCTTTGCTACAGTTGAAGGGGGAGGCAGACAATAAACCCAATTCCAGATGAATTTTAAGTCATCAAGAGTTGGGGAGTAGGAGAAAGGATTTCCTACAAAACCATATAAATGCCTCTATTGTTCAATTTGCTCCCTTGCTCGTAAAGCCTCTGGCAAACATTAAGGATTTGATCAATTATTATTACTTCTCCCAAAGTCATTTCTGTAAGCCGAAATATACTCAAATCACTTTACTCATAACCAGAAAAAATGTTTATTTTGCTGCTTCCAATAGCTTTTTAATGACACCCCCTGTTTCTTTCTCTCATTAAAGTCACATTATTTATCACGTTGGCACTCCTGCTACAAGCCGAAAACAACCTTGCCAATCAACATCATTACACTGTCTTTTGAGAATCTTACAATTCCCATCATGGACCCATTTACTCTTCTTTTTTTAAATCTTTGTTAAGTCACCAGAGTCATTATCTTGAACCCATTTCATCTTTGCTCAAGTATTGATTGTCACACTTTCCCCCCCTTTTTCCAACTTAGGAAGCTAATATACCAACTATAAACATCTTAGGAAGTTCTCTTACTTGGCAAGCTCTCTCTTTTCATCTTCTATGGCTCTAATGGCTTTCCTCTCCAAACTTCTGAGAGACGGGCGAAGACAGTAAAGCTTGGCATCACACAGGCAACATGGGTAGAAATCACACAGGCCGCAGGACTGTGATCGCTTTGAATAGCACAGGCAGTACGGGTACGGGTGCAAGTCACAGCAGCAGTATGGGTGCATGTATAAGTCACACAGGCATCGTGTGCTGAGTTCGTCAATGCATTTCAACTGCCTTAGTTCTCTGTCCACCTTCTTTATGTCCCTTCTAACACTGTCCAGAAGACAACTCAGTGCAGCCATAACAGTCACACCTTATTGTTTTGTGAGTACCTTTGAGAAATGGCACTCGGGGGAGAAAAATTCTTCTAAGCTCTTCTCAGAAGTTTCTTTTAAAAAGAAATGAGGCACACCTGATTCACTTACTTTAAAGCTTGGGTTCTATGACCTCACCACCCTCTAAGAATGTCATAGTCTTTTGGTTACCATGAGAACTGTGCACAGTCATGGTCTCCAGAGACCCTCCTTGGAGTTACAAAGCTGCTCTCAGAACCATATAAGATTTCATTCACCTTGAGTTGGGATGGGCCCCCCAAGTAATCACAGCTCTTTGGGGTTTATTGGGCTAAATTGAAATGTTCTTGACTTGTGTGTGTCCTGTGGACTAGCCACAACTATGAAGAGCTTGGTGGTGGGGCTGGGCGGATGGAAGGAGCTGCCTGGCCCCTTGCTTTATGCCCTTCTCGCTCTAGCCTTGACATCTAGCCTTGCCCCTATACTACAGGATTCATTCTGTCCCCTTTTCCCTTTATAGGTGGAATGTAAAGAGCTCTCCCATGGTTCTCCTTACCAAGCCATCCTCAAGTCAGCCTTTGTCCTTGACCTTCTGAGCCCCAAGTCTCTGAGTCCTGCCTATTCTTTATAAGCTGGCATCCTGGCTGTCCTGGAGCCTCAGTTCTCCAGTGATTGGGGTCCTGCTCTTAAGCTGTCATCTCTCAGTGCTCAGGGTCCTGTCCTCAATCACCACCTCCCAGCAATTACACCTCTGGTCTTATGTCCAAGCCGCCAGATGACTTATTCCCAAGTGCTTCCCAAGTGTTGGTCCTTGATACTCATAGCCAACTGCCTGAAGTTGCTTGAAGCCAAATGTCTGAAAGCCCCGCTTGGGCCAGTTTTCTGTGCTCTCAACTGGATCAACACGCTGGACCTGGGGCTCAGCCTCAGCCTTGGCTCGGGTACTTTGCTCCTCTGGGCCTTTCCCCTCAAACTGCTCTCTGCCTCTCGAATCCCCTTCTAGTGGACTAAGGCCTAGGGTACTTGAGGACAAGTGGTTGGGTGTGACACTGGAGAGGGAGACAAGGGCCAGGTTTAAAGGGACTTGTGGCCTGCTAAAGAGTTTTAACTTTATTTTGAGCACAAGGAAGGATCACTGGTTTTCGTTTCTGATGAGAGAAGTTGAAAGGTAGTCCAGCAGCCACATGGAAGGTGCAGTTCAAGGGGAAAACAGTAGCAGTGTCTTCTGCTGGAAGGCAAGAGACAGCCAAATTCTGGACTGGGGACCATGGTCATAGGAGTGGCAAGAAGGAAGCCAATGGGCTCTCCTCCCCGCCACATCCACTCAGGCCCCACCCAATCCACTCCCCATGTTTTAGCTGGAGTGAGCTTGATATATAAATCTGCTACCCCTCAACCCTACTCCCCCCGCAAAGTCTTCAGAGTCTTTTCTGTCCTCTTAGAAGAAGGTCCAGCACGCTTACAAGGTGCTGAACATAGGCCTCTGCCTGCCTCTCCTCTCCTCTCTCATCACTGTTCCTGTAATTCATTACACTTGAGCCACGAAGGCTTCCTTGAAGTTTCTCTCATTCCACCTCTTTCTGGACTTGTGCGCACACTGGTCTGTCTGCTTAGAGATTGAACTCCCCACCCCACCCCTTGATCTAGTTGACTCCTAAGGTGTTCTTTAGCTCTTCTTTTAAACGTCCTTCCTTCGAGGCTTCCCTGTCCCCTAGACTAAACGCTCAGCACTCTGCATATTTCTTTCGCAACACCATTTGTCTGTTTCCCCAACTAGACAGTAAGCTCCATGAGGGCAGGGACCTATTTTTGTTCACCATTAGATACCCAACACAATGTCTGGCACAGAGTAGGAGTTTAAAATTGATTCACTGAATGACCAAATGAGTAAATTAAACAGAATTTAGTGACCAGAATGAGGATGGAGTGAGAGAGGTGTCAGTAATGACTCGTAGGTTTCTAACTAGGCAGAATCATGGTGCCATTGACTGAGATAAGAAACACAGGAAGAATAGTAATTTTGGAGGACATGCTGAGCTTGAGGTGCTAGTGACAACTTTAAGGTAGAAATGTGGAGTAGCTTGTGGCTAAGAGGGTCTGGGACTTGAGAGAAAGCCGGGCCAGAGATATCAATTCAGGAGCCACAATTCCATAAAGAGTTTGGCAAGGGGCCTTCCCTAGTGACGCAGTGGTTAAGAATCTGCCTGCCAATGCAGGGGACACAGGTTCGAGCCCTGGTCTGGGAAGATCCCACATGCCACGGAGCAACTAAGCCCATGCGCCACAACTACTGAGCCTGCGCTCTAGAGCCCGCGAGCCACAACTACGGAGCCTGTGTGCCACAACTACTGAAGCCCTTGCATCTAGAGCCCGTGCTCCGCAACAGGAGAAGCCACCACAATGAGAAGCCCGCGCACCGCAACAATGAGTAGCCTCTGCTCGCTGCAACTAGAGAAAGCCTGCACGCAGCAACGAAGACCCAATGCAGTCAAAAATAAATTTAAAAAAATAAAAAGTGGGCAAGATCCCTCAGGAGGAGGAATAGATTGAAAAAAGAAGAGGGCTGAAGCAGACTCCTGAGGAACAATGATAAGAAATGAGAGAATTAAAGGAGCTCATGATAGTCTCATAGAAGGAATAATCAGAGAGGTAAGAGCCCCTTATGCTGAAGTCCCCTGTGTATCACTAGACCAAGCCCAGCACGCCCCAGCCTTGACCTAGGGATCCCTTTTCTGGGCAGATGAAGTATTTTAGTAAAGAAAACAGATTTCTCTGAAGATATTAAAATGGAAGGCTGGAGCCTGAGTCACAAGGGATGAGTTAAAAAACAAAGGGGAATAATACTCCTGTGTGGACAAATGCTGAAGTCTTTCAAGAGTGATTGCATCCAATTCTGAAGGTAGACTGTGTTCATAGGAATATGGCCTGAGGGTTCATTGTGGGAGTTGTACAGATTTCTCTAGTTCCAAGTGATGGACTTCTGAACTCTTATATCACCATGAATTCCGTCCCTTAGCAAATGTTAGCAAAGGTTAAAACAAGCAAGCTCTCAGTTTTAGATTCTTAAATATACAGGTTCAGGAATTTAAGTACACACACATCTATATTATACGTGGCCCATTATGAAGGTAGTTACAGCCTTATTTTCACTAGGATTCTCCCATGATCCCATCCTCCTAGTAATTTCACTCTTTATCATGAAGCATATTCTTGACATCATTTCAAATGACTTAAAGGTAGTGGCGCCTGTAAAGATCAGATGGAAATATGATCCATTCATGTTAGAAGGACAATGTAGAATTCATCAGAATAAGCAGAAACCCACAGGAATGATCTAGAGTCACAGTCCCCTGAAGCATAAACACAAGGAGCTTCCATGGGCTCTAAAGTGGAGATGAGGGCCTTTCCTTACATAGGACAATGTCTGCGGAAGTTCCCATCCACCTTGGCTGGATAGAACCGCCTATGGCATGGAGGGCAGGCCTTGGCAACTTCCCAGGCTGGGCAAAGTGGATGCTTGGTCCCCAGTACTGGTGGAACTATGGGCCCAAAAAGGTCTCCTCTCTCTCTTCCACCATGTGGACAGCTATGGGTCAAGTCATTTACTAGGCCAATGTTACAGAAATACTCCTCTAGCAGTTATTGAATCGGTGCTTAAACATCAAGTTCAAAGTCATACACAGAATATGTCTTCAACTATGTTAAAAAGAATCCATAGGAGGAGAAAAACAGCCTCAAAAGTTAACTGTGATGGTTTCTCAGTAGTGGAATTATAGATCACTTTAAAAATTCTCTTTTCTAGACTTTTCTGTGATTTCTTAGTTTCTTCAATGAGGATATCACTAATTTTCTAATGAAACAATTATTTATTTTCTTTATTTTATTTTTGGCTGCATTGGGTCTTCATTGCTGTGCGTGGGCTTTCTCTAGTTGCGGTGAACGGGAGCTACCCTTCATTGCGGTGCGCAGGCTTCTCACCACGGTGGCTTCTGTTGTTGCGGAGCACAGGCTCAGTAGTTGTGGCTCGCGGGCTTAGTTGCACCGCGGCATGTGGGATCTTCCTGGACCAGGGCTCGAAACCGTGTCCCTTGCATTGACAGGCGGATTCTTAACCACTGTGCCACCAGGGAAGCCCATAATGAAACAATTTTTGATAGTGTGCTGTCTGTCACACTATCAGCTTTGCGCTGAATTGCTAAGCCCACCTCTGGCCTCTGCCTCTGTAATCCGGGTGGGCTCCAGGGCCATCTCTCTACAGGTTCTCCACTGAGGAAGTCTTCCCGTAATGGACATCTAGTGCTTTTCTTACCTATCATCTATGGCACCCTCTTTCAATAAAATAACTATCTTCCCTCCAGCCCCGCCCTCTGCCATTAGGTTCTGTCAATAAAGTTGCCCAGTAAAGGGGCAGACACGTAACCAAAGCTGGCCAACCTGACTCTCTTCTGGTAATGTGACCTTTCACAGAGAGGCTGGAGATGGTTGGAGCTGATGCATGCGGACAGTGGACCCTGAAGAGACTACACCTTAGTTACTGCCTTGTTCTGTTGTTTTCAGATTGGCTCTTTGGCTTTCCTTTGAGTCTCTGAACTCCTCCATATCCTTCCAATGAATTCCTCCTTCTCTTCAGTTACCCCGGCAGGTTCAGTTTCTTGTAACTAAAGAGCACAGCCAACATGACAGCCTGTCCCCCTGGACCTGTCCGGGAGGACCACCCCCGGATGAACACGTAGGTCAGCCTTTGCTCCGGTGGACGTTGTCCAGTGATAGTCCAGCTCCTCCCTCGTAACCCAGAACGAGCTGCATCAGCTCCGCCACCAGTCCTGAAGCCCTGTAGGTACAGGGCAACGGTGATGACTCAAACTAGGGCAAGTGTCTGGAAACACCCAAGAAGGCCCATCCATGGACACTCTCCCTGGGGCAAGAGAGACTTCCCTGGGGTTATATCTCAGAACTTTAGCTTTGGAAAATCCAAGTCGTCCATACCATTTCCTACTCGGCAGGGAATCTCTGCTCAAGCACCCCAGGCAGATAAGAATGGAAGAGCTGGGGGCTTGTACATGTGACAGAGTACTCCCTCACTGGGTTAGGATGACCAGGGCTCCTATGGCCAACCATAGTGGTTCATATCATTTATCTCCCTCTTCCTCCCACCTCCACAAGGAGCTTTAACAAATATCTTCCTGCCAAATAAGGGGAGGGATAAGAAGAAGGAGAATGGTGGTAAGTTACTCTTGTAACTGCACCCAGCAGGACTGAACTTGGGTCCAAGTGGCTGCAGCAGGAAGGTTGCTCTTGGCCAGGATCTCAGGAGGTGCTTTCCTTTTTCCTTCAGCAAATATGATCATTCAGGCATTATTGGAAGGAATCATGAGAGCTTTATATACCAAGTATATACACAAGTAAATTTCCTCATTAAGATTTGAGGAGTGGACAGGGGTTTTCGTGATCACCATCCTGGTTTGCCTGGGACGTAGAAGATGCCAAAACCGGGGAAGGAGATGCAGGCTGGAAATGCAGGTGGGAATACCAAGTGGCCGTAGTGGGCATCCAGTTTGCCCAGTTTAAGTGATGGAGCTGGCCTCAGTGGGGTGCAGACCTGTGGCTTTGAACGTAGTAAGAGTCTTATTGTGAGCTCTGGATTCTTCGTGGCGACTATCGTCTCCGACTCCTTTCTCCCGCCCTCTCGTGTCTCCACTTGCCCCTTCTCCCCCTGCTCCCCTCCAGTCTCATGGATTTTCACCAAGAAAAATTGTTAGCTGCAATCCGGCTTGTTGATGAGGACAGAGACCAAAAAACTTTTTTGAACCTCACACTGGAATCACTCAAACAAAAAGCATGTGTCCATGTCCTCCTAGAAACAGAAGGACTTGCTTCTGCTGCAGATGGTGACCCGATTAATTCAAGGGGGATGAGAATGTTTATATTCCTTCCACCACCACCGCCGTAACTGCCTAACTCTTAAATAGATGCTTACTTGAATAATAATATTTCACACTTAGTGAGTGCTCAACTCTGTGCCAGGCTGATTAGTGACCCTCTGAAGTAGGGCTGTTTATCCCCATTTTACAGATAAGGAGACTGAGGCACAGGGAGTTCACACAGCAAGTGGCAGAAGTAGGATTCCAACCAGGCGGCCAGCCTCCTCTCTCTGTCTTCAAGTCTAATGACTCCTGAGAAGAAAATCTGGGGAATTCCCTGGCAGCCCAGTGGTTAGGACTCGGCGCTCTCACTGAATGATTGGGGATCCCAAAGAGCTCTTGGTTATGTGGGTTTTATCTATTAAGACTTCCCATATAAGAAATCAAAACTGAGACATTTACAGAATACGTAAGCATTTAAAAATAACAATAGTAAACATGCTAACACAAATAGCACTTTTTATGGGAAATTTGCCTTCCAAAAAAAAAAAAAATTGAGAACGGTAACACTTTTACACTTTTACAAATCTTTCTGATGTCCAGCTTCATAGAGGACGGCTGAAATATCTCCTTCTGCCTCCAAGCTGTTGCGACCTATTTTCTGTTGCGATATGTTTGCTTTGAGCATAAAAGAGAATCCAGGGATTTCCCTTGTGGTGCAGTGGTTGAGAATCCGCCTGCCAATGCAGGGGACACGGGTTCGAGCCCTGGTCTGGGAAGATCCCACATGCCGCGGAGCAACTAAGCCCATGCACCACAACTACTGAGCCTGCACTCTAGAGCCCGTGAGCCACAACTACTGAGTCCACGTACCACAACTACTGAAGCCTGCACGCCTAGAGCCCGTGCTCCACAAGAGAAGCCACCGCACTGAGAAGCCCGGCACTGCAACAAAGAGTAGCCCCCGCTTGCCACAACTAGAGAAAGCCCATGCGCAGCAACGAAGACCCAACGCAGCCAAAAATAAATTAATTTTTTTAAAAAAAGAGAGAATCCAGCTTTACACTGATGTATAATTGGGAAAGAAAGGACCTCTTGGACCCCTGAAAGGATTGTAAGGCTCACGCATTGAGAATCACTGCTTTGATTCATCTTCTGGAAGTTACACAGTGCCGTGGCACTTCAAAGCCACAGTAGCTAAACTTTTCCTAAAACACTGTATTCAGCCTCACTTGCAGAGTTCCGTTACAGAGCTTTTGGGGAATCTGCATATCCACTGATCCCCTTCTCCCAGAACTGAACCCCAATCCCACCTGACGGAGGGAAGATCGGGGAGACTCTGGCAGAAATCCTCCTAAGACAAGACCTGTCTGCCACCCTGGGTATAGGTTTCTGCACCGAGAGAGGCACCCAACAGTGGCTGGTCACTTTCTGGGACTTTGGCATTGGGGGATGCGGACTAAGGGACTTTGAACCCAGAAATCCAGGTGATCGTAGTGGGGCCACCTACTTAGCTGTGGAGCCCTTGGTCCTTCATGGCTTCCACGTCCTGCTTCGAGTCTCTCAGATGAGGAGGCTTCTGTTTTATCACGTTGTGAGCTGATCATCTCGTTCAGTTGTTGTTCTAGTAAGCATCCAACAGTCAGTAGCAACTGTGGGTCTCAAAAGAGTAGGAAGAGTTAAAAGTTCAAAATCCAGTTGTGAATAATGCGTGTGTGTGCACACATGTGGGTGTGTAAAAGAAAGAAGGAGGAAAGAAACTGATTAATTATAAGTGATATTTTTAGAACCTATGTAGCAGGGTCCTGGCTTCAGCCAAGTTGGAACCCCTTTTAAGAATTTAATTGGGTTTGGCACAGCTTGTGGACAGGAATCGTGGGTCCAGCTAGGACCTATTTGCTTCTGGAGAAAGAAATCACTTAGAGGAGGGGCGTGTAAAGCTCAGATTGGAGAGAGGCCTGGACTCTGAGTGCAGCGTGGCCTGATTCTATGGCCTGATTCTGTTTTCAACCTCTATTACTGTGTGCTGGTCACATGTTTGTCTGTTTGACCCTCTCGGTCAGCCCTTTGAGGTCGGTGCTAACGTCGCTTTTTCACAGGAGAGGAATCTGCAGCACAGATCAGCCAAGTCACTTTTCTATGGCTACCCAGCTGGCAAGTCTCAGAAGCCGAAGGTGCACTGGCGACGACCCTGCAGCTCCAGGCGTAACCACCGTGCGGCGCTGCTGGGCTGCTGGCCCCTCCCTGAGCCCGTCTAACCCTTCCAGGTGGGGGAAATTATATTCTTTTTTTTAAAATTTATTTATTTATTTATTTATTTTTGGCTGTGTTGGGTCTTCGTTGCTGTGCGCGGGCTTTCTCTAGTTGTGGCGAGCGGGGGCTACTCTTCGTTGTGGTGCACAGGCTTCTCATTGTGGTGGCTTCTCTTGTTGTGGAGCACAGGCTCTAGGTGCGCAGGCTTCAGTAGTTGTGGCATGCGGGTTTCAGTAGTTGTGGCTCGTGGGCTCTAGAGCACAGGCTCAGTAGTTGTGGCACGGGCTTAGTTGCTCCACGGCATGTGGGATCTTCCTGGACCAGGGCTCAAACCCGTGTCCCCTGCATTGGCAGGTGGATTCTTAACCACTGCACCACCAGGGAAGCCCAGAAATTAAATTCTTAAAAGCTGGCACAAGAACTTGTCTTAGGGAGGAAATTCTCTTTATTCAAAAAAGACTAAGTGGGACTTCCCTGGGGGTCCAGTGCTTAAGACTTTTCCTTTCAGTGCAGGGGGTGCAAGTTCAATCCCTGGTCCCCAGAGAGCTAGGATCCCACATGCCTCATGGCCAAAAAAAACCCTGAAAAACCCCACAAAAACCCAAAACATAAAACAGAAGCAATACTGTAACAAAATTCAATAAAGACCTTAAAAATGGTCCACATCAAAATAAATATCTTTTTAAAAACCCCAAAAAGAGTAAGTGAAGGGTGGGGGGGACCAAGAAGAGTGAACCCTGAGGGGACAGGAGCCAGGGCAGCGAGACAGCTCATGTCCTGTTCCTTAGAGACCAACAGACAGGACTGGAGGAGGTGAGTGGAAAGTGGGAGGGGAAGGAGGAAGGCCACATGGCTGTGGGAAATCCCTTAGTGGCAGGAGTGCTCTCTATTTAATGTAAACTTTATTGAAGAAGAACACACATATAGAAAAGTGACCCATCATAATCGTTCAGCCTGGTGAATTTTCATCAGGTGAACCTACATGTAACCAGTACGTCCATCAAGAAACAGAACATACCCCAGAAGCCCCTGTTCATGCCTCCTTCTGGCATTAGCACCCACTCCTGCTCTCTAGCACCCAATACTCATTCTGTCTGGGTTTGAACTTTATATAAATGGAAATATACAAAAATCTATCTACTCTTTGGTGTCTCACTTCTCCCAGTCAACATAAGAGTTGAGAGTCTCATTGTTGCCTATATTTGTATTTCACTCCTTTCTGTTGTATGGCATTCCCTTATATAAATACACCACAACCTAGTTACGCTTTCTGTGTGGATGGACACTTATGGATGGACACTTCTAGATGGACATTTGGGCATTTTTCATTTGAGGCTGTTGTTGGGACTATGGACATAGGGTCATTTTTGTACACGTCTTGGTGAATATTCATCGCGTGTTTGTGGGATGGAATTGCTGGGTCTGGGTATAGGGTATGCATGTGTTCAACTCGGCTAGACATTGCTGAACAGTTTTGCAAAGTGTGTGTACTCATAAACAATTGCTAGTGGGTTATGTTTAAGACTAAGGGAAGTCCAATCTCTCTGTGAGTTGTGCTGCTGTGATATAAACCTCCCTCCCCTCCTAAGCATCCAGTCATGCCTAGCACATCTCACAGATCACTTATACGAATGGCGGGGGTTTTGTTTGTTTTGTTTTTAATAAAAATCAAAGAATGAGCTGAGGTTCGTGGCGGGGCCAAGCTGGTGTGAAACAGAAAATGGCATGTGTGAGATGGTGAGGGACCCACACACTGAGCTGACTGGGACACCAGGAGCTTCGGCCCTGAGGTGACTGTGAGGGCGCCAGCCTCCTCTAGGGACCTCGGAGAGCACCTTGGGCACGCACAGAGGGGTCCAGCCTGTTAAGTCGCCAGGGCCAGAGGGATCCTAGCTGATTTTCAGATCACACACAAAAAAGGGGGGAAAACAGTCTCCCCACTTTGACCTGAAGCAGGGGATGGCTTTGGCAAAGCTCTGTCACCTTCACCCTTCAGTACATTAGCCGATGTGCCCAGAGCCAACGGGGAGGAGGTCCCAGCAGTACTAACAGAGGCATGGGGAAGCAATGCCCTTCCGGGAAGCTGTTAGAGGCAGCAGCAGTGCTGGAAGCCCCAGGAGATGGCACCGTTGGCAAGAACATCAGAGTCCTCAAGAGAGAACGGCCCCAGGGAAGGTGACTTCCAGGCTAGACGACCAGAGTGAGCAGAGTGGTGGACACCCAGTGGGACCAGAGAGGGCTGTTGTGAGCGTCTAGAAACATTCATGCAGAGCTCCCAGAAATAACTGAGAAAGACCCAGCAGAAGGCTGGGGTGCTTAACGGTGGGTGGGCGCCGGCCAAAGACCTGTGGTTTATTACTGTTGAAGTTACGCCTCCGGGAGTGCCCCTGGGTGACCGGGAAGCCAGGGTACAGTCAATACTACTAATGCCTGAGTGTGTGTTTCTCTTTCTAAATTTCATTTACTCCTAGTTTTGCAAACAAGTGTTTATCTCTCCCATAAATAAATCTGGAGTGCTGTTTTCCTGATGTTTCTCAAAGTTCAGTCCCCAGGCCCTGGCCTTTACCGCAGTCCTAGTTATGTTCTCCGCACAGCAGCGCGGTTCACCATCGGAGGCAGGGAACCGGGGAGGAGCCCGGTTCAGAGGCTGCAACAGCCTCCCTCGAACTTTCCCACGTACTCAGCTGGCGATGGCAAGAGCAGATGGGCCTGTGGTCTTGGACAGGGTCTCTCCTGCAGCTCCTCTGCTCTCTCCTCACCCAGGTTGTTCTCGGTCTCTCCCCCTCTCACTCCTGCCAATTCCCAGGCTGGCATCTCTCCAGGCTCTTGGTTTCTTGAATTGCTTGCCTTCAATGACATTCACCTCAGCACCCTCGCCGCAGGTCCCTCCAGCCTCCATCATCTCCTGGAACTGCTTCACTCTTAAATCTTGATTCTTCAAGTTCTACTCTCTGGTCATAGTCTCTTACCCTCCAACTTTCTCATTCTCTTAATAAACACTGAAGATTTTTGAAAACTTACAGAGGACTCCAGTCTCTTAACAAGCCCTGTAGCCCCCACTCCACCTTCTCCCAGTCCATGAGTTTTTTCTTGCCCCTCGCCACCTCCCCACCAAGCAGGACCCATCGGAGTGGGGAGTGGGGGCGGGGGCAAGAGAAGGGAGCATGGCCTGAAGACGGCAGAACACACCTCGCTCTTTCTACCTCAGTGCCTTTGCACGTCTGCTTGCTCTGTGTCCCCCACGCTTAACCCCCTCCCTACTCAGCTAACCCTACTCACTGGTTCAGATCTCAGCTCAAACAGCACTTCCCTGGGGTCAGTGCACTCCTGTCTTCCCACGACATGCTCTGTCTCAAGGGAGCATCACAGTTGTAATGGCTTGTGTAGGTGTCTAGGGACTAGGCTGCCACTTGTACTGCCACGCCCATAGTGCTAGCACAGTGCCTGCAGCACAGCGGACACAGCGAGGATTGGGGGATGAAGGGACTGACGGAGAATAGGCAAGAGTCTGCAGCTGATGGTGGAGAAGCAGAGGGTGGTGTGGCAGGGCTGAGGTGAGCTGGGCTATCTGTTAGGGTCAGAAAGGAAGATTCATGCTCCTGGGCACTCTGACCAGAGGCACCTCAAGCCAGAGCACCCAATGTGATTGTATTTGGACATTGGGCCTTTAAAGAAGTAATTAAGGTCAAAGGAGGTCTTATGAGTAGGCCCTAATTCAATCTGACTGGTGTCCTTATAAGAAGTGGAAGAGATGCCAGGGACGGGCATGCACAGAGCAAAGCCTGTGAAGATGCTGCGAGAAGGTGGCCATCTGCAAGCCAAGTACAGAGGCCTCAGGAGAAACCAACCCTGCTGACACTTTGACTTTGGACCTCTAGCCTCTAGAACTGTGAGAAAATAAATGTCTGTTGTTTCAGCCACTCAGTCTGTGGTATTTTGTGACGGTGGCCTGAGCACACTAAGTGACACAGTTATGATCCAACCTCTCATTAGAGTAACTTGCCCACAGTGGTCTGGTGGTAGGTCTGTAATATCCAGCTCTCCATGGACCAATGACCCAGGATCTGCCAATTACTACAGTGTAAATCCTGCTGTGGCCGATTTCAAGCTGTCAGTGTCATGTTGCTGATGTCAGGTTGGGAAGAGATGTGCATGTGTGGCTCCCACCAGCCAGTGCCCCAGCTGGTCCCAGCGCATCACTGTCTGTCAGCCGATCCCACCAGCAAACATGTATAGCAGAGTCAGGATCTGACAGAGTCATGTATAGTACGGCAGGATCTCACTTGCTTGATTTTTGGTAAACTGGGATTTTACTAGCTTTCCCTAACTCCCACCCCAAATATAAACCACAAGGGCACCCACACGCTCCAGGCTTGTGGTCTCACAACAGGAAGTGGCTTGAAAATAAAGTGATCCCTGCATTCTGTGTTCCCTCTACCCCTTGTCTTTCACTCCGGATCTGTCCAACACATTAAGGGAACGTAGGAACAGAGCAGAGTTGTACAGCGTTGGTTGCTTTTGTTTCAGGACCAACCAGCCCTTCTTGAGGACCAGGGGCACGAAAGATATTTTCCATCAAATCTGGGATTTGCATTGTCATTTCCTCCCACCCCACCTCATTCTTTCTTCACTCATGCAGGCGAGGTAATTCCCAGAAACCTCTGCTTTCTTTCCCATTATTTACCCAACGCATTTTCACCTACTTAGGAAAATCAGTGCTAATTTTCTCTCTATCATGGGTTTCACATCTCCAGAGCAGTTTTTGAAAGTACTTGAAATGCATAACTGAGCATCATGGTTCCTTAGACACAGATTTGAACGATTAACTGGATAGTTTCCATTCCACTCCAGTTCAGGTTATGCAGAATGTGTCATCCCAAGCCCCTCCCCCTAATGTTGCAGAATCTGCTTGTCCGGATACCAGGGCTTCGGGGCAACAGCTCCATTTCCTTTTTTGTGAACTCTCGGTCTTTAATGAGTGTTTATGAGCAGAATTCAAAAAGAAAGAACCCCCTTCTCCCACCTGAAGTTATTGGTTCCCGTTTCTGCTGCATGTCCCCACTTCCTTGGGAAACTGGGCTCTGCCTTAGGCGAGGGGCTGGCTTTTGGTTGGGGAGTTTGTGCTTGGGCATTGAGCGTGGCTCCTGGCGCGGTACCCGGCAATGTCCGCACAGCTGGTGAGGAGAACCTCTGAACCACACAGGTGGTGTTATTCTGCCTTCCCAGTTACTCTGCCTGTCTCCCTCCCACAGGGATTCCAGCATGGTGATGTTGCTGCAGATACTGCTGGATTTTTTCAGGAAGGTCTCCTTTGAATTTGGGGCCTATCCCGAGGTGTGCTGGAGCGAGCTTCTGCCAGCAGAGAGAGCCAACTGTACCTATCTCTTCCCAACTTCACGCTCAGTGACATCCCATTGCTAGCTTGAAATAGGCCACGGAGGAAGGATTCACTCCAGGGAAATCAGCCAACATTACAAATCAGGGCGTTTTCTTTCTTTTTTTCCCCCGAGCACCCACTTATAACACACCACTGGAAATACCCCTTCAAAAAAAAGAAATCCCCTCATAGGAGCCAGCAGCCTGTGCAGTTAGAATCTTCTTCATCCCACCCTCTCCATCATTCTGGAAGCTGCCAGTGCTAAAAGGGAGCAAAACAAATGTGAATTACCCCTTTTAAAGGGATGTCTTTCTTTTCAGTTCTCATCGATTGCCTTCCCCTTATTAGGACGTCTGGTATAATCTAGGGCTGCAGGATCATGGTTCCCCTGCCATCTGATGTCTAGTTTCTTTTCTTTACATTGACTTCTCTGTTAGTTTATTTCTAATATCCTCATGATCCAACAAGTGGTACTCTCTGTTCACAGTGGTTCCTGATCCCCAGGAAAGATTGCCATGGATACAGATTTCAGGGCCCAGACTCCAAGACACTCTCCATCAGTGCCTCAGGGCTGGGGCACAGAAATCTGTATTTTTAATAAGTTCTCTGGACGGTCCAGGTCCAGACCCTGGGTTGGACTGACATTTGGGAACCACTACAAAAACATCTGCGGGTATGCCAGGCTCTTCCTCAGCAGCTTCTGAGAGTTAGAACCCAGTTGGGGTGAGGCTGGAGGACTCAGCCTGTTCTGTTTTCTGGGTTGACAGACAACATCTGAGGGCTTCTGCTCTGTCATCCTCCAGGCCACATTACTTGGGGAGTCTTGGTGACTTCCCTGATTACCCAGGGACACAAAGGCCGGCTCTGAGGTACAAGAGGGGTGAACTGATTAACTGCCTCATGAAAAGCTTAACTGCACATCCTTTTCTAGTTTGGCAGAGGCTGCCAGGTGAGCTCGGGCACATCATTCCCCGCCTGACTCACTGTTACAACCCAACCCAGCACTGATGATGAGTGGGTGTCTCCCCCCCTACCCCAGTGGCTCCCAAACTTCAGGATGCAAGTGAATCACCCAGGGAGCTTGTTTAAAAGCCGGATTCTGGGCCCCTGCCTAGGTTCCCGTTTCAGGAGGGGTGGACCTGGGAATCCCCTTGTTTAACAAGCTCCCCAGGTGAATGGATTTGACACAGCAGGTCGTTTTATTTAAACCAAAAAGGTTTTCACGAAATGTCTGCTCTTAAGGGTATTATCTTCCCTTAAGGAGTTCCTCTGGAGTAACAATGAATCAGCTTTTTCTTGAGCTCTTTTTAAAAATAAATACTGTGTTTCAGAAATGGAACCATGTGTTTCAGCAGAGGAAAGTGAGTAATGCTGCGGGCCATCTGGCCAGCCACACTTCCACTCAGAAAACTGGTATATGTTGAGTGACAAGGGAACGTCCCCAAGCAGGTGGGCTGTTCCCTCAAAGGAAAGGAGGTGGGATGAGGGGGCAGAAAGCCCTGGTTCTAACAGCTGGATGGAATGTTCCCCCACCAGGGTTAATTCAAGTGGTTTCTTTTCGTGAGGATAATCACCAAATTAAATGTTTTAATTACCGAAATCATATATGCCTTTCTTCTGAGAAAAGAGCATCATCAGAGCTCAGTGGTACCCACTCCCCAGAGGGTAGAGCGGCTTTGCTTTCAGGGAAGGGGGTGTCTGGAGGAGTCCACTTTCATTTCATTATAAAACCAGCTTGACAAATAAAGGCATAGATTGACATGTATTCCCAGCCAGCTGTGACTTAATGAGCTCAGTTCAGAGCTTGGAACCTGCTAGCCACATCCATATTAATATGTCCGTGGGAAAAAACAACAACAGAGGAAGTGACAAACTGCTATTCCTAGTATTTGAAATGAATTTTAAACGACTTAAAATGGCTAACGCGGGTGAGCATGACTTTGAGGCAGCCCAGCTGTCGGCCTCCCTGCCTGTCAATAACGCCCTTGCAGCAGAGGCAGGCAGGGCCCTGGAAGGTAGGAGCTGTTTTCACCCAGATCAGCAAGCCCTGAGGCCTGGGGACAGGTCTGCGGCAGCACCCTATCCACCTCCCCAAGGCTTTTATCTTGAATTGTTTGTTGCATAACCATCTAAGTCATCATGATCATAAGAGCCTTTGTGATTCTGATTTTCCCAGTCATGAGCACATGAACATAATACAAATGTCTTGTTCAAACATTCTAAGATCCTAAAAATAAAAGGTGCTGGGTAAGCCTGCTGTGTTAATAAGCACAAGGTGAGAGAGGGCGGGCGTGGGTGGGGGAGGACAAAGGAAATGCAGCAGAGAAACCTCAGTCTGTGTATTTTGATGCTCAGCTGCAAAATAACCACCTGGTCCAGCTGGGGAGAGGGCCCCTGGCCCGTGAGCCATTCCTGTAGTACCACGTGGGAGGCGGGAAGGCCCCTTCTCTGGTTTGGAGAGAGGGTGTGAACACTCTCCAGCGGAGGTCTTTGCATTCCCTTGAACCTGAACTCTGCTGAGTGCTGAGTTTTTTTGGTTGTTGTTGTGTGTAACTGGGGGAATAGTCAAGATTCAGAGCATAGGCTTTCAAATCAGACAAATCCTGCCTTTCCCACTTACAAAAGATTCAATCGGACCATGAGTCTCCATTTTTTAATCTGGAAATGGAACTAAAATACCAGTCTCATCAGGCATTTTCTGATAATTAAATGAGAAAATATACGTACACGCTTAGACTCGGCCTGGCACAGGGTAAGCCCTGGATGATTCTTGGTACCATATCTGACACATGTCTCGGTGGCATGGAGTCTCCAGGTTATTCTTATTTAAAAACACCTTTCAGGGCTTCCCTGGTGGCACAGTGGTTAAGAATTCTCCTGCCAATGCAGGGGACACGGGTTTGAGCCCTGGTCCAGGAAGATCCCACATGTCGCGGAGCAACTAGGCCCATGCGCCACAACTACTGAGCCTGTGCTCTAGAGCCCGCAAGCCACAACTACTGAGCCCATGTGCCGCAACTACTGAGCCCGTGCTCCGCAGCAAGAGAAGCCACCACAGTGAGAAGCCTGCGCACTGCAACAAAGAGTAGCCCCCGCTCGCAGCAACTAGAGAAAGCCCGCATGCAGCATTGAAGACCCAACGCAGCCAAAATAAATAAATTTATTAAAAAAGTAAATAAAATAAAAATAAAAACACCTTCAGCACATGTTAGGCACTCCGAAATCAGCATTTCAATTCAGTGCCTAGTCATAAATCTGTGATAGTTGTGATACATTTGGGAAAAAGGGCAAAATATTTCACTTCTGCTTTCACATAATGCTCATGGTTAAATCTGGATAAAAGATGTGACCCAGTGAGTCATATCTAAAACTAGGAGAGGGGACTGACTGTCACCGTAATCACTGACTAGATTCTAAACCCACCAACAGTCCAGGAATAAAGTGGGAATGGAAGTGACATAGTCACCAGCATAAATAGCAAACCCCAGTTTCTCCAGTAGACCATAGCCAGAATCCCAAACTGATTGAGTACTAGTCTGTTGACCTCACCAGGCCTCAGTTTTCTCATCTGTAAAATGGTCAAAATAACACCTGCAACACAAGAGGATAATGTGCATTTAACAGGTGGTGTTTGCAAACAAACAGCTGGTGTTTGCGATGTGCTTGATACAGCACTGTGCACTAAGAGCACACAACACATGCTAGCTCCCTCCTCCAACTAGGTGCAGGGACTCAAACCCTTGCATAGCCCTTAGGCCTGTCCAGTCCCTCTGGGCCACCTAGGTTGTTTAGCAGTCATCCAAACCCTGGCACCTTGGACATTCTTTGTTGCCATCAGTTATGGGTTATGTCTCCCCAAAAAGATATATTGAAGTCCTGCCCCCCAGTACTTCAGAATGTAATCTTAATTGGTGATAGGGTCTTTACAGAGGTAATCAAGTTAAAATGAGCTCATTAAGGTGGGCCCTAATCCAGTCGGACTGGTGTCATTATAAAAAGGGAAATTTGGACACAGAGGATGTGAAGAGACACAAGGAACACGTGTGAAGACGGAGGATTGGAGTGATGCATCTATAAACCAAGGAATGATAGAGATTGCTGGCAAACCATACGAGGCTAGGATGAGACAAGGAAGGATTCCCTGCAGGTATCAGAGGGAACATGGCCCTGCCAAACCTCGATTTCAGACTTCTGGCTTCCAGAACTGTGAAAGAATAAATTTCTGTTGTTTTAAGGCATCTAGTTCGTGCTAATTGGTTAGAGCAGCCCTAGGAAACTATTACACCATCCTTTTTACAGAGGAAACTTGGTTATGCATAGGATAGAAATGAAAATTTGGGAATCAGGTCCAAGCAGGGGTGAGGAAACCCACCGGAGGTTCCTTTGGGATAAATTAAGCAACCAAACAAGAGGAGGTCATCTTGCTTTGAGATTCACAAACACTCACTCTCTCAAACTATGTTCCCTGAGATCTTAGCATTCCTTGGAGAATTCTGTAAACATTTGCTTTTGATTTACATTTCTTTAGTGTATATATAATTATTTTACTGGCTTTAAATAGCAAAACTTTCTCAAGTTACTTACATGAATAGCTCATTTAATCCTCACAACTACCTGTGAAGTGGGTGCTGTTTTATCCTCATTTTACAGATGAGAAAACTAAGGCACAGAGAAGTTAAGCAGTTATTCTGAGTCCATATATCTAGTAAATAGTAACACTGGGATTTGAATGCAGGGACTCTGACTCCAGAGACTTCGTTTGTAACTACGTACTTTTACTATATGGTTTCTAAAAACTATAACAAACACACACAAACACAAACAGGTACATTCAGATGTTCCATAATTAGATTCAACATGGCAGAGACCATCACAGCACAAACTTGTGCTGCCTTTTGTAGAGAAAATCTCATTCATTCATTCAGTTGACAAATGTTTATTGAGTACATACTATATGCTTCTATGACCTTCCTTAACAATATTGATTAGTTCATAACTCTATTCTCCTTTCTTTCTTTTTTTTTTTTTTTTTTGCAGTACGCGGGCCTCTCACTGTTGAGGCCTCTCCCGTTGCGGAGCACAGGCTCCGGATGCGCAGGCTCAGTGGCTATGGCTCACGGGCCTAGCCGCTCTGCGGCACGTGGGATCTTCCCAACCGGGGCACAAACCCGTGTCCCCTGCATCAGCAGGCAGACTCTCAACCACTGCGCCACCAGGGAAGCCCTATTCTCCTTTCTTAAAAATATTCAGATCTGTGCATATCCATTCACTTAAACTCGAACCCAGCACAATAGTGAGTTGTGTAATAATTGGCACTTCCAGATGGTAAACATACCATATTTAGATTCATTTTAATATTTATTTAAATATTAATATTGAATATATTAAAATATATTCATTTTAATATTTATTATAGTTTTGGATGCTACTTGATTGACTTTTATACTCATGATAAGCAATATTGGCAGTTGGAAGAGAATGTTAGTGATTACATTCTTAAGACAAACATTTTCTACTACTTTTAAGATTTTAGATGAGTTCAGTTGAAGGGTATCTCAGGGTTGCAAAGCAAGCAGTTAAAAGCTGTTACTGCTTGCAATCACATGCTTATGGGAATTGGGATTTTATTGATTCCATGCAACAGAAACATAATGCAGGAGGACAGACTTGATGCTGAGGCCAGTCTAAATCTAATTTTAACTTTTATCTGAATAGCCTCATTTCCCTTGCTGTTTGATTACTATAAATGGTAAATATTGCCACTTGAAATTATAAAATAAATTTATACAGATAAAAATGGATTCTTTTTATGTTGGAATTCAGTGTATAGTTTCTTCTGAAAACAGATAAAAGGTTTGCAAACTACCACACCAGACCACCACTGGCACAGTTTGTTACTGGGCAAAATGGACAGAGCTCATTTTCCATCCCTTCAGCAGCCCTGATCCTCTCTAACCTGTGATCGTGGATCAGTCTCGGGATAGTTACTTCCAATCAAATGTGCAATCTGCTATAGAGCATCTCAAGTGGTGGGATGTCAGATGCTGTGTTGGGAGGGGACTCCACAGCCCATCCATTCTGCTTGCTCCCCATAAGGCTGAGTGGGGCTTCTGAAAAATCTGATTCAACCTTGTGGCAGATGAAGTGTCCTCCTGGAAATTCTCTGCCCTGATGTGGTTCTGAGCAAAACACAAGGGCTTCTCTTCATAGGAAGTCCTCAGTTTTATTGCAATTTTCCACACCTGATGCGAAAGACAATGAATTCCATAGAAGTGAGCCTACTTTACGGAATGGAGAACTTTTTTTAGTGATGCATGTATCAACTTGATTGGAGGAGCAGTTTCTAGAACTGATTTTATAAGTAGCTTATTTTCTTTATTATATGGTTAATGCGTGTTCATTGCTGATAAATGAGAAAATGCAAATAGCAAGAATAAGAAGTAAATTAAAATATTCATAATCTAAATACTGGCGAAAAACCACTGTTGACATTTTGGTGTACATCCTCTAAATCCAAGGTCAGCAAACTTTTTCTGTTAAGAACTAGATAGTAAATATTATGGGCTTTGTAGGCCAAGAGGTAAAATTGAAAATATTATCTAGGCACTTATACAACAAGAGAGAATACAAATTGCCATAAAATTCTTACTGACAAAATTCAAAATGTAATAATACAACAAAACAATGATAATAAATGAATACAATTTTTTGTGGCATAGGTTTACTAATGGTAAGAATGGAATTCTGTTTTGGGAGAGGATAACATTTTGCTTAATGGGGGTTCAAAGTTAGTGTTCCCAATAGTGGACATAGAAATCTATTGCAAATGTTTATCTGTTATTACTGATCTGTAATGGGATTTTATGTATTTTATCTTTGAAAATGTCTTTTCACACAGCTAGGTGCTACCAAATACTGATACCAATTTTGAAGCATACAATTTTAATTGAGCATATTCATTGTTTGGAAGGCATTTTTAGAATTCTATTTGTTCCATTCTTATTTGCCTTTGAGCATGTTGTTATAATGCAGATTAATCACTTCCAATTGAAGATTATGTGGAAGCTCCTCAATTGCAGATAAATGGATTTTGAAATATGGAAATTCCCTTTATCCTTGCATGGACGTTCAAAAAATGCTGCTGGAACTATAGTATGAGCTGAATGTATAAATATACCCACTGAAAATTTGTGTGGCAATGGAGATGTCATGTCTCACTTTAATTTTTGAAAACATAGAAACTGTATAAAGCAGTCTGACATTACTTGTGATCCAAGTACTGTTAGTTAACATCAAGATGACCTCATTGCAGTACATAAGTTTTGCAGTAAACACTGTTTTGTCTTTTAATTTTAGATTGAATTCATTAAGAAGCATTATCAAGTCTGCAGAAATTAATTTTCAAAGCTATTCAATGTTCAATAATAATGACTGCTTAATAAATAAATACATAAATAAATAAATAAAAATAATAAAAGGAAGTTCTCATCCAGAAAAATTTCAATCTCAGGCCCAAGTTCAAAAGTTGCAATAAAGGGACTTCCCTGGCGGTTGAGTAAGACTCCGAGCTTCCACTGCAGGGGGCATGGGTTCAATTCCTGGTAGGGCAACTAAGATTCTACATGCCTCGCAGTGTGGCCAAAAAAAAAAAGTTGCAATAAAGCTTTACCACTGCTAAGCCACAGAAGTGTGGTATAGTAGTGAAAGCCAGGATATTTAGCTTCTGTTTGGGACAAAAATTCGCAGAACTGACAATGGTTAAGTCCACAGCAACAAATAACGGTACTGGTTCAATAATACATGATAGATTCAAGTATTTTCTGCCAACTACCTGCTGATACATAATACGGTGAAGAACCATATGTTTTTAATCCCCTCCATTTTTGCAAGCTTTGTAAGCTTTTCTGACTAATACTTCTTTTTCTGCTCTACACATATTTTTTTTACCACTATCAGTTGTTAGGTGACCAGTACTAGTTAGTTGGAAGATAAAAATTAGAGGTTAAAAAGAAACTGTAAAATAGACTATAAGTCCTATTTATGTAATCATGTTGAAATCGGCATCATTCTAAAACATATAGGCAGGGACTTCCCTGGTGGCACAGTGGATAAGACTCTGCGCTCCCAATGCAGGGGGCCCGGGTTCGACCCCTGGTCAGGGAACTAGATTCCACCTGCATGGCACAACTAAGAGTTTGCATGCCACAACTAAGGAGCCCACATGCTGCAACTAAGGAGCCCTCCTGCCGCAACTAAGACATGGTGTAACTAACTAATTAACTAACTAAATAAATAAAATGATTAAAAAAGTGGTAAGAGTAGGCATTCTTTAAAAAAAAATAGGCAAAGATTAAAAGGTTTGACCACATAAAAATTTTAAGTTCCATTGTGTCAAAACACCAAAGCCACCTATAAAAAGTAACAAACCTACTAAAATGTTTGGGAAACAAACCAGCAGTTGGTAGCTTATGATATAAAACACTCCACAAACCAAGCAGAAAAAGATGAATCCTACTGCCACCCTCACCCCTGCCATGGACAAAGGCGATTCTACAAAAGAAAACTAAACATAAAAAAGTATTTGACCTCACAAGCAACAAGAGAAATAGAAAGTGAAGCAATAATGAAACATTCTCCTACTCCCTAACCCCATGACTAGCACAGATTGAAAAAAGTGGTGTATTAGTTTTCCATGACTGCTGTAAAAATTTATCACAAACTCAGTTTATTCAGTGGGTTGAAGTCAAAGTGCCAGCAGGGCCACACTTGCTCTGGAGGCTCTAGGGGAGAATCCACTCCTTGCTTTTTCCGGTTTCTGATGGCCGTTGGCATTCCTTGGCTTGTGGCCACATGACTCCAATCTCTGCTCTGTGTCAAATCTCCCTCTGCCCTTCTCTTATAAGGACACTCATGATGCCCACTTGGATAATCCAGGATAACCTCCCCATTTCAAGATCCTTAACATAATCACATCTGCAAAGACCTTTCTTCTATGTAAGGTAACACTTAGAAGTTCCAGGGATTTGGATCTGATATTCTTGAGAGCCATTATTCAGCCCCCTACAAGTGGTAATGCCCAGTACCTACATGGGTATTATAGAGAAATAGGTGCCTTTTTACACTGCTATTGGGTATGAAATTAACGTATTTCTTTATGGTGCATTAGCCTCAGTTTGCTTCTCCAGATCCACTGTCTACTCTTCTCCATCCCTCTGTGCCCCTGGGGCCTGAGCTGTGTGGACTGGCCTCTGGCTTGTGGCTGGGTCCTGCTAATGAGAGTCATGGGAAGGAGCTGGGAGGATGGGAAGAGGGTGAGGTTACTGTTTCTTTGGCTTCCTGTGCTGCCTGGGCTTGCTGCATCTCTGCACCAAAGGCCACACCTCCTACCAGGTGACCCTCCCCAAACACCAACCTCTGCAGGTTCTGATAACTGCTCCTTCCCTGCCCCCTCCAGTCTAGGGGTGGTAGTAGCCCCCAGCACTGCATGCACCATCCGTGGCTGGTTTCACACATTTGTATGTTGTCCTTTTATTAGACGTCCCTCAATTACTCAGTTTTAGCATGCCACCTGTTTCTTGTCAGGCCTTGACTGGTGCCGGCACTACATGTCAAATCAGAGATCTATTTATAAGAAGTTCATTAACAGCATTATTTATAATAACAAAAACTCAAAAAAGCCCAAATAACCAAATAAATTGGAGACTGGTTAAGCAAATTTTGATGCTCCACATAGAATATAAAAATATATTAACAATCATATTGTAAAAGAATATTACTAAGATGATAAAATATTCACAGTATATTTCTAAGTAAAAATCCCACAAAATTGTATATATAATAATGTCCCATTTTTATAAAAAAAATTTAATGGGAAAGAAGGTTAAAACCACATGTAATATTACATTTTGGGACTTCCCTGGAGGTGCAGTGGTTAGGACTTTGCCTTCCAGTGCAGGGGGTGTGGATTCGATCCCTGGTCAGGGAGCTAAGATCCCACATGCTTTGTGGCCAAAAAACCAAAAACATAAAACAGCAGCAATATTGTAACGAATTCAATAAAGACTTCAAAAATGGTCCACATCAAAAAAACCCAAAAACCACATGTAATATTACATTTTAATAAAAATTATATCAGTGTGTGCTTGTAGATCTTATATATAAAATGTGTATATTTTGTTGTGTACTTGTCATATAATATGTATGTTATATAATGTAATCATGTCACATATAATATATACTGTATATTATAGATTTATTACATTATGTATGATAATGTCACTTTTTGTAAAGAATTATTTACATATCTACTCGTACACGTTTTGTGTCGTATACATAATATATAACATACAACACATAATACACGTTATAGAGAGCATGTATGTATATGCATGTGTGAATTTCTCTCTTCCAGATGTCGGCTGAGATCATTCAGCCCTTTCGGCTTGAGATAGAATTGGTCGTATCCTCTGGTCCGTGTTTATAGAGAGTACAATGTACAATGTCTTGTTCAAGATTTATCCAGATTCCCAGGGGCTCACTGCTGCCTGCGGCCTCTCAACGCGCTGAGGCTTCTCTTCCCCCTTCCCCCCTCCACTGCCCCAGCTCAGACGTGGGATTCAGTCATTTCCCTGAATTTCTCCAAAACCAGCTGCTGCCCTGGGCAAACATGTGTGTGGCAGACTTTTCTTAACGTTCAGAGTGCTGCGTGACTAACTCTCCTACTGCAAGCATCTCAGGCTACCCGCCCCAGGCTCTGAGGGACCGACCCAGACCGTGGGCGGGGGTGGGCGTGGCGGTGGGCGTGGGGCTGCCCACCTGTAGGGCGGTACCAGGGCAGGGCCCGCCCCCACTCTAGGCTCTCCTCGCTTCAGTTTCCCTCACCCCTTCCTTAACACGTGCTCCCCACCCCAAGATTACGAACCTCTTCTCCTTGATGACTGGCAGACGTCAGTCTGGGACAAAAGAGATCAACGAGGGGAATCTCTGAACCGTGAGTCCCTCCCACCTCCCGGTCTCTAAGAGGAAGGCAGCAGTGAATGGTTGCTTCCCGAGTAGGCTGGGACGAACCCCGCTCCGCCGCTCACCAGCTGTGTGGTTTGGGGCACTGGTCTTCACGAGCCTCAGTTTCCTTATATACAGAATGGGGGTGACACTACCATTGAAGAGGGTCGCTGAGAATCAAATGAGTTAAATACAGAAGAGTATCTTTGGACTTGGTAGTAGGCAAAAGTTTCTTAGAGTTATTATGTACAAAGTGCTTAGAATTATGTTTGGCACAAAGTAAATACTATTAAATGTTAGCTGTTGTTTTCTCCATAAATATGCATTATGCACGCACCCCACCCCTCCCATGAACATGCAGAAGCAGCTACAGTCCGCTTGGTTTTGAATTATATATTTATATCTGTAATTATA
The DNA here is from genome assembly GCF_964270905.1 of Leucopleurus acutus. NCBI lineage: Eukaryota > Metazoa > Chordata > Mammalia > Artiodactyla > Delphinidae > Leucopleurus > Leucopleurus acutus. Next base: position 49,629,632 of record NC_139159.1, on the reverse strand, counting down.
TATAAAATACCAGAAGAAAATATTTTAATATGTTGGAGGTGGGATTATGGTGCTTATTTTTTCCTTTTATTTTCTTTGTGCCTTTTCAAGTTTTTCAAGTTTTGTACTTTGAGCATTTATTTTTGCAGCTATGGAAAGTGCAAATTATTTTTCAGAAGAAAGGCAAGAGAAGCCTCTTGGGATGATAATGGTGTAGGTTCGCAGAAATCTTTCCCCTGTGTGTAAGTGGATTAAACCCTCAAGATCAGGCAGGGCTCCTTGGCTCCTTGGGAAATGAGTAGACCTTAAAAGTTAATGATTCCCTGCTGTTTTCACTTTAGAAGAAATCTGTGATTATTTCTTGCTCTTTAGACCTGCCATTTCAGCATCTTAAAAAGGAACCAAAGAGAAATTAAAGTTTGCGACCTGAGTCTTTCCTACAAACCAAGTTGTCCTGAAATTTTCTCCATCAATTCCTAGATTTTAAGAGGCTTAGCCTGCTTCCTTGCCCCTAATTGCTCTATTAATTTAATCTGCTCAAAGTCTCCCAAGGGTCTAATCATCAGTCTTCAGCGCTGGTTCTGGCTGGTCTGGTCTCTTCCACAGATTTGGGCTGAGCTGTTTTACATGTCACCCTGAGTTCTGTTTTGCTAGCTTTCTCCTTCCAGGAGGGTTTTTGCTGACCTAATTAAACGAGCTTGATATTTGTGAGAAGTCACACATTAAGTGAAATGATGTGGACTCCTTTTCCTTTCCTGCAGTGGAGGCATGGAGCTACACGTTTGTCCTAATTTTCCTCTGTTGGTTCCTGATCCTTTCTCTTATAGGCACTCAGTAGCTTCATGTTTATCTAGCGTAAATCAGTGCTTTGCATAAAAACAGACCCTAAGCAAGTTAGTTCACTTTCATTTCCTCATCTGTAAAGTGGGCATAAAAACATATGTATTAGTTTCCCAGGGCTGCTGTAACAAATGACCACAAACTTGGTGGCCTAAAACAATAGGAATTCATTCTCTTCATAATCATAGAAGCCAGGGGTCCAGACTTGAGGTGTCAGCAAGTCCGTGCTTCCCTCCAGAGGCTCCAGGGGAGAAAACTTCCAGCTCTGGCCTTCCTTGGCTTGTGGCACCATAACTCCCACCTCTGCCTCCATCTTCACGTGGCCTTCTTCCCTCCTCTGGGCCTCAAATGTCCTTCTCCTTTCTCTTATAAGGACCCCTATCATGAAATTTAGGGCCTAGTCTAAATTGAAACTGATCTCATCCCAAGATCCCTAACTTAATTACATCTGCAAAGACCCTATTTCCAAATAAGGTCACACCATTCAGAGGTATCTGGGATTCTGATTTGGACATATCTTTTTGGGGAGATACTTTTCAACCACTACAATTTGTCAACCTTATTGAGTTGGTGTGTGAAGATTAAAGTATCATATCATATCAATAATGATATGATAATGTGTGTAATGCAGCTCCCACAGAGCCTGATGCATGCATAGTAGGTGCTCGACCAATACTCAGCACCATCATAATTACTACTACCAAGGAGTGCTTACATTGGGCCAGGCCTCACACCCAGCCTAACTGTGCCTCAGTCTACTTACTCCTCAGAGCGTCTTTCTGAAGGAGCTAATGCCCCATTTTACAGATGAGCAGCCTGATGCTTCAGAAGCTTAAAGGGGCTTGTAATAAAAGGTAGAGCTGGGACTCAAACCCAGGTTTTTGTGACTCCAGAGCCTGTGCCCTGCTCCCTTGCACTTGGTCACCTTGGTATTGATTGTTCTTCCTACTCCTCTGCTGTGACCCAGCACCTCCCCCCCCCCCGCCCCAAACTCTACCACACTTTGCACTCTGACCCTAAACTGTGTCTGGTGGGAAGAACTAGCAATGGAGGAAGAGAAGAGAGGAGCTTCTCTTGAGTGTCCTTGTGACATGGCAGCTGGCTTGCCCCAGTGCGTGTGATCTGAGAGGGAGGGGAAGCCATAGCACCTTTTACGTGCTCACCTGGGAAATCACGTGTCCCTTCTGCCACATTTCATCTGTGGCAAGTGAGTCACTAAGTTCAGCTCCCACTACCGGGGAGGGGAATTAGGTGCTCGCCTCCGAAGGAGAGGTGTCAGAGAATCTGTGGGCACAACTGGAAACTACCACACCACTTGGTCCACGGGAGGAAGTTGGCCTCTGACTACGTGCTTAACTGGCTGTGTAAGCCAAGTCCTTAGCTGTGCAGAGGGAGGCCTGGTGCCGAGTCTAGGGGCATGGGCTGAGGAGAGCTACATTGTTCCACATAAACAAATGGGAAGAATTTGAGCTGTAGGTCAGAGGAAGGGCGGAAGGCAAGAAGGGAAGTGAGAGAAGACAGGGAGCGTGTGCCTGGCACACAGGGCACCTAGAAGACTTGTGGGGACAGGTCTCGCCGACGTTATGAGTGATGTAATGCAGGGGGAGTGTTAGAGTTAGACCCCTCCATTTTACCAAGCTCCCCACAGACTCTGACACACACACACACACACACACACACACACACACTCACACACACTCACACACACTCCCTTGTGTGAGACGCTTTCAGTGGCAGTTATGGAGACGGGCAGAGTTTCAGGTCTGGTTGATAGTCTAAGCAGGGAACCAGGCCTGAGGGCAGCAAGAGGATCTGTGAATTTACCCTGTTCCAGAAGCTCATGCTGGAGACCATGAGGCCCCTGGGAATTCTCAGAAATCTCAGAAAAGGCAATGACATTTCTGTGAGGCTGGAAAGGGAGACAATCTGAAGAAATAGAGCCCAGCTGGTGGTCCCCACTGTGGAGCTGGTACTGAGCACAAGGCAGGAGAGCGCTTCACGTGGGAGGGGCAGAGCCCGCTGGATTTCCAAAAGCAGCCTCAGGCCAGGGGAGATGGTCTTAGCCACTCTACTGCAGTAGAAGGATAGGTATTAGGTCTTTGGGGTTAATTTTGCTATTGGCTGTTTTTGGAGTGTTAAAAAACAAAATTCAATGGAGTAAACTTGAAAGATCGTATTGGCCTTGTTCATGAAATGGGCAGCATCTCCTCTAGCAGATGGAAAGGAGCTCTGAGGCGCTGTACAGAATGAAAGACTTTTATAGGAGGAAGAGAGCAGGAACAAGGAAGTCACACTAGACAAAACATCGGGTTGGCTATTGCAAGGTCGCTTTCCTTTAGGGGAAAGCAGGGCTCTATCAGGATATTGCCTGACTTGTGATGATGATTCCTGATTGACTGGTTTAAGATTCCCTTTCTGGGAGAGCCGAAACTGCCATTACGTTAAGTCTCCATTTGGTGACGTGGGGCTTAGCATAAGTGACTCCATTTGGGGCCTGTTGTCTTGTTTTTTACAGGAGGATTCAGTGTTTTCTGACAAAATCCTAAGGTGCTGTTTTGCGGTTTTTCTTCATTATTTCAAGTCGCTTGCTTTCCTCTTCTATAATAAATAGTGGCTTAGGTTTGTGGGCTTCAGGCTTAATTAAGCCTGAAAAATAAATTTAATGTCACTCAACCTCAGACATGCTGTCAACATGAGTGTGCCCATCGTTCTGTTCTATGTAGGTGCTGGATTTGGACATCTCTGTTCTTTTGAGAAACATAAAGCCCTGTTGAGAAATCTCCTAAAAGAAAGAACATCCTTGATATTTTAATATTTAACAAAAACCATTTTGACAAGTAGAGGCACCAAAAGGAAGCGGGTTAAGCGGAGGAGAGAGCATTATGAAGCTTGAACGTTGAGTGTTTCTCCAAGACTCTATTTCGCCAGCTCATTGAATATTTAGAAGTCATGCCTGGGTTCTTGAAAGTCACTGTGACCATCAAGGGTGAGTCTGGGTCTTGGCTCTCCCTGGAACCCCAGTGCCTGCCATGGTCTATGCTCAATAAACATTTGTTGACTTGGTCATTGATTGGAAACCATTAACACTAAGAGATTAGTTAGGATCTAGTTCTAGAAAATTCCAAAAGGTAAAAATATTTTCAAATAATGAAGTCCCTGATCAAAAGGTCCTGAATTTCCTTGTTCCTTACTAATTTGATCAAGCTTCAGGAAGGCAGAGGGGGCAGTTCCCAGGGTGGGATTTTGGGGGAATGTGGGGGAAGACGGCAGATGGCTGGTGCATTTGTCCATGCTGTATACACACATCAAAGCTAGTGTCCTTACACATCCTCTTGCCTGTTTTCAAAAGCTTCACTACCAAGTGTCATTCAACACAACTAAATGGTGAGTAGACTTTGAAAGCGATCCACCACCCACTGAATGAGACACTAGCTCGTGTTACTTTCCCCTACTTTTATCTGTACATTTTGAGCCCCCAGATAGATGTTGATGTTATTTGATCAGTTGATGAGAATGGGGGCTGTATCTTTACCATATTGACCCCCTACAGCAGTCCACCCTAGCTCCACCCTCCAGCCTCATCTTACTACCAGCCCTTCCCCAAATTCTGCTCATAGCTCCTGCCTTCGGGCTCAGTACACTCACCCAGTTCCTTAAAGGATGGAAGCATCAAACACAGCCTTTTGCCCCTTAAGATCCAGAGAAGATTGTCCCAAATGCCTCATTCCACACACTTTGGAAAGCCCAGAGCCTTCTCTAAGATTTCTGCAAGTTCCTGGGGGACCTAAGTTCTGAGTTACCTCTTATTCTGACCTTCTGCTTCCGTGAATTAGTTCAGTTTAGGGCGCATCTCACAGTATCGTATAACCCAAACTCGAGACTCAGCCATTTCCCTATTTCCTACAGATTCACACTGACACATTCTTTGTGTGTATGGTGACTTTATTTTTACTAAAAATTCAGGAAGATGGAGGGATTTGTATCACAGAAAATCAGACAAGTTAAAAGTAAACATTAGCCATCCTTTATGGCCTCCTTGGTCATATTCTTAAAAACACTCATCAGCCATTTCTTTTGCTTTGTGCCCGGTTATGTAACCTCCTCTCCATCTTCTTTCTTTCTTCTTTTCTGTCTCTCTCAGGAGGAACAATAAAACAACAACACAAAAAGCACCACCTCTCCGCCCCCCGCCCCTGCCTCTCTCCCTCTCCCTCTCCCTCTCTCTCTCTCTCTCTCTCCCTCTCCCCACTCCCATTTTCCAGGCCTCCCTTATGTATTCAAGGACCACACCAAGGTTTTGCAATTACTACTCCTAAGGAAGGGCTCTTCTTAAATTCTTAGACAAATCAACCCCATGCCTAGTTTCTATCTGGATATTAGTAGGGAAATGTGGTGATGGGTTCATTTTCTAGTTACCCTGATTCCCAGTTTCCCCACCTATAAATGAGGATGTGATAGCACTGGCTTCATCCAGGCGACATGAGAATGAGTAAGTTAATGCATAAAGCCCTTATTAGCACAGTGCTTGGCACATAATCCACACATAAATGTTACCTGTTGTTACTTGTTCCCTCTCTTCCTGCCCATCGAGGTCCTGTTCATACACTTAGGCCCAAGTCAAGTGCCAGCACCTTGACTCTGAGCTCTCCCTTCCAATCACTCCCTCCTGGCATCCTTGTGGTGTTGGGCTTACACTTTCCTTCAGGCAAAGAGGAATATGACGAGCCCCTGAATGAGTTTACAATCTGGAGGGAAACGTAGACATGGGAATATAGAAAGGGAATGATCCAAGGCAGCTAGGGATGAGGTGGAGAAAGGACGAGCAAAGAGGTCAATTAGCCAGCTTCAAGATCTTAAATTCAAAATCAGCAATGTAGTCACGTTGCCAGTGTTGTCAGCCCAGAATCCCATCATGCAGTTCTTCAGTCAGTTTTTCATCAGTTGCAGATTTTTACCAAATGCAAATATAGGGCTTGCCTCTGGTATGTTGTGTTGATTATTTCAACATGTGTGGCTCAATCAGGGTTCTATCAGGGAAGCAAGATCACTATGAGCTATGGGATAAGGAATTTATTATAGGAAATGGACCTTACACAGTTTTGGGAAGAGCTGGGGAAGTAAAGGTCTGGAAAGGGGAGTTGAAGAATCAGAGGAAGTCACTAACCAGCCCTGGCTTACAGGGAAATCTGGAGCCCAGGCATGTCCAGCTGCTGGAGTAGGATGGGGTGGGGGGCGTGAACTAGAGAGGAAGTCTAGGGAGGATTGTTGGATCTTCATGACGACAGCTCTGTGTGTTCACAGCACAGCATCTGCCGGCAGGCCTGGCGGTGCTGCTATTGGCAGAGCCTGCAGACAGGAAGGAGAGCTGGATGCAGAGTGGGGAAGAGTGAGGGCACACAGGAGCCTGCTGGCACGTCTAGGCTGGCTCTCACTACCTCTCAGCATTGATGACTTCTAGACCATAATGGTGCCTGCTTCATTCCTGCTTCCTAAATCTCTCACAACTTCACTTTTGGCTAACTCAACCTAGAATCATACAGAGAAAAGAATTCTAGGAAACACAACTCCCAATAGAACAATCCAGCACATTTATTATAAAGCTCAGTATTCATTGCAAATTGGAAAAATGACTGATTACTAATATCTACTTCTTGGAACAGAGAATGAAAAATATCAAGAGGGAAAAGTTATAACACCTGGGTTAATGGCAGGGTCACAATTTTAGAACAGATAGCCCATAATCAGATTCACACATATACGTATAATATATGATAGAGATGGTTCTGCAGAACAATGCGGAAAGGAAATCTTCTCAGGTAAATGATGTTGGGCCAATTGGATGTCCAAATGGAATAAATATTAATCTTGACCCCCTATCTCAAAACATATGTAAATATCAACTCTAAGCATGTTATAGATCTAAATGTGAAAGACAAAACAATAAATCTTCTAAAATATAAAATAGAAGACTATCTCCATGATTTTAAGTCAGGTGAGATTTCTTAAACAGAACATGAAAAGCACTAATCCCTTTTGGAGAAAATAACAATTTTAAAGTACAGTTGTTGGATGGAGGACAGTTGTCCCTCAGTATCTGCAGGGGATTGGTTCCAGGAGCCCTGTGGATACCAAAATCTGTATTTGTATACAGAGGGCTGACTGTATAAATTAATTCATCCACTTTGGAAAACATTTTGATGGTGTTTACTAAAACTGAATATGTTCAGACCCTATATTCCAGCAATTTCACTGCTAGATATGTACCTAATATAAATGTATAGGTAGGTATTCCAAAAGATTTATATAAGAATGTTTACAGTTGCTTTATTAATAGTCAAAAGCAGGAAGCAAGCTAAATGTCCACCAACAGTAAAACAGATAAACCGTTTGGTGCAGTTACTCTGTGGAATACTATGCAGCAACGAAAATGAACAAACTACTGCCACATGCAACAACACAGATGAATTTCACAAATATAATTTTGAGCAAAAGAAGCCAGACACAACTGAATATATAGTGTATGCCTCTATATAAAGCTCAAAATGGGCAAAACTAACCTATGATGTTAGAAGCCAGGATAGTGGTCTCCCTTATAGTGAAGGTTAATGACGGAGAGGGGTTATGAAGGAGGCTTTGGATATGCTGGGAATATTCTGGTTTTTGATCTGGAAGGTGGTTACAATCTGTGGTAATTCATTAAGCTACACATGTATGACCTGTGCTTTCTGCATGTATGTTTTCCTTCAATTTTTTTTAAAAAAGCTTATTTTTAGAAAAGCTTTTAAAATGTCCTGTTTTATCCATGCCCAATTGTCATATCTGGTGGTCTTTTTCTTACTTCTCAACATCTTTTATCCCCCCTACATTATTTCCTACCCTCTTACTCTAAAAATGTTTTCCTTTCATAGTTATTCTTTCACCTTGGACCCCTAACTTCACTACTCAACAAATATTTCTTGAGTATCTACAATATTTCTAGCACTGAGCCAGGCCTAGAGTTTATGATAGTGAACAAGCTAGCAAAGATTCTGACCTCATAGAACTCCAGCTTCCAGTGGAAAGAGGCTTCTAAACAGATAATTGCGTCATAACTGACTCTTCTTCCCACTTCCCCAAATTTAGGTCTTCCCCAAAGTTCTAGGTTAAAGTCAGCTTCTCAAAATCCAATGTTTGTGGCCATTAATAACCCTATCACTGCCCACATCATCATTATGTAAGACCTGAGCATCAACTTTGACAATTTCCTCCATCCCAAACCCCAAGATCTACCCCATCCTGCCCATTTCTGCTTCTGAAATGTGTGCACCCACTCCCTCTTCTTTCCAGCCCTGTTGTTTCCACCCAAGCTGTTGCCTTCTTATTTAGGATTTATTTGCAGACATAGAAGCCATTTAAGCTAGTTTGAGCAGAACTCAAGTTTAGTTGGCTAAAAACTTGTTGAAAAACCTAAAGAAGACATTAGAAACAGAGCTTCCAGGAACAACACCCAACTCTTGGAATCCTCCTATCTGTCAAGAATTAGAAAGCGAGGGTTTCCCTGGTGGCGCAGTGGTTGAGAGTCCGCCTGCCGATGCAGGGAACACGGGTTCATGCCCCGGTCCGGGAAGATCCCACATGCCTCGGAGCGGCTGGGCCCGTGAGCCATGGCCGCTGAGTCTGCGCGTGTGGAGCCTGTGCTCCGCAATGGGAGAGGCCACAACAGTGAGAGGCCCGCGTACCGAAAAAAAAAAAAAGAATTAGAAAGTGAGTTCTTTCACTACAGAAGTCCTCTAATCAAGAAGCAAGTGACCGTGGCACCATGTTGACTCTGTGTCATCCATGTCAGCAAAATGGATCCTTATCTAGAAGTCTAGCTACAAAGAAGTGTGTGAGTTGTATTTTCCAGCTTCCCAGGCTTAGTGGTGCTGGTTAGAATGGATGTGAGCATGTGAGTCCTCAGCATCTCCCTCCCCTCTCAGCTCCTCTCCCAGTGTCCCTGCACTTCCCCACAATTCCATTCTCTTGATGGCTTCCGGCTCTGATCACATCACTCTGTAGCTCAAGCCTCCAGTGGCTCATCCTCTCTACTGTGATCAAGTCCCAACTTGTTTTCCTGGTTTATGTCCTACTCCACGCCTCCAGTTTCCTCTACTCCAGCTGTTCCCCATTCCCCAAACACTTTCTTCTCTTTCCCACCTCATGCGTTTGTGCATCCTCTATCCTTCCCACCATCCTTTCCCATTAAAGTTTGAAACATCCTTCTAGCCCTGTTCCAATGACACTTCCTTTCTACCTTCTCCTCTCTTCCCCTTAACCAAAGTGACCTCTCACTCCAGCTCCGCAGAGAGCTCCTGGAGACAAAGAGTTGTGGACTGGAATCCTAGCTGTGTCTGGGCACGAGAGGGCACCTTGAACTCAGAGCCTCAGTTTCCTGCCCTGTAAAAAGGAGATAATAGTAATACCTTCTTCATAGGCCTGCTGGAAGGACTGGTTGAGATAAGAACCTAAGCTGCTAGTACATGCCCTACGGATGACAGTTACTGCTGTAGAGCGTTGTCTTGTTTATCTTTGTGCCCCTCACCCAGGTGCTTGCTAAATACTGGTGCAATGAATGGACAATCCAAACCAAGCAGCAATATTGACCTTAGGTAACCTGAGGTCAAACTAATGTGATACTGGGTCCCTCTCTGGTCAGTGTCAGGCCCCTGGGTCATGTCAGTTTAGGGCACAGGTATGAGCAGATGAAGAGTTTCCAGTTGTCTTATCAAGTCAGGAGAAATAAAAGCTAAGCGTCGAAACAAACAAAGGAGGGGCACAACCCCATGGTATAGGCCACGGCAAGTTAGCAGAGCCTCATGGATAGAAACTGTTTAAGAAGGATTTCCCCCAAAAGCCTTTATCTGGAGGGCTCTCATCTCCATGCTTGGAGAAACCTGAACACAGAAAGGTGGAATGGGGCAGGAGGTCTCAGACCAGGTACATTCGCATCTGAGCCCAGTGGAAAATCATCCTGCAATCTCAGAGGCTGCTGGAGGAGTGAAATTGCTATACTGCACTTTGGAGACCCATTGGGAAGTATTTTATTAAATCAAAGATGCACGTACCCTGTGGTTCAGCAGTTCTGCTTCTAGGTCTCCACCCTAGAAAGACATTCTCACAAGGAGACTCATTCAAGGAGATGCATTGCTGCATTGTTTATGAGACCAAGAAATTAAAAACAACCTGAGTGTCCATCAATGATGAATAAATAAAATGTGGTGCATTTAAATGTTAAAGTACAAAATAGCAAATGCAAAGGCATGAACTAGATTTTCATATGTCAATATGGATAGATGTCAAAGTGTAGTCTTAAGGGAGGAAAATAAGTTGCAGACTGATGCATTCAGGATGATACCATTTAAAATATAAAAGGAATGCTATGTATTGTTCAGGGCTATATTGATGAACAAATTTTGAAGAGTGGGCTGAAGGGATACATGCTAAATTCATCAATGCAGTTACTTTTAGAAAGAGGAATTTGACTGGGAACCAAATTCTATTTCTAATGTTTTTTCTCTTTTAATTAAAAAAAAAAACCCTTAAAGCCTTAAGGGAAAAATATTAATAACTGAATTTAGGATTATGGTTGGGGTATAAAAATACTATTCCATATTATAAAGATTCTTTTTTCTCAAAAAAGAAAAATATGGCTTATGAGTCTGATTCTGGATATATGTGTAATGTTGTATTGTTCTGGATGGAGAGACATTGGTGAATAACTTTGACCATCGTCCTTCAGGAATATTCACTTGCAGGCAACAGAAATTAATCATTGCCATGGCATCTAAATTTTAACAACTTGCTGAGGTTCTTAAACACCTTAAAACTCTTTGACCTTTTGATGAATGCTGTGTGCTCTGGACTGTGGTGGTGAAAGTGCACAATTGGCATGTAATTTCAGGGGTGTTACAGCCCTCGGGTTAAGAGTCTGCACAACTGCAGGATATCCAGAGGTTGACTTTTTTTTTAACCTCCACAACATCTAAATTTAAAATGCGTGGCAGAGAGACCAGGGAGACTTGTTAAAATATATAAATACAATGTTCTCTTTGCAGAAAGGTTTGTGTATGTGTGGGTATGTGTGAGTGTGTGTAAAAGCTGCTGAAACCCTAAAAAAATAAGCACAGCTTCTCAAGAGCTCTCAGTTTGCCTCCTGAAATGTAATGTCAATAAGTCAGGTCATTCTGGGAAACTTGAGACTTCGGAAGCCCAGCTCCTGCCAGTGGAAATGCCAGCATCCCAGTCCTCAGAATCAGCTTCCCTCAGCCTGGAGCAGGGAATTTAGAGAAACCGGTTTAGTGTTACAGGACTGTGAAGTCAGTTTTCCCCCCTCTCAGGGACCATGCAGTGTCCAGCCTGCTGCGCATCCAGCCTTTGTTGCCTCTTGTGGGAAGGCCTCAGGGTTCCACCCAACATCCCTGAAGGGACAGAACCTTCCCATTCAGGCCCACACAGCCTCTTCTTGCCTCTCGACCTCAGGCTTGGGACTAAAATGGCTTTTTAAACTAAACATTTCTTTTTCTTGATGTGGACCATTTTTAAAGTCTTTGTTGAATTTGTTACAATATTGCTTCTATTTTTTGTGCTTTGGTTTTTTGACCACAAGGCATGTGGGATCTTAGCTCCTTGACCAGGGATCGAACCCACACCCCCCTGCATTGGAAGGGGAAGTCTTAATCACTGGACTGCCAGGGAAGTCCCCTAAACTAAACATTTCTTAAAACAATCATGTTGGTATTTAGAGTTTTTTCATTTTACTTCTAGCAAAGGAAAAAAAAATAGAGGGAATGTAATTGAAAAATAATTCTGAAAAATTTTCACTCCACTGCACCTTTTCGAGTGGACACAGAGGTCTGTTAAGTGGGGTGACAAGCTGCCAGCACCCCAGAGCGCAGAGCTTTCCGTCAGCAGCATTTACATTAGCAACGCTGTGGCCAAAACCCTAGAGGATGCATCAGACATTTAGCGGAAACAATCTCTTCAAAAGACCCAAAGTCAGATGGAGCCTTAAATATTTTATAGGAAAATATTTGCCAAAAAATGTGACTTGGCGATAAATTACAAGATGGTACTCATTAAGGTTACTTGCTGACAGAGACAGCTGAAATAATGATCCAGGATCCAGATTATTTTGGAGCCATGAAAAAAATCTATCAAAAGTATATATATTCTTGTTCTTTAATTTTGCCAAGACGAAGTGTTTTGGGATTGCGTAAATAAAGCCCTGTTAGCTCACCTCTGAAATTCAAAGAAGTGGAGTGACGTGGGAGTGACACGCAGAGCCCTCACCCTGCTTATAAGCAGACAAGATGAATAGCCTCCCTACCCCTACAGTAATGCAGTTCTTAAAAACTCCACCTCTGCAGATGGGGGCAGATCTTTAATTCCTTGCCTGTAGACAAACCACAGTTCTGGTTCTCGGGGCTGGGAACCTCCTGCAGGAGGTTCTTGTTCAGAAACCCATCTGGGAAATGTACACAGCACTCTGGTGCCAACTCTCTGGGGAAAACATTCCCAACAAACACTCACCGGAAGTTTTAGGGTCCGGATGGTGGTTGTAACTGTGTGTCTCTACTGCAGAGAGAATATCTGAGTGCCCCTACTGCCCTTGGTGCATTCTTTTTGCTTACAGGCTCCACTCTGCTGCCTTGGATGCCATGGCAGATGGCAGTGGCTCCGACCGAGAGCAGTGGTTCTCAAACTTTAGCTTTAGAATCACCTGCAGGGCTTATTACAGTATGGACTGTTAGGCCCCATCCCCAGAGTTTCTGATTTAGTGGGTCTCAGAATTTGCATTTCTAATGAGTTCCCAGGTTATGCTGATGCTTTTGGTCCTAGGATGGTACTTTGAGAGCCCTGGTCTGTACTTTTTTTTTTTTTTTTAATTTATTTATTTATTTTTGGCTACATTGGGTCTTTGTTGCTGCGCGCAGGCTTTCTCTAGTTGCGGCGAGCAGGGGTTACTCTTTGTTGTGGTGCGTGGGCTTCTCATTGTGGTGGCTTCTCTTGTTGCAGAGCATGGGCTCTAGGTGTGCGGTCTTCAGTAGTTGTGGCGTGTGGGCTCAGTAGTTGTGGCTCACTAGCTGTAGAGCGCAGGCTCAGTAGTTGTGGTGGCGCACAGGCTTAGTTGCTCCACGACACGTGGGATCTTCCTGGACCAGGGCTCCAACCCGTGTCCCCTGCATTGACAGGCAGATTCCACTGGTTTATGCTTTAATCTAAGGTGCCCCTCATTCCTCAGCTTGGGTCAGCCCTCAACACAACCCTACACAAACATCTTGGATGGGAGGGTGTGGTGCAGATATAGTTAGCCAGACCCAGGGTCCAAATTTATGTATAAAACAGCCCTTTTCATTTTACATTCAGCAGAACATTCCAACCCATTCTAGAGGCCACTAAGGGGCAGGGATTCTGGCGCTGCCCCTTCCCACCAGCTTGCCCTTCTTGGGGTTCTCTCACTAAAGAGGGGCTTCACAGTGACCCTCAGGCATCCAGGTGGCAGTTCCCTCCCTGTGGAAGAAGAGCCTTTTCCCCTGGACATCCTGCCCCCCGCCCCTTTCCCACACAGCCCTTCCTTTGGTCCCTTTCTTCTGGGCTGTGCATTGTTCATTTCCACCTTGCTATTTAATGGCTTCAGGACCTGGGGAGTGGGAGATGAAAAAGGGGAGAAGCCATCTGTCTTGTCTGCCCTCAGGATGTGTTGTGTATAAGGTAATCAGAACTTTCATACTGCTTGATTAACAATGCCGTGGCTGTGTCCTGTGATATTATGCTAGAAGAGTCTCCCACTGTCCCAGGATACAGGACATGGTGGGGGGAGGGGCAGTCTTGCTGTTGCACAGTAATGGGTCAGTGTGCTGCTCAGCTTCCTGGTAATGCTGCCTTATGCCCCAAAGGGTAGGTTTAATGCTGGGAATCTCTGCTGTTAGTAGCTGAGATGATTTCAGACAGGGATTTTTGTTACCCTCAGACTGCACCAGGTAGGCAGCAATTACCCTTACCTATGCCTGGAGGTGGCACACACATGGGACATATTAACCCTGATTAATAAATTCCCTAGCAGTGGTTTCCCAACCTGGCTGTCATCAGAATCACCTGGGAGACTTTTTTAAAAATGTACAATATTCTAAAAAAATATGTACAACACAGAAAGCAAGAGTGTACTTGTTTCCTTAATATATAAAGAGCTCTTACAAACCAATAAGAAAAATATTGATAACCCAATAGAAAAGAAAGGACAAAAGGTATGAATAGGCCGTTTATACACATACAAAAGTTCTAAATACTTATCAACATATGAAAATACAATTGATATCACTCATAATTAAAGTCATGAACATTTAAACTTTGGATATCATTTTCAACTATCAGATTGGCAAATTTAATAGTATACTTTGTCAATAACGTGGAGAAAAGACATTCTCATATGTTGTTGGTGGGACTGTATGTTGCAATAACCTTTTTTGAATTGCAGTTTGTCAGTATCTATCAAAATGTTACAGGCATATACCTTTGACACATTGATTTCACTGCTATGAGTTTAGCATAGTGATGTCTTAAGACATGTATGAAAAAGTATGTACAGGAAGTTCATAGTAGCATTGCTTGTAATGGCAAAACTCAGAGACACCCTAAACGTTTATCAATAAACAGTGGGTAAATGAGTTATGTTGTGGCTATACACTGAAGCTCTCTGCCATTTCGAAAAGGATAATATCAATCTGTGTTCATGTAACAATCTCCAAGATGTGTTGTTAAGTGAAAACAGCAAGGGGCAAGAGTGTTGTAGTGTACTATGATTTCCGTAAAAATATGGGTGATATATACATATGTACATATATGCATATTCAGAAATATGTATAGATTAGTTTTGAAAGGGTTTATAAGAAACTGGCAATAGGTTGCCTTTGGGCAGGAAGACTGATAGACTCTCACTTTTTATATATATATATATATATATCCCCTTTGCATTGTTTGAATTTGTTTTTACTATGAGTATGTTCTGTTTCATTAATTTTTTTTTTTTTTTTTTTACCATGCTGCAAGGCTTGCAGGATCTCAGTTCCCCTACCAGGGATTAAACCTGGGCCACAGCAGTGAAAGTGCTGGATCCTAGCCACTAGACCACTAGGAAGCTCCCAGTTTCATCTAATTAAAAAAAAAAAAAACATATTCTTGGGCTCCCTCTCTAGGCCAACTGGATTTATGTCTCCAAGGTTGGGAGGCAGAAATTCATGTTTTAGAAAGAGAACTCTACTGGGAGAAATGCCTGGTTCTAGTCTGGGATGGGGAATACACAAGATGGGCTTGGAGCATCTTGTAGTGTCTAAAGTAAAAAAAGTGGGGCATGTCAAAGGGACCCAGGAGCCAATCTGAAAAAGCTTCCAATGGCCAAAGCTGGAAAACTCAAGCAATAAAATAAATAACATAGCGTTGGATTATAACCCAGAGTGTACATATCCATGAGCCCATATTGGTATACATAAATGATTAAATAAATAAATGGGCAACGTGAGCCGTGGCCGCTGAGCCTGCGCGTCCAGAGCCTGTGTTCCGCAAGGGGAGAGGCCACAACAGCGAGAGGCCTGCGTACTGCAAAAAAAAAAAAAAAAAAAAAAATCAACTAAAAATAAATGGGCAAAAAGAAGCCCATCTCCCTTACAGAAGAATTCCAGGGATTCCAAATAATTTATGTAGTCTCCACTCCAGGAAGGGAAGCTTAATTTCCACCTCTTCCTTTGGGTTATGCTTTGGGGGACTCTCTTCCAAAGAGTATAGTGTTGGGGTAGGGGAGTAATTTACAGTGAAGAAAACTGGCAAACACTACCTCCAGGCCAACTAATCAAGATTAGCGTCAGTAGTGATAAATCTTGCCGAGAGTATGTACCTTTGATAAGGTGCGATGAGAATGGTACTTCACCTCTGTAGTATTCTCCCCTAAAACCCGTAACCTTAGTCTAACCATGAGAAAACACCAGACAAACTCAAATTGAGGAACATTCTACAGGATAACCCGGCCAACGTTCTTCAAAGATATCAAGGTCATAAAAAAAAGAACATGCTAAGAAACTGACACAGACCAGAGAAGACTAAAGAGACATGATGATTAGATGTAATGTGGTATCCTGGAACAGGAAAAGGATATTAGTGGAAAAACTAGTGAAATCCAAATAAGTATAGAGTTAATAATTAAAAACAAAAACAGAATTCTACGTGGTTCTTATGTAGCCAGCTTGGCTCCAGGCTGCCATTCTATACCTGAGAGTCACTTCAATCAGATGGAAGTTCTCAAACTTTAGAGTGCAGTAGAATTACCCAGGAAGTTTGTTAGCCCTGTAGATCCCACCAATTCTGATTCAGTAGGTCCATGGTGGGCTTGGGGATATGCATTTTTTAAAAACAAAAGCCAAGTTTTTTATTCATATTTTTGCATTTGAAGTACTCTCTGATGACGTCCTTGGGATTCTTTGCATAGTCCTTTACTAAAACCACCCATCTGCAACCAACCTTTCTACAGGGTTTCCCCCATCTGTCAGTATTCCAGAGGCCTACTCGTTCCGCTAGTTTCTTATTGTCACGAACCTCAATGACGTTGACTTTTGTCAGCACAAAGGGCCTCCACCTACTTGACATACATAGGCTCATCACAGTTGGATGTGATGCACTCAAAGATGGGCTTGGCACTAAGACATTGGCACCTTCACAAATTGCATATGCTAGGTCGTCGTGGAAGAAGGCAGCCTTCAGTGCCTCTTGTAGAGCAGTGCTAACATCCATTACACCTCCAGCAGCAATACTATGGTGGTGGGTTATGGAGACAAATCTTGAATGCCCCTGAGCCCCTGCCTCTGCCCAGGGGATGGCAGGGAAATGGGATATGCATTTTAATTATTTTTTAATTGAACTATAGTTGATTTACAATATTGTATTGTGTTAGTTTCAGGTGTACAGCAAAGTGATTCAGTTTTACATATATATATTTTTTTCAGCTTCTTTTCCATTATAGGTTATTACAAGATATTGAATATAGTTCCCTGTGTTATACAGTAAATCCTTGTTGCTTTTCTATTTCATGTATAGTAGTTTGTTAATTTCATACTCCTAATTTATTCCTTTTCCCCTCCCTTTCCCCTTTGGTAACCATAAGTTTGTTTTCTATGTCAGTGAGTCTATTTCTGTTTTGTATATAGATTCATTTATATTATTTTTTAGATTCTACATATAAGTGATATCATATAACATTTGTCTTTCTCTGTCTGACTTATTTCACTTAGTATGATATTCTCTAGGTCCATCCATGTTGCTGCAAATGGCAATGTTTCATTCTTTTTTACTGCTGAGTAATATTCCATTGTATATATATATATACCACATCTTGTTAAACCAGTTATCTGTTGATGGGCACTTGGGTTGTTTCCATGTCTTAGTTATTGTAAATAGTGCTGCTCTGAACATTGGGGTGCATGAATCTTTTCAAATTAGAGTTTTCATCTTTTCCAGATAAATACCCCAGAGTGGGATTGCTGGATCATATGGTAGCTCTATTTTCAGTTTTTAAAGGAACCCTCATACTGTTCTCCATAGTGGCTGCACAAATTTACATTCCCACCAGCAGTGTAGGAGGGTTCCCTTTTCTCCACACCCTCTCCAGCATTTATTATTCATAGATTTTTTGATGATAGCCATTCTGACCAGTATGAGGTAATACCTCATTGTGGTTTTGATTTGCATTTCTCTAATAATTAGTGATGTTGAGCATCTTTTCATGTGTTTCTTGGCCATCTGTATGTCTTCTTTGTAGAAATGTCTATTTAGGTTTTCTGCCCATTTTATGATTGGGTTGTTTGATTTTTTTGATATTGACTTGTATGAGCTGTTTGTATATTTTGGATATTAACCCCTTGTCGGTTGCATTGTTTGCAAATATCTTCTCCCAGTCTGTAGATTGCCTTTTCATTTTGTGGATGGTTTTCTTTGCTGTGCAAAAACTTTTAAGTTTGATTAGGTCCCATTTGTTTATTTTTGCTTTTATTTCTTTTGCCTTGGGAGACTGATCTAAAAAAATATTGCTTAGATTATGTCCGAGAATGTTTTGCCTTGTTTTCTTCTAGGATTTATGGTGTTATGTCTTATATTTAGGTCTTTAAACCATTTTGAGTTTATTTTTATATATGGTATGAGGGGTATGAGGCGGTGTTCTAATTTTATTGATTTACATGTAGCTGTCCAGCTTTCCCAACACCACCTGTTGAAGAGACTATCTTTTCTCCATTGTATATTCTTGCCTCCTTTGTTGTAGATTAATTGACCATAGATGTATGGGTTTATTTCTGGGCTAGGGATATGCATTTTAATAAGTGCTGCAAGGGCTTCTCAAATGCCCCATTTTGGACACACTGTACTGGAAACCAAAAATCTGATATTCTATTCATAATTGCTATGTCTATCAAAAAGTTGTGAGTTCAGTTGGAACAAAAATCTGAAGATAGAAAGATCATGAACTTCCATTCATTATGTAACATCTCCAGTCTATTTGGGGCACTCAATGAGTTTCCTAATAGAATTCTTACCGCCATTTGACATGTGATAAGTGTTAAATGAACAAATAATGAAAATAAGGAATTAATAGGAAACCTCCTGACACATCATCCCTTCTGGTCATCCTGACCTATTATAACCAGAAGAGTCTATTTCCTATGACACTTAAGTCACATTTAAGGCATATTCTTTTAATTTTTGATGCAGACACAATGTCAACCATGAATTTGTTTGCAGAATTAGAGCTTGATGAATATCTTATCCTTCTTCCAAAGGCATCCTGTGCACTCTTTCTTCAGGTTCTCCCTGCCCATAGTTTCCTCTCCTTGAGACTGTTCCTTGTTCCAAACCAATCCACAACTCTCTCCAACCTCCCCGTCCCCTGCCAACACGTTCCTAGTTAATTCCTGCTCAAGTCTTAGCTTAAAGATCATTTCCTCATCCAACCTCCTGCACTGGTAAGGACCCCTCCAACGTGCTCCCAGAGCACATAGTCTTTCCAGCAGTACCACCGTTACTTAAAAGGAAAATAAGCCTAGAATTCCTTTCTTAGTGCTTTGTTATTCTTTTTTAATCTACGCTGTCCAATAGAACTTTCTATGATAGTGGAAATGTTCTTTATTTGTGCTCGTGCTTCAATCCAAGAAATCTGTGCCTCTTGACACCGAATAATTCATTGCTTCATTATAACTTACCTTTTCTGTTAGGTTGTGTATTTCCTTATATTTCCATCCATCTGGCTAAGGGAGCGGGAAAGGCTAGAGGAAACTCTCACACAGGAGGTGATATTGGAGAAAGTCGAGAGCAGTGAAGAAGGGTTTCCCTGCAGAACAACAGAGACAGGTCCCGCAGGCAGATGGAACACCATGGACAAAAGTTCAGAAGCGTGAAACAGCAGGGCAAAGTCTAGGCGGTCTCACAGTCAAAGGCAGTTAATGTCTAAGGAGGACATAAAGGGAACCCAACACAAACATTTCATATAAGATATGGAAAAAATTGATTAGAATTTGATCTTGGAAAGTGAAAAGAAAAATTATAAAATTAATCTATATTGTTATTTATATGTAACAAAAGTTAGGTAATAATTGTAAGTCTTCCCTAATTTTTGGAATAGAAAACAAAGTTAGTGTTGATTTAGGGTTTGGGAATCTACTTTTAAAAAAATGTGTCTGGTAGCACATTTGACAAATAGGTTGAAGTCCTTCATTCTTCTCAGCTGCCCCCCTTAATCTATAATTTTCAAATATTCCTCTTTTGAAGATCCTATTAATGTCCATTTTTCCCTCTTTAATTGTTAACTTGTCTAATTTTGCAAGACTTTATCAGTGTTTGCCTGTGATTCTAACATTTCTTCAACATCATCTCCCATCAGTTTCATGAAACCCTGCATTAGTTAGGGTTATTCATATTATGATGATTTTTGTGTCCCAAACTAACCAGACACATTTGGATAATGATTACCAGGTTAAGAAGAACCTCCTGTAGTTCAGTATGGCTGGAGTGTTGGGTATGGGGCAGGGAGCAGTGGGAAAACCCTGACATTTACCAGCTTCAGCAAGTAAGTCTGACTTTCTGACCTTCAGATTTCTTATTTACCTTGAGGCAGCTGTTGCAAGAGTTCAGTAAGACGGCACAAATGGAAACACCAAACACTGTGCCAGGAGCATGACTGTCCCTCAGCAAATACTCCTGGTCTTCCTCTGCAATGCTTTGGATATCCCATATTACATTTGATTGATTGATTGATTTATGCAGGGATCAGATTTCTGTCTTGTCACTCTGTCAGATGAGCACAAAACCCGATAGATGAACTTGTGTGCTGCAGAGGGGCAGGGAAACGTTTGTCAATTTTTAAGACAGGGCTTCCCTAAAAGCTAGTTTTCCACTGAATAGAGAGATAAAGCAGAACAGGAATGTGAGATATTACATATGCTGAGGATGATATCTCTGAGACTATACAGAGCTCACATTTGCAAGACATGCAAAGAGTTTTTATTCTAGGGCCGAGGGATTCTGGAATCCAGCCCTTCCTACTTGTCATTCATTCTAGAGAAATAAATAAATTAGGCAGTGAAACAGGAGAATCAGCGTGCCTCAGTGCAATCTTAAAATTGAATTTATAAATAAAAATTAGAAGATGGAGCACATCCTGGGCTCTTCTGAGGAATTATTGACAAATGTGTGACTCTCCTGACAGCTAATCTGAAATGCAGTTTTTCTGTCTATTCTTAAAATAATTTTTTTTTTTTTTACGGTACGCGGGCCTTTCACTGTTGTGGCCTCTCCCGTTGCGGAGCACAGGCTCCGGATGCACAGGCCCAGCGGCCATGGCTCACGGGCCCAGCCGCTCCGCGGCATGTGGGATCTTCCCGGACCGGGGCACGAACCCGTGTCCCCTGGCATCGGCAGGCGGACTCTCAACCACTGCGCCACCAGGGAAGCCCTTAAAATAATTTTTGAATTCATATTTTAATGTATTTGTTTTAGAATGTTTTATTTCCCTCAAGAACAAAGGGATTCTTTGGAAAGAATTATATGCAAAAATTAGCCGAGTGGTTTGCAACCATTTACAATGGAAATTTATATGCAGTGGTGGTGGTCCAAACTGTAATCTTTACTTTATCATACAATTCCCATTACTTTGGAGATACCGCAGAGGCTAAATCTCATGGGACAGTTAAAGAGCAAGGCTCTGATTTTCTAATGAGAAACTGAAAACAATAATGAGATTTGTTATCAGATTAGAATTGTAAACTCACCAACAGAAAAGAAACAAATTTGAGATTTTAATCTTTGTGTTCCACATTCCAACCACATTATAATAGTATCTCAAGGGAAATTTCTCCTAATTCCTTAGAAGTAATATTTGCAGCTATTTTCCTGGTGTGGGTTAATTTCATGGAAACAGATCTCAAGGATGAATGATCATGTCTAAAGGAAAAAAATGCTGATAGGCTGTGTCTTAATCATACACATCTTTCTTGGGAAATGTTTAACCAAGAATTGAACATGTAAGCATTAAAGGAAATTTAAGGGAACTATTGATTTAAGAAAATTTGTTTTGGAAGGGCAAGGCTAGATACAGGGCACAGAGAAAATCTAAGCTTCCCAACACAAATGTCAGAAAAGATCTACTTATCCTGTGTTGCTAGCCATTTCTAATTTCCCCCACGGAAGAGTGTTCTTTTAGGTTAATTTTCTTAATATATAAATAAACTTGAATAAATCAGTAGGAGAAAGCTCAACCACCCAACAGAGGACATGAATAGGCAGTTCATAAAGAAAGAAATATAAATGGCTTTTAAACATGAAAAATGCTTTAGGCAATTATTAAGTCAAATTAAAAATAGAAAGTTATATAAAAAAATGTGGTCTTAGTTCACAACTTGGCTCAGCAACAAATAACATTTACGTAGAAATAGTAACCTAAATGTTGAACTTAATATACCTGTAAGTAGCTTATTGAACAAGAGGAACTTGGAAGGTTCCAAGTGCAAAACTCTGTTATCTCACTTTTTCAACCCCATGGCTGAACTATCAGACAATTTCTATCATGTTTCTAAGTACTTTTAGGTTATTAATGAATAGTCTCCATTTTTTTCAGGTTATCCAAAGCTCTTATATCAGAACACCAAGCTCGTATCCCACAGCTCTCCCACAGCTTGGGCCTGACACAGGCTTAAAGTCTGCAGTGGGCAAGAAGCATGGGCAGGGTTGCCAAATAAAATACAGAACGCCCAGCTAAATGTCAGTTCCAGAAAGCAACAAATGCTTTTCGTAGAATTTCGTCCCAAATAGTGCATAGGAGGTACTTACACTAAAGAAAAGCATTTTTATCTAAAATGCAAACTTAACTGGGCTTCCTGTACTTTTATTTGCTAAATCTGGCAACCCTAAGTAGAAGGTCAATGTCACTTTATTTCTTCTTGCTCACTATGCTGCCTCTGGCTCCCCTAGGATCAGATGAAGACACAGAAAAGGTAGAATGAAGAGGAAGAAAAGCTCTTGGCCTGCAGAGTTGTCATCTGCCATGAGTGCCCTCTTTGTATGTATCAGTAATATGTCCAAGGTTGATTCATGAGAGACCCTTCATCACTGGGATGTTTTTGCTGTACTTTCCTTGACCTAGAAGATGCCTCATTTGGCTGGACACTGACAGCTGTCCACTCAGCACCTGGCTCCTGCCTGTCCAGTCGTTGCTGGGGTCATTTTTCATCCCTCCAGATGGTACTGTTGTTTTGGGAACTTTTGAAAGCAACCTATTGGCACCTCTCTTCCACAGAATCCAGCCTGGCCCACGGAAAACCAGATCTTTGCCCCACCAATCCCTGGAAATGCTGGCCAACCTTGACTCTTTGTCCTGCTACCAGGCAGGCTGCTCCAGCCAGCTTCTGGCTTCAGACTTTTTTTCCAGGTGTTAGTCAGTCACCAAGTATGTGACTGTCCCTGCAAACTATCAGTCTCTCTGAGGATCCCCTTGAAGTCCCCCTCACTCAATTCAGGATGAGTGTAAGGTGTCTTCCTCCCCTCTAGCACTAGGGATGGGGTGGAAAACACAACACTCTGCTAACTCTCTCCAAAGCAATGCCCAACACAGGCCCCTTCAGCTCCCTGGCTAATTCTGGAGACTGGAGGTAGTTAGTAGCGAAGGCTGGAAGAATCACTTTGGGGCCACCTGATTCGCAAGACCTGCATGGATTTCTAGAATCTCTATTTACAACGTGGGGTTGTTTTGTACCTATTGTTCTTAGCTTTGGAGACTCAATTAGATTTCAGAAACTTAAGACATCTATTTTAACAATCTATTATACAATTAAAATGGCTATATAATTAAATTGTGAAGACGAGAGGGAAAGTCTGTGTGTGTATGTGTGTGTGTGTGTGTGTGTTTGTGTGTAGAGGGCAAGGGGTTGTCATAAACCAAAATCCTCATTGATCATAACAGGAAGGCAGACAAGTGTGTCTAAAACTGATAGACCAAAAAGTAACAGTATAAGCACACTGCTTAGAAATATGGAGATAAATACCAGAGAGAAGATCCAAGTAATTGAAAATGCTTGCCTTTGCGGAGTGGGACTGGGGGTTTGAAAATAAGTGGAGACAAAATACTGCTATTTTTCATTATATGCCTTTTAGTACTATTTTTTTTTAATTTTTAAGAATTTATTTTTTGTCTGCATTGGGCCTTCGTTGCTGTGCGCAGGCTTTCTCTAGTTGCAGAGAGCGGGGGCTACTCTTCGTTGCAGTGTGCCGTCTTCTCATTGTGGTGGCTTCTCTCGTTGTGGAGCACGGGCTCTAGGCACACGGGCTTCAGTAGTTGTGGCACATGGGCTCAGTAGTTGTGGCTCGCGGGCTGTAGAGCGCAGGCTCGGTAGTTGTGGCACACGGGCTTAGTTGTTCCGTGCCATGTGGGATCTTCCCGGACCAGGGCACGAACCCATGTCCCCTGCATTGGCAGGTGGATTCTTAACCACTGCGCCACGAGGGAAGTCCCAGTACTCTTTTTTTAAACAAATGTATTACTTTGATAATAAGAAGAAATATTGAAACAATAATTTTGCATAAACCACAAAAATTACACAGTCATTAAAAAGAATGAGGCAGACCTACATGATAATGCTAGCTAACACTTATATAGTATTTGAGGAGTATTGGACATAGTCTAAATTCTGGGTGTATGTGTATTTGTTTGCTAGAGCTGCTGTAACAAAGTACCACAAACTAGGTAGCTTAGAATAACAGATATTTATTGTCTGCAGGTCAGTCAGAAGTCAGAAGTCAAGGTGTTGGCAGGTCCATGTTCCCACTGAAACCTGTAGAGAGGGATGCCTCCTTGCCTCTTCCAGCTTTTGGTAGTCCCAGATGTTCCTTGGCTTCTGGCAGTATAACTTCCTTCTTCACATGGTATTCTCCCTATGTGCATGTCTGTGTCTGTGTCCAAATTTCCCCTTTTTATAAAAACACTAGTCATATTAGATTAGGGTCCATCCTAATGACCTCAGTTTAATTTGATTACCTCTGTAAATACCCTATTTCCAAGTAAGGTCACTGGATACTGGGGGTAGGACTTCAACTATCTTTTGGGGGGAACACAATTCAACCCATAACACCATGTAAGGACCCAGTGAGGTGGGGACCATTATTAGTACCACTTTGCAGATGAGGAAACCAGAGCACAGAGAGATTAGGTAATTTGGTCAAGAATACATGGCTAATTAATGGTGGTACTGGAATTTAAACCCAGGAGACCTGGCTTCCAAATCCTGTGACTTTAGCCACTAGACCACACTCTCTCTCTTACACTAGGTGTACAAAGCAAGGTGAGAGTAAAGCATAGAGTATGCTGTCATTTGTGTGACACACTTGTGTGAAAAAAAATTGGAGATGACTATTACATACATGCTTACAAATACACAGTACACTTTTGGAAGAATGCCCAGGAAACTGACAATAGTGTCACCTCTGGGGAGGAGAATTTGGGGACAGGGAAGTGAATCTTTTCTTTAATATGTGTTCTTTTAAAACTTTGAAGTTTGCTGGGACTTATTTGTTTGTTTACCATATGTAGGAATTAATTTAAAATATTTCAATTAATGCACCCAATATGGGAACACCCAAATACATAAAACAAATACTAACAGACATAAAGGGAGAAATTGACGGGAATACAATAATAGTAGGAGACTTTAACACCCCACTCACAGTAGTGGACAGATTTTCCAGACATAAAATCAATAAGGCAACAGAGATCCTAAATGATACAATAGAGCAGTTAGACTTAATTGATATTTTTAGGATGTTACATCCAAGAAAAACAGAATACACATTCTTTTTAAGCAGACATGGAGCATTCTCTAGGATTGACCACATACTGGGACACAAAACAAGCCCCAACAAATTTAAGAGGTTAGAAATTATTTCAAATATCTTTTCTGACCACAGTGGCATGAAACTAGAAATCAACCACAGAAAGAGAAATGAGAAAAAAAAATTACATGGAGACTAAAAAACATGCTACTAAAAAACCAATAGGTCAATGACAAAATCAAAGAGGAAATTTAAAAATACCTTGAGAAAAATGACAATGAAAACACAAACAAACAAAAATCTATGGGAGGGCTTCCCTGGTGGCGTAGTGGTTGAGTGTCCACCTGCCAATGCAGGGGACACGGGTTCGTGCCCCAGTCCGGGAAGATGCCACATGCTGCGGAGCGGCTAGGCCCGTGAGCCGTGGCCGCTGAGCCTGCGTGTCCGGAGCCTGTGCTCTGCAACGGGAGAGGCCACAGCAGTGAGAGGCCCACATACCACACACACAAAAAAAATCTATGGGATGCAGCAAAAGCGGTCTTTAAAGGGACATTCGTAGTGATAAAATATTTTAATTAAAAATGAAAACGGGCTTCCCTGGTGGTGCAGTGGTTGAGAGTCAGCCTGCCAGTGCAGGGGACACGGGTTCGTGCCCCTGTCTGGGAAGATCCCACATGCCGTGGAGTGGCTGGGCCCGTGAGCCTGCATGTCCGGAGCCTGTGCTCCACAACGGGAGAGGCCACGACAGTGAGAGGCCCGCGTACCACAAAAAAAAAAAAAGCAAGAGGAATGTCCTTTCACTAATGCCATCCCCCCAGGTTACAGGGGCTCCTTGGATAATATGCTATGGAAATGTGTAAGGGATCTTTTTTGGGGAAAATGTTCTAAGCGTTGCTTCCCAGACAGCTTCTTTAAGAAAGACAATTGCTTTGAAAGACTTTTTTGGTGGCTGTATAACTTTGGGTAGAACTTTAGATAGTGGAATATTATGTAGCCATAACACTACATTTTCATGTAGAATTTAATGATCATGGGAAATATAGTTATAAAATATTAAGTGAACTTGTGTAGATAGATATTTGGCTCTCTTTAAGAGCAATGCTGAATAGAAAAAGCTAGAAGGAAATAGACCTAAATATTAACAATGATTATTTTGTGTGAGAGTGAAAGAATTATGGGTGATGTTTATTTTCTTTTTTGCACTTTTTCTTGTTTCATTTATGTTCTAAGATAGAATTTAAAACATTTCTTAAAATGTGCTAGAAGTGTTTCCAATAAGCTAGATCCATTCCCACATGGACTGACACTGCTTCCCCTGAAGAGATTCCAATGACAAGATGAGTGTGTGTGCCCTAGAGGTTTCTCTCCTTCACAGTCAGCCTGGGAATCCATTTTCACATGTAAGCACTCCTACCCTTAAACTACCACTTTCCTAACTTGATTCCCCAGCAAGATTTTTTTAAAGGAGAATGAGAGGTATGGGGGTGGTCTGCAAGGTATCAGCTGTCATCCTTGGAACTCTATTAGGATTGTTCCCTTTCAGTTGCCTGCAGGATGTAACTTTGTCCTGCAGGCCAGCCTCCTGCAGGCCCAGCTGACCAACAGCAGCTGTCACTTAAGGCTACTCGCGTTGTACACTGTACAACCCAAGGGTGTCATTCACATGGATTGATGTGAGTAGTGTCTCCTAGTGAGGTGTGTGGGAACAGCCCTCATCATAAGACTTATCTGGTTTCCTGGAGAGGTTTGGACTTCTTCCCTCCCTAGCCCATCACTTATCAGCAGACTGCTATAATAACAACCCAGTGACAGCTCTCAGCTCAGCTTCCCCACTGGGGTTCTGTGTCTGCACGTTGGGCTTTCCTCGTGCCAGCTGGCACATGACTCAGACATCATTAAACCATCCTCAGCCCAGAGTCCAGCTAATTCTCTGGAGAGCTGGAGGTCAGGCCTTCAGGTCCGAGTCAGTGGCCAGCAGTACTTTTTGGCTTGTATACTAGAAAGGACTTTTGTGGCATTCTCAAGGATGACTACGTTAAAGATCAGACGAAAATAAAACCTGCTATGAAGTAAGGCAAGAGTCCTTCAGGGACTGGAAACTCTCTGATCTCAAGTGCTTTCTTCTGATTGGGCTGGGAGGCTCCCCTCAGCCTTGATCATTCTAATAACCAGAGAGATTTACGTAGCACTTAGACGTCTACAAAGGGCTGCTGACGTCTAGGTCACATAATGGAGTGGAAAAAGTGAATTACAGAAAAGTATTGTGTGCTTGATCCCATTTATGTTATGATAATCATAAATCAATATGATCCTAAATAGATAAAGAGATATTTAGAGGAAGTTCACTTAAAAATGATCAGTGGTTATCTCTAGGCAGCAGAATTTGGTGTCGTTTTTTACTTTTTAAATTGTAATTCTCAGTCTTATAAGAACTTTTTTTTTAAACCGTAAGCATGCATCATTTTTATAGACTAAAACCAGAAAAATCATTTTTCTAAAGACCAGTTACACACATCTCTTTCGACATGAGTATAACCTTAGGCAAATTAGCTAGCTTCTCTGTGCCGCAGTTTCCTTCACTATAAAATGGAGATAATGATAGTTCTTACCTCATGAGACTGTGAGGATGGAGTGTGTTAATATATGAAAGTACTTAGAAAACTGCTCAAAACATTGAAATGCTCAGTGTTATTATTTTGGTGGTAGGGGTGGTTGGTGTTCATTTTATTATTATTACTCCACATTATGCAATGACATCAGCAGGATGGGAATTACCCAGAACAAAAAGCGAAATTATTTTTACAAGGCAGATTAGTGATAGTTGAAAAGAAAGACATCATTGTACTGACACATTTCCACTGAGAGACGAATGGTTTGTACAACTGACAATTAGTTTGTTAGTAAAACTGTCAGGGAGTAAAAAGGCTTCAGTCAGGTAACCTTCTAGGAGACAACTTTCCAGGAAAAATGTAGTGATTTTTAGGCTGATGAACTTCAAAGAAATGTATGAAGGTCATAATGAGACAGGAACTTCTGTATGAAATGCCTTTACAACATAGGCTACCTGCAGCTACTCAATCTGTTTCATCGACACAGAACCTTCAGTAAGAATCTGGGAAGGATGGTGAAGTGATGCTGTGTATAGTAACCCCTTGGGTTTTTATTTGCAGTGGGGGGGGGGGGTTGTCTCTGCCTGGCATGTGTATGTTATGAAAGGCCCAGGAAGTTATGGTTTGTAAATGTGCACAGGTCAGGGCACCAGGTTCTCTGCGTGGTTGAATGCCTGGAGCCTAACCCTGAAATACTTGCTGTGAAGCTCTCCCTAAGTCAGTTCCTGGCTCAGATGCCTCTGGCTTTAGCCTTCTGGTGATGGGGACACCCAGACTTGAATGCCTCATCCAGACTCTTTCATCTGATGACAACTGATAGAGGATGTGGCAGCAAAGGTATGTCATCATTCAAGCTCATCTGAACCAGGAACCCAGGTGAAGAAACCAGTGTGTGTCCTAATCATCGCCAATAATAAACCAAACAAAGCTGCCTGCCAATTAAGGATATACCACAACAGAAATCCATTATCATTCCACTTAGAGGAACCCTGTGCTTAAAATTCCACAGTAAATGTAAGCACTTTTTACTAGCCGTGTCACGGCTGAGAAGAGGAATTCTTGTGAGGAGCATAAATAGATAATGTTTATGAACCCAGCCACGAGAAGGGCATTCATACATCTTTCTGGTAGATGAATTGCTTTGTCACCCCATGACAAAAGTAAGACATCAGAACCACTGGTAGAAAACAGACAAATACAGACTCTTCAAAAGGGGGGATACAAAATTATCTTTGTATGCATATGTTAGTTCTTATAAAACAGAAACTAAATACAAATATTTTGAAGTAGCACTTAGCTTAGTGACCTGCATGTGTGTTAGTTTATTTATTTACAGCATACTGAGAATAGAAGTGATTACTTAGAAAATAATTTGGAGCCTGGTCTAATAGAGACCATGGCAAAAAGCCGCAAGCCTCCACCCCCATAGCAGTACAGAAATTATTTTGACCTTGAAGGGTTTTAGAGCAGTTATACCAATGACCACCTGGGTCAATAAAAGAAAAACCTTTATTGATTTGAGCCACACAGCTTCTTGGAGTGGATTCCAAGATGAACAGTTTGCAAATATTTGCTTGTCAGTAGTTGTAGGCTACTGAGCTGAATCCCAAGAGTTTGGAATAAGATGGTCCTCTGAGAGCTAAACTATAATATCAAAACATAATGGGTTGAAGTAGAAATATTCAAAATCACCTTAAAGAAAGAGAATGCTACCCAGGCAGGGCTTTGCTACCATAGAAAAAGCATAGAGGGAAATGCAAACAGTGTCCAGCCAAAGGGCACTGCCTAGGGGTACAGAAATCTTAGCCAACAGGTTTTGAATCATGACTTTTTTTTTTTTTGCCTGGAAAGGACATTCCCCAGTAGGGATAGAAGCAGAAGATTATCACCAAGTGAATATAAATGTTCAGATTCCTAGATCAAAACCTCCCTAATGTAAGCAGGATGTATTATGCTACGTGTGCCTAATAGCATGAAACATTCTTTTTAAAAAATTAATTAATTAATTAATTAATTTTTGGCTGCATTGGGTCTTTGTTGCTGCGTGCAGACTTTCTCTAGTTGCGGCGAGCAGGGGCTGCTCTTCATTGCGGTGCGCGGGCTTCTCATTAGGGTGGCTTCTCTTGTTGTGGAGCACGGGCTCCAGGCACGCGGGCCTCAGTAGTTGTGGCTCGCAGGGTCTAGAGCGAAGGCTCAGCGGCTGTGGCTCATGGGCTCGGCTGCTTCGCAGCATGTGGGATCTTCCCGGGCCAGGGCTCGAACCCTGGTCCCCTGCACTGGCAGGCGGATTCTCAACCACTGCGCCACCAGGGAAGCCCCTCCTCTTGTTCTCGTTGCATGTTTATAATCAATCTCTTGCTTACTCTGGCTTCCGAGGTCAGTGTCTCTACGAAGAAATTTTGTATGGAGAATGTGGATGTCATGTATTCCCATGATGACAATTATTTTTGATATTGTGAGTGAATTTACTTGCTATTCAGTTTAGGATTTGGCTTCCCACACAAGTTGACTACAGGGCGAAAATGGGCTGCCCATGCCCACTTAAGTGTTCCAGTCTACAGTCTCCACCATGTTTTGATTTTGTAGCTTAAGTCACAGTGGGCACCTTCATTTCCTGGTTCTTAGAGAATAGCATCTTCGTAGGCTCGAAACATTGATGCAAGCACGTTTGGAACATGCTTTTTAGTTAATCAGCACATTGGTGTTTTGGTTTTATATCTAATCTCATATACCTGGTTAAGGTGAGTGTAACTGACAAACCTAGGTTTCCAAGCCGGTAAGACCAAGGACCACCCAGCAGACCATGGAAAATTGCCAAAGGTAACAGGTGTCACTTGAGGCCTCCTGAGAAAGAGTCTGATTGCCTTCCCTGGAAGGGCACACCCACTTGCTTCTGGTGGGGGGAGGGAGGAGGGCAGATCATGCCTGTCATTTTTTTCCTGTGTAAATCTTGGTCCCTATATAAATGAGCTTACTGGTCTTATGGGATTACTTGAGACAACCTAGTAAAGAGTTGAGAGATATCTACTCAAAACAGTGAATTTGGCTTTGAATAATTGATCTGAAACTGTTCTTTTTGGCAGTAATTAGCCATTAGGACCAAATGCCTGTTAAGGCCACTCTTGGATCATGATAAGTCCACATGTGTAGTCTGCATATAAGAGAATGTGTGTTTTCTTTCTGCATAACAGGAAGTTATGCATCCAGCTGACTCAAAAGGAGTAAACATATTATTGTCTAAGTCTAAAGGAGGAGAGGCCAAAACAAATCTCAGTTTTATCCTATCAGAGATTATTAACTGATCTTTCAACTTAGTCTAGACACAACTGAGGTCCATAAAGTCACAGCCCAAGGAAAAGCCTATAAGAACCACCATTTATATTGTTATGGACAGATTTCTCTTCAAGGTAACAAAGAATCTAATAGGGGCTTATAGTGGAATAGTTACACCTAAACCCATGGCACCTCACGTAATGTACTGGCCTGAAAAACCCAGACTTACATTTTATAAAGTAAAAACTGGTCACCTTTTGCCTGGAACATCTAACAAATTAATAGATCTGTAATCAAGCAAAGAAAAGAATTTTCCATTAAAAAATTATATATATATATTTATTTATTTTATTTTTTTGGCTGCATCGGGTCTTAGTTGCCGCACACGAGATCTTTGTTGCAGCATGCGGGATCTTTGGGATCTTTCATTGCGGCACGCAGGCTCTTCATTGCAGTGCGCAGGCTTCTCTAGTTGCGGTTGTTTGGGCTCTTGCTGTGAGAGAGCCAGAGAGCGCGGGATCAGTAGTTTCCATGCGCCGGCTTAGTTGCCCCACGGTATGTGAGATCTTAGTTCCCTGACCAGGGATCGAACCCGCGTACCCTGCATTGAAAGGCTGATTCTTAACCACTGGACCACCAGGGAAGTCTTGAGTTTTCCATTTTTTTAAAAATTAAACTACTTGTTTTGAGCCAGCTGTAGATTTATATGCAGTTTTAAGAAATAATATAGAGACATCCTGTGTCCCTTTCCCCAGTTTCTTCCAACAGTAATGTGTTGTAAAAGTATAGTGAAAGATCACAACCTGGATATTGACATTGATAAGTCAAGAAGCCTTTTCATAGCCACACCCACTTCCCTCCCCCACTCCCATCACTCCTTAATTCCTGGCAATCAGTAATCTATTCTTCATTTCTGTAATTTTGTTATTTCGGAAATGTTATGTAAATGGAGTCATACAGTATGTAACCTTTGGGGACTGGCTTTTTTCACTCAACATAATCCTCTGGAGAGTCATGCAAGTTGTTGCATCTATCAATTGTTGGTTCCTTTTTATTGCTGAGTAGTATTCCATGGTATGGATGTATGGATGTATCACACTTTGCTGAACTATTTACCCGTTCAAGAGCAAATGGGTTGGGACTTCCCTGGTGGTGCAGTGGTTAAGAATCCACCTGCTAATGCAGGGGACATGGGTTTGATCCCTGCTCCAGGAAGATCCCACATGCCACGGAGCAACTAAGCCCGTGTGCCATACCTACTGAGCCTGTGCTCTAGAGCCCTCATGCCACACAACTGAGCCCGCATGCCACAATTACTGAAGTCCTCACGCCTAAAGCCTGTGCTCTACAACAAAGAGAAGCCACCACAATGAGAAGCCCACACACCGCAACGAAGAGTAGCCCCCGCTCGCTGCAACTAGAGAAAGCCCACATGCAGCAACGAGGACCCAACACAGCCAAAAATAAATAAAATAAAATAAATAAATTTATTAAGAAAAAGGAAAAAGGACAAATGGGCTGTTTCCAATTTTGGACTGTTATGAATAAAGCTGGTAAAAATATTTGTTTGTAGGGTTTTGTATGAACATAAGTTTTCATTTCTCTTGGGTAGATGCCCAGGAGTGCAATTGCTGGGTCATATGGTAGTTGCATGTTTAGTTTTGTAATAAACTGCCAAACCGTTTTGTAGAGTGGCTGTACCATTTTGCATTCCCAACAGCAATGACCTAGTTTCTTCACATCTTTGCCAACATTTGGTATAGTCACTATTTCTTATTAGACATTTTGATAGGTATTAGTGATATGTCTTTGTGGTTTTAATTTGCATTTCCCTGATGGATAATGATGTTGAACATCTTTTCAGATAATTTTTTGCCATTTGTATATCCTCTTGAATGAAATGTCTCTTCATATCTTTAGCCCTTTTTCTAGTTGGTTTGTTCGGTTTTCTTTACTATTGTGTTTTGAGAATTCTTTATATGTTCTACATCCTGGTCCTTTGTCAGATATGTGGTTTGCAAATATTTTACCCTAGTCTGTAGCTTATCTTTTCATCCTCTTATTATTTCACAGAGCAAAATGTTTAATTTTTATAAAATCCAATTATTAATTTTCCCTTGTATGGATCTTGGTTTTGGTGTCAAGACTGAATACTCTTATCTAGTTTTAGATTCTGAAGATTGTCTCATATTTTCATTCTAAAAGTTTTATAGTTTTACATTTTATGTTTAAGTCTGTGATCCATTTTGAGTAATTTTCTTGCATAAGGTGTGACATTTAAGTTGAGGCCTATTTTTTGGCCTATGATGTCCAGTCAGTCTAGTACCATTTGCTTAAAATCTTTCTTCCATCGAATTCCTTTTCCATCTTTGTCAAAATCAGTTGGGCATATTTGGGTGGTACTATTTGTTGGTTCTCTAGACTGTCCCATTGATCTAAATCCATTCCTCCACAGGCCACACAGTTTTGATTACTGTTGTTATACAGTAAATCTTAAAGTTGGGTAGACTGATTTTCCCACCTGATGCTTCTTTATCAAAATTACTTTAGCTATTGTAGTTCCTTTGTCTTTCTACATAAGTTTTATAATAATGTAATAAAATCTATCTGGGATTTTTATTGGAATTGCATTAAACCTATGTGTCAATTTGCTGAGAATTGATATCTTTAATAAATTGAGTCTTCCAATCCATGAACACAGAATGTCTCCATTTATTAGATCTTCTTTGATTTCTTTCATTAGCATTTTTAGTTTTCAGCATTCAAGTCCTGTACATGTTTTATCTGATTTATACCTAAGAATTTCATGTTTTGAGTGATTTTAAATGGTATTATATTTTTAAATTTTGGTGTTCACAAGTTCATTGCTGGTATATAGAAATACAATTGTTTTTAAATATTCATTTATTTTATTTTTGGCTGTGTTGGGTCTTTGTTGCTGCAGGCGGGCTTTTTCTAGTTGCGGCGAGCAGGGGCAACTCTTCGTTGCAGTGTGCGGGCTTCTCATTGCGGGGGCTTCTCTTGTTGTGGAGCATGGGCTCTAGGCACGCGGGCTTCAGTAGTTGTGGCTTGTGGGCTCAGTAGTTGTGACTCATGGGCTCTAGAGTGCAGGCTCAGTAGTTGTGGCACACAGGCTTAGTTGCTCCACGGCATGTGGGATCTTCCTGGACCAGGGCTTGAACCCGTGCCCCCTGCATTGGCAGGCGGACTCCTAACCACTGTGCCACCAGGGAAACCCACAGTTGATTTTTTTTTTTTTTTTTGCGGTACGCGGGCCTCTCACTGCTGTGTCCTCTCCCGCCGCGGAGCACAGGCTCTAGATGCGCAGGCCCAGCGGCCACGGCTCAGGGGCCCAGCCACTCCGCGGCATGTGGGATCTTCCCGGACCGGGGCATGAACCAGCGTCCTCTGCATCGGCAGGCGGACTCCCAACCACTGCGCCACCACGGACGCCCCACAGTTGATTTTTACATGTTTATTTTGTGTCTGGCAATCTTGATGCACTCATTATTTCTAGGAGTTTTTTTGGGGTACAGGGATAAATCCCTCAGGATTTTCTGTATAGATGATTATGTTATCTCCAGATAGTTTTGTTTCTTCCTTTCAATCTTTATGCCTTTTATTTCCTTTGCATTATCACACTGGCTAGAACTTCCAGCATTATGTTAAATAAAAGTGGTGAAATTAGGTATCTTTGCCTTGTTCCGTATCTTAAGGCGAAAGCATTCAGTCTTTTACCATTAAGTATGTTAGCTGTAGGTATTTTGTTGATGCTTTTGTAAGTTTGAGAAAGTTCCCCTCTATTCCTACTTTTCGTTTTTTCTGAGAGCTTTCACCATGAAGGATATTGAATTTTGTCAGATGCTTTTTTCGCATGAGTTTACATGATCATGTGATTTTTCCTCTTTAGCCCATTGACTTGGTGGATTACATTGACTGGGTTTTGAATATTGAAACAGCCCTGCTTTCCTTGTATAACCCCATTTGATCATGGTATATAAATATTTTTATACATAGCTGGATTCTCTTTGCTAATATTTTGTTAAGGACTTTTGTGTCTATATTCGTGACGAATACTAAATTGTAGTTTTCTCCCTTTTTTGTACTGTTTTTGTCTAGTTTTGTACTGTTATATAAATGAGTCAGATGGCCTGTGTGTATTGGCCTCCTAGGTTGTTTATTTCTTTACAGCAGGCTGAGACCCATTAGCTCAAAAGCCCACTGGCATCAAACTCAAATTTTTACACATCCAACATCCAGTTATCTTAAAAATAGTCCCAACAAGCAAATATTTAGCCATTTAGGACTCCCTGCTTTGCACATCCCACGAAACCTCATCTAGTATTTGCTGACTCTTGATAAGATATAAGACCCCAAGCTGCTGCCGTTCAGACTTCTCTGACCCAGAGGCTCCCCACCATGCTGCTGAGTGACATCACGTAGACATGTAAGCCCCTCTCTGATCACCCTTTCTTCTGGGGGTTCCCTTGCTCCCCTCCTTTTCTGGATGGTGGCCGTCTTGCCATAAGCCTCTGGTTAGTCACGTACTGAGAGGAACTTTCCCTCACATGCAACCCTGTCCAAGCACAGCCCAATAAAGCTTGCATGTTACTTCCTTTGTGGTTATATCTTTTTTCTTGATCATCCCCCAAATCCCTCAAATCCCCTACAGATATCAGGGTAATACTAGCTTCATAAACTGAATTGGGAAGTGTTCCGTATTCTGGAAGAGATCATGTAGAATTGATGCGAATTTTTCCTTCAGTGTTTGGTAGAATTCTCCAGTGAAACTCTATCTGTGCCTGGAGATTTCTTTGGGGGATCTTTTAATTAAACATTCAATTTCACTGATGGTTATAAGGTTATTCAGATGATCTGTTTCATACTGGGTGTGGTGAGGTTGCTTTTGTTTATCAAAAAATCCAGTACTTTTTCAGTGCTGTCCTCTTTTTCCTTTCCTTCTAGGCATCCGACAGTACAAATGTTAGATCCTTTGTTATAGTCCCATAGATCCCTGAGGCTTAGTTCCTTTTTTTTCCTCCAGCCTATTTTCTCCCTGTAGTTCAAACTGGGTCATTCCTGTTTTTCTATCTTCAAGTTCGCAGATTTGTTCCTTTGTCCCCCATCCACTGAGTTTTTAATTTCTGTTTTTGTATTTTTCAATTCTGAAGTTTCTGTTTGGTTCTTCTGTATATCTTCAATTCTTTTGATAAGACCTTTTCTTTGCTGAGTCTATTTTGTTTTGTTTTGTTTTGTTTCAAGACTGTTCTTCATTGCTTACTGAAGCATTTTTATATGGCTGTTGTAACATCCTTGTCAGATCATTCTGACATCTCTATCATCTGGATGTTTGTATCTGTTGATTGTCCTTTTCCATTCAATTTCTGATCTTCCTGTGTTTTGGTATGACGAGTGATTTTTTTAAATTTAAACCTGGTATGTTTGGGTATTATGAGACTTTGGATCTTATTAAAACCTTCTGTTTTAGCTGGCTTTCTCTGACATTGTTCTGTTAGGGGCAGTGAGGGTGCTGCCTCATTACAGCCAAGTAGGGGTAGAAATCCAGATTTCTCACTCAGCTCTGTTGACACCCGATGCGGGGAGGTGTTCCTCATTTCTGCTGGGTAGGGGTAGGAGTTCCAGCTTTCCACCAGGCCTGCACTGGTACCTCTCTTGCTTGGAGAGGTAGGGGTACCTCAGTACTGCCCCGCATGTGGCCCCCACTGACACCACAGGGTGGCGAGTGGCCGTGTTACAGCTGGGCAGTAATGAAAGTCCTGACTCTCCTCCAGGCCTCCCCTGACATCATTCCAGTGGGAAGGAAAGGGGTGCTGCATTACTGTGGGTAAGGGTGTAAGTCCAGGCTCCCCACATGGTCTCCACTGATCACATGAAGGGATCTGCCCCCTATTCTGCCCTCTCTCCCATCACCTTGGCCGTGACTTCTAAATTTTACATTCACAGTTTACATTACAGCCTCATGAGGGTGGACATCTAGTCTCCCTGTTTAACCTTTGTTACCATTGGTAAGGGTGGGGACATAGTTTTTTCTATGATGTTTGGCCACAGTAGAGCAGTTTTCAACTAAAAGTTTTCTCTTCTTGCCAGGCTGCCTCTTTTCTGGTTCTTTGGCTGGAGAGAGCAGGCTTTTGTTGGGCTTTTTTTTTTTTTCCTCAGCTTGTTGGCATTTCTATGTTGCTGGCTTCTTTAGCTCCAAGTCTGAGATATACGAGGCTAAGAGAAACTCAGGGAACTCACCACTGTGCTGCTCTTTGGGTCTCAGTGTCCCTAACTGGTCTGCCTTCTACTCTCCATCTCTCAGTCTTCTTATGATTGTTTTGCATATAATGTTCAGAGTTTTTCCTTGTACTTAGTGGGAAGAATAGGAAAAAGTACATCTATTCCATTTTCCCAGCAGCTGAAGTCCCTCGTTCGCCATTTTGAAAAATGGATAAAACCCACACTCTGGGTCAAGCCAGACAGCATCATTCCCATGGAATTCATAAAGGTGACTAGGTTGATAATCATCTGAGTCAGCTGTTCTAGGTGGTCCTCCAAGTAACTCTGGAGGCTGGGAATCTCCTCTAAGCATTTATTCAGCTTGAAAAATTTGACCAACTATTTAAAATGAGCCACAAGTACCAGGTTGCAGTCAGAGAAGGATCTGAGCAGTTGACCTTGTTTTGTAAATTGGTAGGAGTCACCCACGTCTGAAGTGGGAGCTTTGCCTTCACGACCTCAGTCACCAAGTTTATGTCTTTGCTAACTGTCCCCAGAATCTACCCTCATCGCTGTCTCTGACAGCTAGATTTGCAACCTCCCACTGGGATTTATAATTCCTACTTTTTTTTAGGTGTTGAGAAATTTATAATAAGCTTCAAATCTGATGATATTTTAGTCATGTCTATATCCTCAGCCTTTGTCATTGTAAGTATTTGGAGAGTGTCTGCCATCTTTACCAGAACACTCTGCCAGTAGAACTGGTTTTGGCTATCAGCAATTTGTTGGTAATTGGTAAGAGAAGAAATTTCACCTTCAAAGGCAGAATTTTAAGTAGATCTCAGCCATAGGTCACCAATGGTGTTGAAAGTCCTTGGGTCTACCCTCCCCATTCCAAATTCACATGCATCCAGACTCTGCATTAGAAAGAGAGAGAAAAGATCCCTTTCCGCTTGATCCGGAATATTCATTCTAAAGATGGAGACTTTATCAGGATTAGACTGAGTTGCGAGTGACAGAAAAATCACAGTGACAGTAGCTTAAACAAGATAGTCATTTATTTCTCTCTTACATGAAAGCCTGGAAGGGCAGTCCAGCACAGGCATGGTGGCTCTGCACTGAGCAGGGACCTGCGTTCCTTTCATCTTCTTGCTTTTCCATTCTCAACATATGGCTTTCACGTTATGGTTCGGAGAGAAGTAGGACATATCCTTTCCCTATAATGGGACTTTCTTGAAATCGTGACTACCCTTTCTCGCTGGTCTGATCTAAGTCACAGGGCTACTGTTAGTTGCAAGAAAGGCTGGGTAAGGTAGTGCTTATTCTGAGTGGCCAAGTGCCCATCTGTTCTGTTAACATTACTAAGAAAGAAAGGGAAAATGAAAAAAATCTATAATGATCTATAGATCGAAAAATCTATAATCTGTCACGGACCCATAATTAGCATTATAGATTCTTTTCACTGTTAGCCCCAGTGACAGAAATTGTTATTTGCCCCGAATATTCATTTTCCCTTTCTTTCTCAGTAATATTAACAGAACAGATGGGCACTTGGCCACTCAGAATAAGCACTACCTTATCCACAAACCTTCAATTTGCCAGAGAGCCAGGCCAAAACTGTAGGAGGTTCCAGTCTCTCTGAAGCCAGCAGAGATTCAAGTGCCCAAGCCACCCTTCTCTTAATTTCCCCCCAAAACATGGAGAGATAAATCCATGAATATGATGAGATTCATTCTGAAATCTGACTCAGTTGTAAGCATATAGTGTGAAAACCCACCTGCAAAGCCAGTGTTACAGGTTTTATAATTTTAGAGTACCCACTTGCTGTGGCCCCAGGGACTCAGAACTAAGTAACAATATCTGAAATTTACCAAAATCAAAAATCATCTGCTGATCTTGGGACTTCCCTGGTGGCGCAGTGGTTAAGAATCTGCCTGCCAATGCAGGGGACATGGGTTCTCCATGGGAAGATCCCACATGCCGCAGAGCAACTAAGCCTGCGCGCCACAACTACTGAAGCCCGCGCGCCTAGAGCCCGTGCTCTGCAACAAGAGAAGCCACCGCAATGAGAAGCCTGTGCACCACAAGGAAGAGTAGCCCCCGCTCACCATAACTATAGAAAGCCTGCGCGCAGCAATGAAGACCCAACACAGCCAAAAATAAATAAATAAATATATATTTTTTTAAGTATAAAAAAAAATTCTCAACAAAATATTAGCAAATCAGGCTTCCCTGGTAGCACAGTGGTTGAGAGTCCGCCTGCCGATGCAGGGGACACGGGTTCGTGCCCCGGTTCGGGAAGATCCCACATGCCGTGGAGCGGCTGGGCCCGTGAGCCATGGCCGCTGAGCCTGCGCGTCCGGAGCCTGTGCTCCTCAACGGGAGAGGCCACAACAGTGAGAGGCCCGCATACCACAAAAAAAAAAAAAAAAAAAAAATTAGCAAATCAAATCCGAAAATATATAAAAATAATTATATACCACAACCAAGTGGGATTTATCCCCGGCATACTAGTCTGGTTCAACATTTAAAAATCAACTAATGTAATCCATCACATCAACAAATTAAAAAAGAAAAATCACATGATCATATCAATAGATGTCCCTCTCACTCCGTTTAAACATTGTACTGAAAGTCTTTGCTATGCAAAAGGTAAGAAATGAAAAGAAGAAGTATACAGATTGGGAAGGAGGACATAAAACTGTCTTTCTGTTTGCAGTTTGGAAAACTGTCTACAGACTATATGATCATCTGTGTAGAAAAATGAAAGAATTAACAAAAATTTCTGTAAGTAACCAGGTATTATAGCAAGGTTTCAGGACACAAGGTTAAATATACAAAAGTCAGTTGCTTTCCTATATGCCAACAATAAACAAGTAGAAGTTGAAATTAAAAACACAATACCAGGGGCTTCCCTGTTGGCACAGTGGTTGAGAGTCCGCCTGCCAATGCCGCGGAGTGGCTGGGCCCGTGAGCCATGGCCACTGAGCCTGCGCGTCTGGAGCCTGTGCTCCGCCAACGGGAGAGGCCACAACAGTGAGAGGCCCACGTACCGCAAAAAACAAACAAACAAACAAAAAAACCCCACAATACCACTTGCATTAGCACTCTGCAAATTAAATACTTAAGTATAAATCTAACAAAATATGTACAGGATCTGTATGAGGAAAACTACAAAGCTCTGATGAATGAATTCAAAGAGAACTAAATAAATGGAGAGATATTCCATGTTTATGCATAGGAAGATTCAATATTGTCAAGATGTCAGTTCTTCCCAACTTAATCTGTAGATTCAATGCAATCCTAGCAAGTTATTCTATGGATATCAACAAACTGATTCTAAAGTTCATATGGAGAGGCAAAAGACCCAGAATAACCAACACAATATTGAAGAAGAACAAAGTTGAAGGACTTAACGCTACCAGACTTCAAGACTCACTATAAAGCTACAGTCATCAGGACAGTGTACTGTTGGCAGGGGGTGGGGGCAGGAGAGATTTGGATGAAGATAGTCGAAAGATACAAACTTCCAGTTATAAAATAAATACTAGGGGTGTAATGTACATGATAAATGTAATTAACACTGCTGTGTGTTACATATGAAAGTTGAGTAAATCCTGAGTTCTCATCACAAGGAAAAAATATTTTTTCTATTTCTTTTATTTTGTATCTATGTGAGATGTTGGATGTTTCGCTAAATTTATTGTGATAATCATTTCATGATGTATGTAAGTCAAATCATTATACTGTACACCTTAAGCTTATACTGGGATGAATGTCAATTATATCTTAATAAAACTGGAAGAAAAAAAAGCGTACTGTTGGTGAAAGAATAGCCAGATCAATAGAAGAGTAGAGGCACAGAAATAAACCCCCATAAATATAGACAACTGATTTTTGACAAAGGAGCAAAGATAGTCTCTTCAACAAGTGGTGCTGGAACAACTGGACATCCACATGCAAAAACTTAATCTAGACAGAGACCTTACACCCTTCACAAATATTAACTGAAAATGGATCTTAGACCTAACTGTAAAATGCAAAACCATAACATTTCTAGAAGGTAACATAGGAGAAATCTAGATGACCTGGGATATGGCAATGGCTTTTTAGATATAACACCAAAGGCACCATCCATGAAAGAAATAATTGATAAGCTATACTTCATTAAAATTAAAACTTCTGATCTGTGAAAGACACTGTCAAGAGAATAAAAAGACCAGCCACAGACTTGTAAGAAAATATTTGCAAAAGATATATCTGATAAAAGGACTGTTATCCAAAATATAAAAAGAATTCTTAAAACTCAAAAATAAGAAAACAAACAACCGAATTTAAAAATTACCTGATCAGACAAATCAAGATATAAAGTTGACAAATAAGTCTGTGAAAAGACGTTCCACATCATGTCACCAGGGAAATGCAAATTGAAACAACAAGATGACACTACACACCTATTAAAATGGGCAAAATCTGGAAGACTGACAACACTAAATGCTGGTGAGGATGTGAAGCAACAAGAACGATCATACATTGCTGGTGGGGATGCAAAATGGTACAGCCACTTTGGAAGATAGTTTTGTGGTTTGGTGGTTTCTTACAAAACTAAACTTGCTCTTACCATACAACCCAGCAATCACACTCCTTGGTATTTACCCAAAAGAGTTGAAGACTTATATATACACAAAAGCCTGCACACAGTTGTTTATAACAGCTTTATTCATAATTGGCAAAACTTGGAAGCAACCAAGATATCCTTCAGTAGGTAAGCGGATAAACTGTAGTACATCCAAACAATGGAATATTACTTAGTACTAAAAAGAAATCAGCTATCAAGCCAGGAAAAGATGTGGAGAAACCTTAAACATATATTACTAAGTGAAAGAAGCCAATCTGAAAAGGCTACATACTGTGTGATTCCAACTGTATGACATTCTAGGAAAGGCAAAACTATGGAGACAGGGGCTAGAGAGGAGGGAGGCATGATTAGATGGAGCACAGAGGATTTTTAGGGCAATGAAATATCCTGTATGGCATTATAATAATGGCTATACATCATTATGCCTTTCTCCAAACCCATAGGCCGTACAACACCGAGAGAAAGCCCTAATGTAAACTGTGGACTTTGATGGTGATTTGTCCATGTAACTTCATCCTTGGTAACAAATGTACACACTGGTGAGTGATGTTGATAATGGGGGAGGCCATGCATGTGTATGGAAGATGATATTTGAAAAATCTCTTTACCTTCCTCTTAACTTTGTTGTGAACCCATAAACTGCTCGGAAAAATAAAGTCTTTAAAAAAAAAAGCTACATTGTTGAGAGTGATACATCTGTGAAATGCTACATTGTTAAAAGTGTTGTCTGGGACAGTTGGCTAAGGAAACTAAGAGGAGGGGGTATATGTATACATATAGCTGATTCACTTCATTGTACAGCAGAAACTAACACAACATTGTAAAGCAACTATACCCCAATAAAACAATTTTTTAAAGAAAATTTTAAAAAAGGAGAATTAAGAAAATTTAAATCTTGTTATTGTCACAAATAGTAGTTTCAAATTTGTTGTCTCAGTTGAGCAGGGCTATGAAATTGAGGCTGTGATCATGGAAGAATCTTCTTGTGGGCCAGTTGGTTTTCCTGTTCCAAGCCATAGATAAATCTTGCCTGTACAGACCATGGACTGATAGCTGTTGATTGATCAACATTAAATGGTCTCTCTTACT
Organism: Leucopleurus acutus; assembly: GCF_964270905.1. Lineage (NCBI taxonomy): Eukaryota > Metazoa > Chordata > Mammalia > Artiodactyla > Delphinidae > Leucopleurus > Leucopleurus acutus. Next base: position 49,586,621 of record NC_139159.1, on the reverse strand, counting down.
ATTAAAATAATACCTCAGAGCACATCTACTGTTGATGGTTTGTGGTAGTGGTGCCCTCATATATAAAAGACTGTTGTACAGAATAAAATTTTTTCAGTGAACAGTAGATAAATCACAGAAGTAATTTTTTATTGAACTTGCTTCAATAATATCTAAGTGGGAAGTTCTTGGTTATTGTATAAGAAATGTACCTTACAAATACTTCTTTGGAAGTCTTTATCTCCATCTCTCTCATTAAAATTATATCAGAAAATGAATAGAGCTGGATATCTTACATGTCTTTTGTTTTCATTTAAAAATTATCCTTAATACTACTCACTCCTTTAAATAACAAAAGATGAAAGAAACCTAAGATCATCTAAACAAAATTGGCCTACATTCCCCAACCACTGATGAAAACTAAAACCAAACATTAAAATCCAGTTGCTAGGAGGGGAAACGGAGTATGGTTTGGAGTTGGGAAAAGTAGGTGTGTACGGGTGCAAATGTGTTCCCACTCAAAGGATCCAAGGAAATCAATCTTTTTTTTTTTGCGGTACGCGGGCCTCTCACTGTCGTGGCCTCTCTCGTTGCGGAGCACAGGCTCCGGACACGCAGGCCCAGCGGCCATGGCTCACAGGCCCAGCTGCTCCGCGGCATGTGGGATCTTCCCGGACCGGGGCACGAACCCATGTCCCCTGCATTGGCAGGCGGACTCTCAACCACTGCGCCACCAGGGAAGCCCCCCAAGGAAATCAATCTTGATTCTTACTTAGATTTTGAAAACTGGGATGTGATTTTTAGTTATGTCTATGGTTTGAAACATTTTTTGAATCATGGACCACTCTGAGAATCTAATGAGAGTGACGGACTTCACTCCCAGAAAAATGCATGTAAACAAATACATAAAGCTTTGCGTATAATTAACCTTATTGCCTTGAAAATGCTTTTCTTCCTCTTAGAGAATTACAAAAAAAAGTTAAGTTTTTTTCTTTATTTTTAATTTTTGAATTTTATTTTATTTATTTATTTTATACAGCAGGTCCTTATTAGTCATCAATTTTATACACATCAGTGTATACATGTCAATCCCAATCGCCCAATTCATCACACCCCCCCCACCCCTCCACCACTTTCCCCCCTTGGTGTCCATATGTTTGTTCTCTACATCTGTGTCTCAATTTCTGTCCTGCAAACCAGTTCACCTGTACCATTTTTCTAGGTTCCACATATATGCGCTAACATATGATATTTGTTTTTCTCTTTCTAACTTACTTCACTCTGTATGACAGTATCTAGATCCACCCACGTCTCTACAAATGACCCAATTTCATTCCTTTTTATGGCTGAGTAATATTCCATTATATATATGTACCACATCTTCTTTATCCATTCGTCTGTCGATGGGCATTTAGGTTGCTTCCGTGACCTAGCTATTGTAAATAGTGCTTCGGTGAACATTGGGGAGCATGTGTCTTTTTGAATTATGGTTTTCTCTGGGTATATGCCCAGTAGTGGGATTGCTGTATCATATAGTAATTCAATTTTTTGTTTTTTAAGGAACCTCCATGCTGTTCTCCATAGTGGCTGTATCAATTTACATTCCCACCAACAGTGCAAGAGGGTTCCCTTTTCTCCACACCCTCTCCAGCATTTGTTTTTTGTAGATTTTCTGATGATGCCCATTCTAACTGGTATGAGGTGATACCTCATTGTAGTTTTGATTTGCATTTCTCTAATAATTAGTGATATTGAGCAGCTTTTCATGTGCTTCTTGGCCATCTCTATGTCTTCTTTGGAGAAATGTCTATTTAGGTCTTCTGCCCATTTTTGGATTGGGTTGTTTGTTTTTTTAATATTGAGCTGCATGAGCTGTTTATATATTTTGGAGATTAATCCTTTGTCTGTTGATTCGTTTGCAAATATTTTCTCCCATTCTGAGGCTTGTCTTTTCATCTTGTTTCTGGTTTCCTTTGCTGTGCAAAAGCTTTGAAGTTTCATTAGGCCCCATGTGTTTATTTTTGTTTTTATTTCCATTACTCTAGGAGGTGGATCAAAAAAGATCTTGCTGTGATTTATATCAAAGAGTGTTCTTCCTATGTTTTTCTAAGAGTTTTATAGTGTCCCGTCTTACATTTAGGTCTCTAATCCATTTTGAGTTTATTTTTGTGTATGGTGTTAGGGAGTGTTCTAATTTCATTCTTTTACATGTAGCTGTCCAGTTTTCCCAGCACCACTTATTGAAGAGACTTTCTTTTCTCCATTGCACATCCTTGCCTCCTTTGTCATAGATTAGTTGACCATAGGTGCGTGGGTTTATCTCTGGGCTTTCTATCTTGTTCAATTGATCTAGGTTTCTCTTTTTGTGCCAGTACCATATTGTCTTGATTACTGTAGCTTTGTAGTATAGTCTGAAGTCAGGGAGTCTGATTCCTCCAGCTCCGTTTTTTTCCCTCAAGACTGCTTTGGCTATTCGGGGTCTTTTGTGTCTCCAAACAAATTTTAAGATTTTTTGTTCTAGTTCCGTTAAAAAATGCCATTGGTAATTTGATAGGGATTGCATTGAATCTGTAGATTGCTTTGGGTAGTATAGTCATTTTCACAATATTGATTCTTCCAATCCAAGAACATGGTATATCTCTCCATCTGTTTGTATCATCTTTAATTTCTTTCATCAGTGTCTTATAGTTTTCCGCATACAGGTCTTTTGTCTCCCTAGGTAGGTTTATTCCTAGGTATTTTATTATTTTTGTTGCAATGGTAAATGGGAGTGTTTCCTTAATTTCTCTTTCAGATTTTTCATCATTAGTGTATAGGAATGCAAGAGATTTCTGTGCATTAATTTTGTATCCTGCAACTTTACCAAATTCATTGATTAGCTCTAGTAGTTTTCTGGTGGCATCTTTAGGATTCTGTATGTATAGTATGATGTCATCTGCAGTGACAGTTTTACTTCTTCTTTTCCAATTTTTATTCCTTTTGTTTCTTTTTCTTCTCTAATTGCCGTGGCTAGGACTTCCAAAACTATGTTGAATTAATAGTGGTGAGAGTGGACATCCTTGTCTTGTTCCTGATCTGAAAGGAAATGCTTTCAGTTTTTCACCATTGAGAATGATGTTTGCTGTGGGTTTGTCGTATATGGCCTTTATTATGTTAAGGTAGGTTCCCTCTATGCCCACTTTCTGGAGAGTTTTTATCATAAATGGGTATTGAATTTTGTCAAAAGCTTTTTCTGCATCTATTGGGATGATCATATGGTTTTTATTCTTCAGTTTGTTAATATGGTGCATCACATTGATTGATTTACGTATATTAAAGAATCCTTGCATCCCTGGGATAAATCCCACTTGATTGTGCTGTATGATCCTTTTAATGTGTTATTGGATTCTGTTTGCTAGTATTTTGTTGAGGATTTTTGCATCTATATTCATCAATGATATTGGTCTGTAATTTTCTTTTTTTGTAGTATCTTTGTCTGGTTTTGGTATCAGGGTGATGGTGGCCTCATAGAATGAGTTTGGAAGTGTTCCTTCCTCCGCAATTTTTTGGAAGAGTTTGAGAAGGATGGGTGTTAGCTCTTCTCTAAATGTTTGAGAGAATTCACCTGTGAAGCCATCTGGTCCTGGACTTTTGTTTGTTGGAAGATTTTTAATCACAGTTTCAATTTCATTACTTGTGATTGGTCTGTTCATATTTTTTATTTCTTCCTGGTTCAGTCTTGGAAGGTTATACCTTTCTAAGAATTTGTCCATTTCTTCCAGGTTGTCCATTTTATTGGCATAGAGTTGCTTGTAGTAGTCTCTTAGGATGCTTTGTATTTCTGCGGTATCTGTTGTAACTTCTCCTTTTTCATTTCTAATTTTATTGATTTGAGTCCTCTCCCTCTTTTTCTTGATGAGTCTCTCTAATGGTTTATCGATTTTGTTTATCTTCTCAAAGAACCAGCTTTTAGTTTTATTGATCCTTGCTATTGTTTTCTTTGTTTCTATTTCATTTATTTCTGCTCTGATCTTTATGATTTCTTTCCTTCTGCTAACTTTGGGTTTTGTTTGTTCTTCTTTCTGTAGTTCCTTTAGGTGTAAGGTTAGATTGTTTGAGATTTTTCTTGTTTCTTGAGGTAGGCTTGTATAGCTATAAACTTCCCTCTTAGAACTGCTTTTGCTGCATCCCATAGGTTTTGGATTGTCGTGTTTTCATTGTCATTTGTCTCTAGGTATTTTTTTATTTCCTCTTTGATTCCTTCAGTGATCTCTTGGTTATTTAGTAACTTATTGTTTAGCCTCCATGTGTTTATGTTTTTTACATTTTTTCCCTGTAATTGATTTCTAATCTCATAGCGTTGTGGTCAGAAAAGATGCTTGATATGATTCCAATTTTCTTAAATTTACTGTACCTTGATTTGTGACCCAAGATGTGATCTATCCTGGAGAATGTTCCGTGTGCACTTGAGAAGAAAGTGTAATCTGCTGTTTCTGGATGGAATGTCCTATAAATATCAATTAAATCTATCTGGTCTATTGTGTCATTTAAAACTTCTGTTTCCTTATTTATTTTCATTTTGGATGATCTGTCCATTGGTGTAAGTGAGGTGTTAAAGTCCCCCAGTATTATTGTGTTACTGTCGATTTCCTCTTTTATAGCTGTTAGCAGTTGCCTTGTGTATTGAGATGCTCCTATGTTGGGTGCATATATATTTATAATTGTTACATCTTCTTCTTGGATTGATCCCTTGATCATTATGTAGTGTCCTTCCTGTCTCTTGTAACATTCTTTATTTTAAAGTCTATTTTATCTGATATGAGTATTGCTACTCCAGGTTTCTTTTATTTCCATTGGCATGGAATATCTTTTTCCATACCCTCACTTTCAGTCTGTATTTGTCCCTAGGTCTGAAGTGGGTCTCTTGTAAACAGCATATAGATGGGTCTTGTTTTTGTATCCATTCAGCAAGTCTGTGTCCTCTGGTTGGAACATTTAATCCATTCCCGTTTAAGGTAATTATCAATATGTATGTTCCTATGACCATTTTCTTAATTGTTTTGGGTTTGATTTTGTAGGTCCTTTTCTTCTCTTGTGTTTCCCACTTAGAGAAGTTCGTTTAGCATTTGTTGTAGAGCTGGTTTGGTGGTGCTGAATCCTTTTAGCTTTTACTTGTCTTATAAAGCTTTTGATTTCTCCATCGAATCTGAATGAGATCCTTGCTGGGTAGAGTAATCTTGGTTGTAGGTTCTTCCCTTTCATCACTTTAAGTATATCATGCCACTCCTTTCTGGCTTGTAGAGTTTCTGCTGAGAAATCAGCTGTTAACCTTATGGGAGTTCCCTTGTATGCTGTCATTTTTCCCTTGCTGCTTTCAATAATTTTTCTTTGTCTTTAATTTTTGCCAGTTTGATTACTATATGTCTTGGCATGTTTCTCCTTGGGTTTATCCTGCATGGGACTCTCTGCACTTCCTGGACTTGGGTGGCTATTTCCTTTCCTGTGTTAGGGCAGTTTTCCACTGTAATCTCTTCAGGTATTTTCTTGGGTCCTTTGTCTCTCTCTTCTCCTTCTGGGACCCCTATAATGTGAATGTTGTTGCGTTTAATGTTGTCTCAGAGGTCTCTTAGACTGTCTTCGTTTCTTTTCATTCTTTTTTCTTTTTTCTGTTCCGCAGCAGTGAATTCCACCATTCTGTCTTCCAGGTCACTGATTCGTTCTTCTGCCTCAGATATTCTGCTATTGATTCCTTCTAGTGTAGTTTTCATTTCAGTTATTGTATTGCTCATCTCTGTTTGTTCTTTAATTTTTCGAGGTCTTTGTTAAACATTTCTCGCATCTTTATGATCTTTGCCTTCATTCTTTTTCTGAGGTCCTGGATCATCTTCACTATCATTATTCTGAATTCTTTTTCTGGAAGGTTGCCTATCTCCACTTCATTTAGTTGTTTTTCTGGGGTTTTATCTTGTTCCTTCATCTGGTACATAGCCCTCTGCCTTTTCATCTTGTCTATCTTTCTGTGAATGTGGTTTTTGTTCCACAGGCTGCAGGATTGTAGTTCTTCTTGCTTCTGCTGTCTGCCCTCTGGTCTCTTTTTTGTTTTTACATTGCAATTGTCTGATATGTCTCTGAAGTCTTCTTTTTAATGTATTAATTTAATTTAATTTATTTATTTATTAATTTTGCTGCACCTGGTCTTAGTTGCGGCATGTAGGTTCTTCGCTGTGGCAGGCGAGCTTCTCTTTAATTGTGGCATGCATGCTCCAGGGCCCATGGGCTCCAGAGTGCATGGACTCTGTAGTTTGCGGCACGCGGGCTTAGTTGCCCTGCAGCATGTAGGATCTTAGTTCCCCGACCAGGGATCGAACCTGCATCCCCTGCACTGGAAGGCGGATTCTTTACCACTGGACCAGTAGGGAAGTCCCAAGCTTTTCTAATTTGGGTTTTCAAGTAAACTTAATGCCCTCTTCTTGAAAAAAATTACAATAAATAAAAGTTGTGCACATATAGAATAAAAAATAAGTTTATTCTGTTTGAAAGTAATTGTAATAAGATGCTGCTCCTTTGGTTTATTTTGTTTGTTTATTTTGTTCTTTGTTTTTCCAAAAAAACAGCCCCCATTTATTATTTCAAGGTTTCTGTCGGTCAGCGGTCTGGGCACAGTAAAGCTGAGAATGCTGCAGTTGTCATCGAAGGCTTGGAGTACCCTGTACCCTTCAAGGCCCATTCACATTGTTGGCAGAATTCCATTATAGGATTGAGGTCGCTGTTTTCTGGATAACTGTTGGCCAGAGACCATTCTCAGCTCCTGGGTGCTGCCTGCAGTTCCTTGCTACATGGCCTTTATGGGCAGTTCTTGGCACGGTTGTTTGCTTGCTTCCAGATTAGCAGGAGCATGTGTCTCTGACATTCTAAAGGGCTCAGTCACTTTTAAAGACTCACCTGATAACGTCTGACCCAGCTGGATCATCTCCCTTTGGATTAACTCAAAAACAACTGATAAGAAACCTAGTCATGGGAATGATATCCCATCACAGTCACTCCCCTGCACTCAAGGGGAGGAGATTATACAAACTGTGTACACACCAGGGGCTGGAATACTTGGGGGTCATCTTAGAATTCTGCCTACCACAGCTACTTTCCCACCACTGCCTCTAGGGAGGCTTCTTTGGTTTAATAAGAAGTTATGTGGTTTTTAAAAAGATGAGACAAACAGTATCATACAGTTGACATTAACTTTTGCTTTGATGGACAGGAAGGTTGAAACCCTGATTCACTCAAGTCTATGGTAGCAAATAGAATCGTGGCCAGTTAAGGATGAGCTGGGATCTCGAACACCAGATTTTCTACCACTCTTCATGTTGAATTCATGTTACTTCATTTCCTTTGTTCCCAAGTCATTGAAGTCATCTTTGGCAAAGCCTACTTCCCTACTGCCATCTGTCAACAAGGAAAGGATTACAGATTTACTTTCCACTTGAAGATAATTTGAGCAGAAGTAACGTTCAAAAGTATTCTGAGGGCTTTCAGGTCACTACAGTTTTCTGACTGAAGCTTTTGAAAAAGCTTCTCCTTTGTCACTCTCAATGCCAGCCTGTAGAAGCATTTGCTTCAGTTTTATATATATAATGGAAAGTCTGAAGCTTCATCCCTCCAAGTTATTCTTCTAAGTGTATAGGCTTGGCCAAAAGACCTTGTAGTTTTTGTTTTGTTTTTCAGAAGAATGAGGTTGGTGACTCCAGGACCTTGAACGGAAGGATCTACATCATTCATTGTATTTACCAAAACTATCTGCCTAATGAACCGAATTGTGAGCAAACTCCTCCCAGTAGAATTGCTTGGAGAACTTGCTTTTCTTTTACCTTTCTCTTAAGTGCACACACACCTTCTGCTTCGAGTTCAATAAGCTCTTCATGACCTGTCTTATTCTATATGGTCGATAATATTCTATTATTATTTGACAAAATCTCTTGAAAAGATGGTGATTCAAGGCCCTGGTTTGGAGGAAGACGAAGATATTCAGAGCTTAGGCAGGGCTGTTTGCAGGGTCTTTGGCATTGATGCCAAACTACTGGCCAACATGCAGAGCTGCTTTCTTCTAAAAGGCAGTGTGACCAAATGGGCAGCTGAGCTTCCCGAGGTGCCTCCTAGAACCTGAGATGGGAGTCTTCTTTTCATCCAAGTTTGCTTGGCAAAGTCTTTTCACAGTTTTAAAGGAGTTAGTGGTATCTATATTTTCAAAAATGGGCTCAGAAAACATGTTTTTTTCCTCTGAAGGCACTGGTCAGTAATAATGAACAAAACCCAGAAGTTCACAGAGAAATGTTTGTAGTTCATTCTTTTCCATGCCAAAGAGAAATGTTATCACTTTCAATTATTCAAAGATCTGCTTCAAAATAAAAGAAAGGAATATTACACATTTTGGAGTGTGATCGTCAACTGACATATTCCACCTCAGCTTCAAGCCCCCTGATGGACCAATTTCAGGGCATGTGGCTTTACCAAGGTCTCTCCAGTCCCATGGGGATTCTTTGGTTTGGCATGAGCAATAGCTTTGGATGAGCGGTCCTGCAGGATACTTGAAAATAAGGCTCCTGATTTGAGATGAATCCATTTGATAAGATTCTGGTATTTCCAAAACAGGATTCTTCTCATGAATCCACACTATCTGAGATATATTTTAGGATGTAGAAGTGTCAGGTGCTCCGTCAGCTTCGCTGGCCTCAGGTTTACATTGGCAGAATGCTGCCTCATCCAGAGCACCAAGACTTGATATCTGATTGCATTCAGCAATAAAGTAAACCCAAAAAGCACAAATATTTGTTCGTACTGTGATTTATTTCTTTTAACATTTCCAATTTAAGCTAGACATAACAAAAGCAAAGGCCGATATTTTTATTCAAAATGATAGGTTATGTTTTATTTAATTCTCATCAGTGGTAAACAATTTTAGAAATCCTAGAATGTCAACAGTGACAATGGTATGTTACCCAACCACACACTCACTTAGCATGCGATAAGACAGTTTAATAAGCAAGTGGAAGGAAAAATTTGGAAATTTATACCAGCAAACTGCTCCATTCGCTAATTACTTGTGTAATCAAAGAGGCAATTGCAAAAGCTTTTTGCATCTTCCAGAAATCTCCGGAAGTTCCTCACTACTGATAATGAACGATGATGTGCAGTTCTACAGATTTAAAAAGAATCACATAGCTTCCCATGTGTTACACTTTCCGCTGCATTTATGTCTTTTTATATTGCCAGTATTTTCACAGATACATGAGTAGTAAAAAACAAAGAATCAACAGGATTCAGAAAATTGTGATGTTCTTTCATTTCCCTCCAGACTCATATGAGTAATCTAGAGGATGAGCATGGCACAGGCACATGGGGAAATGGCCTTGGCTTTTCTTACTTACACTTCACTGCAATTCTCTGTTAACTTTCCATTCGGTTAAACTTCCATATACAGTATCGTAGGCATAATCTTGCATTCTATTCATACTGACTCTGATTTACTGCAAATAACTTGATAACCATGGAGCGCTTGTCTTGGCCATGTCTTTATCGTGAATGAAACTCTTTAAATGTAGACTTCGATGTTTCCTGTGATCACCTTGCATAAATCAATAGCTGTTTTCTATTTCCACCATCAGTCTTCTTGTAAAATAGAATTGGAACAAGCTGAGTAAAATGATCTTTTTATCATGTCTTGCAACTATCCTGTCTTTATCATTCCAATGATTGTGAATTTGTACACTTATAGAAATCAACTCATGAGTGCTAAAAAATTGCTTTTATATACAGACAAAATAAGCTCCTAAAAGTAAGTGCGATTTTCCAATAAAAATAAAATACTTTTACTTGAGAGTGTCAGGTACATTACACTCTTTTCAACTTGTCTTGAATGAGTGAAGGTAATCTATTATCAATGGTTTTACCACAAAAACCAATATTCATTCTTGAGTTGCAATGTCTTCAAATTTTTTCAACTTTTTCATGCTTTCTGAAATTTTTCAGTGCATCCTAAAATTTTTCAAAGCTATTTTCCATCTGAAATTCTTTGTGACTGATTTTTTTAAGTGAGACCAATAACTATAAGTAACAGAATACTGCATTCTTTGTAACAGCATATTCCACCATTGAACAATTTTCTTAAAGCTTTGCAGTTTACCTGGGATGTTTTGTAATCTTAAGGTAAATTTGTGTTGATACTGCCAATCATGTAATTTCATGAACTTCAAACTATATGCAGGGTCCCAAGTGGAAGCTGACTCATTCTCTGGCCAGTAGATGAACTCTGATTAATTACTGGTGACGATAAAGCCCTCTATTGCATGTTGCTGTCTTTGGTGTCGTTCTTCAATTTACAATGTAATATTAGCACATCTTGTAAATGATTATAACAGACTTTTGTTCTGACAATGTTTTAAAATAACCACAGTTCCAAAACAAACAAAACTCACACAGGCATACACACAACTGACCACAGATGAAACAATCACACTGCTAAAGAATAACAACAACAAAATGTGTGTACCAAGCCTTGCAGACTGTACAGTGCTGACAGGAACAAATAAGTCCACATGAGGACACAGGCAAAACATCAACTGAGAATGATGCCAGATCTCACCATCATTTGAGGTGAGATGCTCAATAGTGCCATCTGAGTCCATTCAGGCTGCTATAACAAAAATATCATAGATGGCTATAAACAACAGAAATTTATTTATCACAATTCTGAAGGCTGAAAGTCCAAGATCAAGGTACCATTCGATTCAGTGTCTGGTGAGAACACACTTCTTGGTGCATTGATGGCCAATTTCTCATGGTATCCTCACTTGACAGAGAGCTGAGAGGGGAAGCAGGCTCTCTTGTGACTTGTATAAGGGCACTAATGCCATTCATGAGGTCTTCACCCTTATGAGCCCATCTAACCCGAATTACCTCCCAAAGGCCCGACCTCCTAATACTATCACATTGGGAGGTAGAGTTTCAATATGTTAATTTTGGGTGGACACAAACATTCAGTCCATAAGGTGTCCCTAGTTTTTCTTTGATTTTTTTTTTCTGTCTACATGAAAAGTTGGATGTTTTTACATTTTCACAAGACAAATAGGACCATGACTTACATTTTATAATTTACATAGCTGGTTTGAGAGGTATAATTATTGTTCCCTCTGGAATGCTGGGTAGGCCCATGCTCACTGCACCCCCATCTCTGCCACTGCCCCACCCTTGCCCTACATTATATTTACACAGTTCTTCCAGAAGCCGAATGATACCCACTTAGGCATAAATCTGGGTTTTAGTGTATGAGTTTTTTATAAAAGCTTATGTATTTTATTATTCAATAGTTAGAAGGGGAGTTCGTGGTTTTCTCCTTTGAGGAGACAGTAGATTTTAAAGTATATTTTCAAATGCATTTGGCAATGATTTCAGAGAAGAAATGACAAGATTACAAAAGGAGCTAGAAAGAAAGAAAGCAAAACTTAGTAGCAAAATATCAAGTGTCCTTATTTGCCACAGATCCACAAATAAATGGCAGGGACATCACAGGGGTCCAGAGAATGGTTTCACAAGCAATTATAGAGTTAAGAACTTTCAGAGATGAGCTTGAGACAACATGAACTATTTCACGTGCAAATCAAAATCTCAAAGCCAATGAAATTGATAGTGTATTACCCTTACAGAAACACTGAGGAGGAATGGCAATGTAACCACCTTAAATGGCCACTGTTGTCTGCTAGTGACACCTCTTAGTGAGGACTGGGAACACAGCAATATCCATTAGGGCTTATGGTGCCAGGTTCCAAGGAAGAGCTCCCTGACAGGTGTTATTCCTTGCTTCATAAAGTCTCAATGTCCTTTTGGGCCTGGATGCCCATTTCTTGTACAACGGTTGTACTCTGAGTCAAACCAATAGCTGATGTACATGGTAACCGAAGTGAAAAGCAGATATCTCAAATATAGACTAAGAATTCATGTTAGAAAACAAAGATGAATAACACAAACTTTATTTTTTTATACTTCATGCTAATTTTATTTTATTTATTTTAATTTATTTTTTATTGAAGTATAGTTGATTTACAATGTTATGTTAATTTCTGCTGTACAACAAAGTGACTCAGTTATACACATATATACATTCTTTTTTATATTCTTTTTCATTATGGTTTATCCCAGGATATTGAATATAGTTCCCTGTGCTATACAGTAGGACCTTGTTGTTATTCTATATGTAATAGTTTGCATCTACTAACCCCAAACTCTCAGTCCATTCCTTCCCCACCCCCTGCCCCCTTGGCAACCGCAAGTCTGTTCTCTATGTCTGTGAGTCTGTTTATGTTTCATAGATAGGTTCATTTGTGCCATACTTTAGATTCTACATATAAGTGATACCATATGGTATTTGTCTTTCTCTTTCTGACTTACTTCACTTAGTATGATCATCTCTAGTTCCATCCATGTTGCTGCAAATGGCATTAGTTCGTTCTTTTTTATGGCCGAGTAATATTCCATTGTATATATGTACCACATCTTCTTTGCCCATTTATCTGTTAATGGATATTTAGGTCGCTTCCATGTCTTGGCTATTGTGAATAGAGCTGCTATGAACATAGGGGTGCATGTATCTTTCTGAATTATAGTTTTGTCTGCATATATGCCCAGGAGTGGGATTGCTGGATCATATGGCAACTCTATTTTTAGTTTTCTGAGGAACCTCCATACTGTTTTCCATAGTGCCTACACCAACTTACATTCCCACCAACAATGTAGTAGGGTTCCCTTTTCTCTACACCCTCTTCCAGCATTTGCTATTTGTAGACTTTTTAATGATGGCCATTCTGACCAGTGTGAAGTGGTAGCTCATTTTTGTTTTGATTTGCATTTCTCTAATAATTAGCAATATTGAGCATTTTTTTACGTATCTATTGGCCATCTGTATGTCTTCTTTGGAGAAACGTCTATTTAGGTCTTCTGCCCTTTTTTGATTGGGTTCTGTATAAAACAGACTTTTATTTATTTTTTATTTCTTTTGCGGTACGCAGGCCTCTCACTGTTGTGGCCTCTCCTGTTGTGGAGCACAGGCTCCGGATGCGCAGGCTCAGCGGCCATGGCTCACGGGCCTAGCTGCTCCGCGGCACGTGGGATCTTCCTGGACCAGGGCATGAACCCGTGTCCCCTGCATCGGCAGGCGGACTCTCAACCACTGCGCCACCAGGGAAGCCCTAAAACAAACTTTTTAAAAGATGTGAAATAGAAAAAGAAGCAAGGTATTCTGTGAAACATAATTAAAGGCAATAAAAAACAATTAAAATACAATTTTAAATGGATTTTAAATGTTCATTGATTGTTATGGTTGTTTTTTGTTTGTCGCTATAGCACTTAGAAACACTGAAAAATATTCAAATCGTTTTTAGAACTTACCCAAATAAAATTCTTTGCCTCAAAAGTACACCCTGTGAAGTCAGAATAGTGGTTATCCTTAAGGGTGGCAGTGCCCAGAAAGGGCAGGAGAGGCCTTTTGGGGTATTAGTAAGGTCTTTTGCCCCTGGGACTGGTTGTGTGGGTGTGTTCCAGCCGTGTGCCGGAGTCTGTGCAAATCATCTCTGAAAGCCGAGTTCTTATTTCCAGGAATTTGTGAGCTAGTTGTTAAACACAGCCATCAATAAAAATTACATTATGGAAACTTAAGATTAAATAAATTATATAAAACTTCCTAATTATTTTACTATATTTAACTGTTATCCATGCTCTTGAGGTTATGTATGCACATTGTATCTGTGTGACGGAAATATATAACATATACAGATATATATGTATATATTACTACATGTCTCTCCCCAACTCTGCATTCAGTGACATCATGTTGGTAGTTTGAAATGGGCCGTGGTGGCTGATTTCATTTGCACCACAGAAATGGACAAACATTAGAAGTCAGGGCTTAAGTTTTATTGATTTTTCTAGACTTAGGAAAGTAATGGAGAAAACATTAATAATTCAGATTGAACTTAAAAGTATATCACGTCTGTAGCCATTACATTGTAAATAGAACAGAAAAATGAGGAAATAGTCTTTCAATATTTGAAAACTATTATCCAGTTCAGCGAAGTTGCTCACATCATTGACAAATAAGTTCAGACATACCTCTTCATTATTTCACTTTTGTCTTACTTATTAATATAAAGAAAAATATTAACCAACATTCATGTCATCAGTCATTAGTTGCAAACTTAGATTGTCCACTGGTATAAGAAATAAGGAAAAATCAATTTTTTTCTCATAATTTCTTCATTTCTGTTCCTTTGTTTCTGTTTTCTTTTTCTGTAATTCTAATTAATTACATTAATTTAATGCAAGGCCTCATTACTCTCGTATTTTCCACCTCTCTGTTTATTTGTTACACTTTCTGGGAGATTTCTTCAACTTTATGTTCCTTCTGTTGAATTTTTAAAATTTAACAATCATTTTAAATTTCCAAGACTTCTTTCTTATTCTCTGATTCTGCTATATTTACAACATCCTTTTCTTGTTTTAGAGGTGGAATTTTAATTTTTCAGATATTTCTGAATATACAAAAGGGTATTTTTAAAAATATTTATTTATTTATTTTTGGCTGTGTTGGGTCCCTGTTGCTGCACACGGGCTTTCTCTAGTTGCAGCGAGCGGGGGCTACTCTTCGTTGTGGTGCGAGGGCTTCTCATTGCAATGGCCCCTCCTGCGGTGGAGCATGGGCCCCAGGCCCGCGGGCTCCAGGCTCAGCAGCTGTGGCACACGGGCCTAGCTGCTCGGCGGCACGTGGGATCCTCCCAGACCAGGGCTTGAACCCACGTCCCCTGCATTGCCAGGTGGACTCCCAACTGCTGCCGCCACCACGGAAGCCCAAAAGGGTATTTTTTTAAGTTGTCCATGATTCTCTGAATTACTTGTCTCTTGTAGGATTGATTTCTCTGTTTAATTGGGTCCTTCTTTTTTCTTGTTACAGTCTTTTCTCCAATGTCTAGTGATTCTTGGTTGCTCATTTATATTTAAAAATGAGGCAATAGTAAAGCCTGTTCCTTGGAGCTTGACTGTATGTTTGGGCTTGTTGAATGACAGCCTTTGTCTTCAGGTGAGCAGTTGGAGATCAGCCAATTTGCTTGGGGACATTAAAATGCAGGGCTCCTGCATTGTTATCTTGTTGTCTCCTGGCAGGTTGGTCAATTTCCTTAGCGAAGTCCCTCCCTATTTACATTAACCTTGGGAGTAAACAGTAGGCAGCCTGTGACCAAGGGCAGGTAAGGTGACTCTTCCATATACAGACTCCTGTTTTCTGCCACACTTCATTTCTGCCCTCTGTACTACCTGCTTTTGTTGAGACTTTGAGTCCTGAACCTCTCTGAGTTTCTATAGGCAAATCAGCTCCCTGCTCATTGCAGGCCACTTCTTAGGAATGTCAAGAAACAGTTTCCTACACCCTGCTTCATCAGTTACCACCCCATTTCCTGGTTTTTGTCTCGAAAAAGTTTTAGAAATTCTCATCATTGTTCACTATTTTGAAACAGAAAGCTCAACTCATTTTTAACTGTTTGAGACTTCATATATAGGGCTGTTTCCTTTGGGTGGGGTAAGAAGAGTTATGGGTATGGGGGTGTTGTCATAATGTTTTAAAGACCTGAGCTAATATTTCTGTAATTATTGGTTCATGTAAGCCCTCTGTCTTGTTTCCTTAAATGTATTTATCCCCATTCCTCACTCCTCTCCCTCTCCTTCCACTGGGCAACCATTTTACTGTATGGGATGATGTATATATCCTTCTATTTGTATGTATCCCAGTAAAATAATGTATCATTATTCTCTGTGAACTTATTTTTTAATTTATACAAATGATATTGTGCTAAATATCTCATTCTCCTACTTTTTTCGGTCAGCTCAAGCTTATTAATTATATTTTCAGAAATTCCCACATCTCTCTTATTTGTTTTCTGCTTGATCTGTCAGTTAAAATCTCCAACTATAATTAATGTATCTATTTCTGTCAGTTGTGATTTAATATATATTTGTTTTATTAAGTGCTTATGTGTACATGGTTATATCATTTTGTATTTTTTTTTTTTTTTTTTTGCTGTACGCGGGCCTCTCACTGTTGTGGCCTCTCCCGTTGCGGAGCACAGGCTCCGGACGCGCAGGCTCAGCGGCCATGGCTCACGGGCCCAGCCGCTCCGCGGCACGCGGGATCCTCCCGGACCGGGGCACGAACCCGTGTCCCCTGCATCGGCAGGCGGACTCTCAACCACTGCGCCACCAGGGAAGCCCCATTTTGTATTTTTGTATTTGTATATCATTTTGTATTATTAGTATATATTATCCCTTACTCACTTTAATTCTACTTTTTACTTGAATTTTAGTTTTTCAGGTATTAAGATTGCTACCTGAGCTTTCTTTTAATTTTCTATTTTTGCCTGGTATATCTTTTTCTATCCTTCTATTTCTAACTTTTCTATGCCTTTCTGTTTTATTTATTTATACTATTTTTGGCTGCGTTGGGTCTTCGTTGCTGCTCGTGGGCTTTTTCTAGTTGTGACTCTCCTGGGCCTCTAGATTGCTGACTGCAGATCTAGGGACTTGTTAGCCTCCATAATCACGTGAACCAAGTCCTTACAATCAGTCTATCTAGCATCTCTCTATAGTCTCTATACAGAGATAGTTTATCTATCTATCTATCTATCCTTTTTGTTCTGTTTCTCTGGCGAACTCTAATACAGTAACTTCACCATTTACATACATTTTACTTAATATTATATTAGGATTTGTTTCTTACATGGCATTTCTACTTCCATTTTTTCTTTTCTCTTGTTTCCTGCTTTCCTTTGAGTGGAAGAAATTTTCTTCTCATGAAGCAAGTATGTCCTACAGAATGCCTCTCTAGTCAATGTTTTATCAATAAAATGCTTCTTGATTTTTAATATCCAAGTGTCATAATCCATAAGTACATAACGATGAAAGACTTTTGGGGGCTGATGTTTATGTAGGAAAAAAATTGGTATTTACATTCCCCCAACTAAGTACAATTTTTTTAAAAATATTATTTATTTATTTTTGGCTGTGTTGGGTCTTCATTGCTATGAGCAGGCTTTCTCTAGTTGTGGCGAGCGAGGGCTATTCTTCGTTGTGGTGCGCGGGCTTCTCATTGCAGTGGCTTCTCTTGTTGCAGAGCACGGGCTCTAGGGTGTGCAGGCTTCCGTAGTTGTGGCACCCAGGCTCAGTAGTTGTGGCTCGCAGGCTGTAGAGCGCAGGCTCAGTAGTTGTGGCGCACAGGCTTAGTCGCTCCACAGCATGTGGGATCTTCCCAGACCAGGGCTTGAACCCCTGTCCTCTGCATTGGCAGGTGGATTCTTAACCACTGCACCACCAGGGAAGTCCCCAGTACAATAGTTTTAATAATATGATGTGAAGGAAGTGTTAAGTTACATTCCTGATAAAATTGGTAAAATGTCCAAATCACGTGTAGGCATTTTGAAAAGTGCACTAAGTACCAAGTAAGGGGACATGTGTTCCAGATGTTGCAGAAACAGAGAGAAGAGAATAGAAAAATTTCAAAGCTGTAAAGCATATGGTGGAGTGTAAGACCTAGCAGAGAGGAGCGAGGTACTTTCATGCAGGACACACAATATGAACCAGCAGAACTCAAGAAACTGGCATGAGGACACAGGATGAAGTACAGGCTGCAAACAGTGGCAGAAAAAATGTCAAAGTCTACATTCTGAACCACTGGCCCCATTCCCAAGCTTGGCTCTCATAGCACTGGATGTTGGGCTTTTTTCTATTACCAGCTCCACCTCAGACAGTTCTGGAAGATTACCCTCCAGAGAAAGTGATCAGCCACAAAGAAGAAATTTCAAACTTTAGTCTGAGAGGGTTGCCAAAAAGAGGCTGGGACCCCATCCAATTACTCTTCAGAAAATGCCATCAGAACAATCCCCAACCATTCAGAGCTTCCAATCAGTGTCTATCAAAATGATCATATGGCTTTTCTCCTTTCATTTATTACAGTAGAACTCTTCTAACCAACTTACATTTAACTGACCAATTGCCTCACCATCTCTCAGGAAAACTTATTGACAAATGTTTATGATATACTGCACGCTTATGGCTAGTAGGCTACTCTCTGGTATAATCACATACTTCCATTTCCAAAAATTGAGTTATTTCGTTGTTTTTTGTCCCCAAATTGCTTTTTGCCACTTGTGCTTGTTATTTTAAATATTTAATCAAATATTTCTTAATTTGGCAAAATATGAGTGTGAAGCAGAAGAGCTGTTGATTCTGTTTAGAATAGGCAGAATTCTAAAGATTTCCCCCAAGATTCTCATCCCCTGGTTATTCAAACACTAATCTAGGTACTGTTTTATAGGGACTTCACAGATGGAATTAAAATGATTAATCAGCTGACCTTAAAATAGGGAGATTATCCTGGATTTTCCAGATAGGTCCAAAGTAATCACATGAACCCTTAAAAGCAGAAGAGATGAGGTATAAGGGGAGAGCAGAAAGGTCAGAAGTGTGAGAACTCCCCCGCCATTGCTGGCTTTGAAGACTGAGAAAAGACGTCAAGAGCTGAGGAATGTGGGCAGCCTTTAGAAGATGAGAATGATCCTGGCCAAAAGACCACCAGGAAACAGTGATGTCAGTCCTACAACCTCACAGAAATAAATTCTGCCAATAACCCAAATGATTCTGGAAGTGATTCTCCCGTAAGAGCCTCCAGTCAGGAACGAAGCTCTGGCCAACACCTCGATTTCAGCCTTGTGGGACTCTAAGCAGAGCTTACTGAACTCTGACCAAAGACCTCTGAGATAGTAAATGGGTCTTGTGTTAAGCAACTCAGGTGGTGGCAATTTGTTACAGCAGCACTAGGAAACGAATACACTATTGAAAAGTAAATTTATTACTTTGAAAAATATTGGTAAGATGAGTTGCTGAAAAAAGCTGTTTTTGAATGTGATGTGACCACGACAATTGTAAAAGATTGGAAAGAAGATTGTAAAAATCTGCAGAAAAATACATTCCATCTGCTTCACAAATGCCCTAGAGGCTTCACTCCGCTTTAACAGCATCCAAACTAGAAATTTAGGGCAATACATGATGGGCATGGCTTACGTAGGAAAGACAACTCAGAAATCCATTGATCTATACTAAAAGAAAAGAACTTAGCTCTACATTTAAAGACTGATGTTACGTGTATGTAGTTTTAAGTTAGCCATATAAATTTGCCCCTGCATTTGAAGACTGGTGTTTATGTTTTAAGTTAAAACAAAATGGATAAGGTATCTATGTCATTTTTTAAAGATTCCATGCTCTAAGCAAATTTTTTATTAACAGACAAATTATCAATCCTGATTGCCTCTGTTAAGAGAGTTTCTCCTGTAAACCAGTGAATCATCAACCGCTTCCCTAAAGTTCTAGGTTCCTGTTGTTACTGGTTATACTAGGTGTGTGCAGTGCTGTCTTTCACTATAGCTCTCTGCAGAATAATGCCTGTTATCCTGGGGCGGGGGGTCTGGGGGGGCTTTCCTTTCCTGTGCTTCTCCATCTTCAGCTCCCTACGTTGTACACGTGAGATAGTTTCATTGGATGCTATGAATTTTCACCAGAATTTTCAGTTTCCAAGTTGGCTAGGACCTGAAGTAACTTCCACACTGCACAGTCCTTGAATTACATGCCTACCTTCAGCATTTCCGGTTTTTACTGTTTCTGAGGCTGCAAACTGAAATGCTTTCAGGGTGAGGCAGGTAACCTAAATAAGGAAATCCTGAGAAAGGGAGTGACATGGGCTGGTGTAAGTAACAGGGAGTGGTAAGTCCAGTGATAAACCAGAGTTAGTGCCAAAAGAAATAAAGTGCCTGTTAGTGATGGCTGATGCTAATTTCGTGCCCACTACCACCTGCCTTTTAGATCTCCTTTCTAATTTTCATTTTACCTGCCACTTTACAAACTGACAGAAATATATACAATTTTACGAATGACAAAAAGATGTATTAATTATAAGTAAGTTCCCAAAGTAAAGTTGTATTTTGTAATATAGCAGAATATTTTCCGCAACATTTTGGTGAATAACTGATATGCTATTTTGTCATTGTATTGTACTCTTGTACAATGAGAAGGAACCGGAGGGTCTGAGAGGACCTACACATTTTTTAGAGAGAAAGTTGGGAAAAGAAAAGTTAAGGGGAAGTTGAAGAAGGTAGAAATAAAAACTGAGAGAGAAGAGCAAAGCAAGAATTTTGAGGCAATAGGAAAAGGCCTTTGAAATTTGTCATCACTAACTTGGAAATACAGTTTTCTAGATTGTAGGTAACAGCCTGCTCAAAAGTAAATTCCAATTATATTCAATGACTTTTTAAATACTGTTTTATACCCTGCAGAGGGTCATGAAAAATTTCCATGTGCTTATGAGGAATTCTTCTTGAGAGATTCTTTTCTAATCATTGATGAGAAATCAATTTTAAATCACTTCTGAATCCCTTTGAGAAAAAGTTGCATATATTCTTTCCCACAGCTCAGTTGCATTAGAACATTAGCACGGAGATATTTGGCAGAGCAAAAATCTAGTGTATTTTGACTATTTAGGTGTTAAAAGTTTTAGGGTGAGGTTTCATTTTGTTCTACAAAGTCTGCCAAATTCTGACTAAAACAAATAGGCCAGCAGTATAAAACTAGATACTGGTTACATGTCTTTTTGCATGAAACCTGTTGTAAGTAGATAATTGTATAAGAAAATTACAGGGTTGTAGTGTTAAGAATTTTAAAACTAACTATGTAACTAACTAACTAACTTTCTGAAATGCATCAGAACCAAAAGCCCAGATAGAGCTCTGCTTCGTGGCTCAAAGCAAACTGACCAAAAGATATAAAAGTTAATTCCCTTATTACATTATATTTTGGAGAGTTATTGAAGTTGCTGAAGATTAAGGATATTGAAACAATTATAATTTCAGATGCTGTCTTGTGACATTATGTGGTTTGAGGCAGGACGTGGTTAGGAGGGATTTTTTTCAGTAATAGGAAACAGAGGCAGGAATATCTAGAAAGAGATGTTAGGATAATTGCAAACTGACAACTTGTATAATTCCTGGATTGATTGTTAATATTGAGGATAAAAATATTTGATAGTGTAACCTTGGTAACTAGGTGAAAATGAAATGTTACCCATAGTAGAGGATTTTAGATTTTTGACATTTTATGACTTGCGTGGATTTAAATAAGACTTTTACCATAAGTATTGGGTTGTTGAGGAGTTATTTTAGGCAGTTTAAGTCAGGGCAGGAAATAAAAGATTAGAGTTGTGTCAATGTCAGAGGCCTACAGGGGCCAGGCAGAGGACACAGTAAATGAGGGTGGCCTGGTATAAGAATAAGGGGAAATGTGGAGAGGGACCACCTGGGAGTGTGTGTTCCATCTGCAGGCGGCAGCTGTTGCCATCTGGGGATGTGGGGTATGGGATCTTCAAACATTTTTAAGCGATTTTGGGTATCTGGGTTTTATGTAACATCTCTTGATGTTTAATTCAGCAAATAATGTCATTGATAATCACTCCCATGGGTAGCAAAATGTCCAATAGGAAAAATGAACAAATCAAGGGATAAATGGACCACAAATGACCTAGCATGTAACTGTTGTTCAACGGTAATAAGGGGGGAAAATCAAGCATGAAACTGGTATACTTAACAAAACACACACTTATAAAAGACTGTGTGAATAACGTCATGTTTTTACTTAGCCTTGCTTGGGCAATTTGAACATGGAAAGGGCTCTCTGCATTTGTGGATTTGATTTCTTGTTCCAAATACTTGGGTTTTAGGAGATGGCTCCAGCCTCTTTTTCTGAGTTAATACCCTGTTTTCTTCTGCATTTCCACTCACAGTGGAAGAGAGGGGAATGGATCTTCAGAGATACTGTGACTTACGGCAGGAATCTCCTCTCACAGCACTGCTGAATACAAAATTCCAAAAGGGGGAGGTTTTCAAGGACCTCTAGCTGAGTTGGTATTTATAGCACCTGGAATGTAGTAGGGATGCACTAACCATATAATTGCATTAAGAAGTTGAATTCTTTGCACTTTCTGCATTTTAAACATATATTGTGTTAAAATCAGAAATAAATGCTATTTTTTAAAGTTTAATCGATAGAAAACAGTATAGAGCACATACAATTCAAGCATTAAGTGTGTAAACAGCTTAGAGAAACAACCTGCTCACTAAATATTTATTTATCCCACCCTTAACCCCTGAGCTTCTCAGATTTCCTGAGTTCCACTGACCTTGGTCTCTTTGTAGACCCACTCTGGATACATTCTCATCGAAGAACAGGTTTTCTCTTGTCTTGGGCCTGGATTTCTCCACAAGTACTAGCCAATGTGGGTGGGAAATTCCTTCCATATCCGCTTTGGTGGAATTGCCTGTCTCCTCTCTGAGACCACCACCCATTTTCTTCTCTTCTGGTTTAAGAATCATTTGTTCAATTTCTATTATTTTCCTGGTTACTCTGAAATTTTCAATTAATCGTATGGAATTTGGCAAAGTCTAAGTCCATAAACACTGCCACATCTTTCTCCCTCTCCTAAAGCAGATAAGGACGGTAGAGCGACTTCACCCTGATCATTCTGCCCTCGGCTTACATATTGCCCAATGTTTTAGTCTCACTTTTTTATACTTCCCAAATAGTTGCTATTATTGTTCTTATTTTATATACTTATTTGGATTTTCCCCTATGTTTACTGATTTCTCTGTTCACCACTGCTTTTTTTTTTATTTATTTAATTTATTTATTTTTGGCTGCGTTGGGTCTTCGTTGCTGCCCGTGGCCTTTCTCTAGTTGCAGCAAGGGGGGGCTACTCTTCATTGCAGTCACGGGCTTTTCATTGTCGTGGCTTCTCTTGTTGCAGAGCACAGGCTCTAGGCACGCGGGCTTCAGTAGTTGTGGCACGTGGGTGCAGTGGTTGTGGCTTGCAGGCTCTAGAGCTCAGGCTCAGTAGTTGTGGCACACCGGCTTAGTTGCTCCACAGCATGTGGGATCTTCCCGGACCAGGGCTCGAACCCGTGTCCCCTGCATTGGCAGGCGGATTCTTAACCATTGCACCACCAGGGAAGCCCCACCATTGCTTTTTGAGTGCTACTCTCTCTTTCTGAGTTCAGTGTCCTTCTAATCATACTTTTTACTAGTCCCTTCAGTAAAGCTCCTTGGTGGGGGGCTCTCTCTTATGCCTGGAAATGTCTGTATTTCACTGTTTCTCTACCATGATAGGTAAACCAGGTTGGCAGTTATTTTTCTCTCTGCACTTTGAAAATATGATTCCATTAGTTTCTAGTTTCTATTGTTGCTTTTGCTACCAGCCTAAATATTGTTCTTTTGTAGGTAAACTGTTCTCTCTCTCTCAGACTCTTTGGTGTTTTGAAATTTCCTACATATCAAGGTGTGGATTTAATTTTTATTTATTTCACTTGGGACTTAGTGTGAATCTTGAATTTTCTATTGTAATTTCATCTTCAGCAGGCTTTTACCAAGAGAGCTCCTGTGCAACCTGAGTTGAAAGTATATTTTTCAGAGATGTGTTTTTGGGAAGTGTGTGTGTGTGTGTGTGTGTGTGTGTGTGTGTGTGTGTTTGTATGACCTTCTGTGGGAGTCCTAGGTGTATCACTGACCTAGAACCACATTCTATGTTAATGTCTTAGCTTAAAGATTTGCAAATCACAGAAGTAGGATACACACACTGGAGCTCCAGACTCCCTGGTGAGATAAGCCTTGGTGAGAAATGATCAGTTCTGACTCTTTTTATCCCCACCCAGAGCCTGGACTGAAACCTACATGCTTCCTGTCATCTCCCTGTGCTGGTGGATGGGTATTTTCTAGTTCTTTCCTTCCCCAAGGACATAACCCTTCAAGGTTGTAGCTACAGGCAGGGCTGTCAGTTCCAACTCTCTGCCTACTCTACTGTCCCCTTGTGGCCATAAGATCCCAAGTGCCCCGATTACCTGCATGGGGGCAGACACCCCCATGCAAGCTACTGCAGTGGCAGCCTTGGCCCGTTCTCTCTCATTTTCAGTTCCATCTTTCCTCTGGGCCTTTGGAGATTTCTCAGGAGCTCCGCTACACATTTAAAAGGATGTTTGTTGCATGTTATCTAACACTTAAAGGAGTTTGTAGCAGGAAGGTTTCTATGTTTTCTAACCTCCTCAATAGTTCTGGAAATGGAGTTTCTCTATTCTTCCTTCTTTTTCTCTTTCTCCATTGGATCTTTCAGACCAGACAAAGACTCCCATGTCTAGAATATGGACAGGAGTTCCAAACATGGTTTGGCATCTTTCTTACTCAATAAATCCACTGCAGATCTCCTGGATTCAATATTTTATGCTAGCTACAGTTAATTGTAGAGCACCAAAAGCCACCCCAGGGAGTAGATTCCAGAGAAAATATCCCAAGACTTTTTTTATTCTAATTTTTACAGGTTCATTTAGAATTTATTTTTAAAAATCTTTTAAAAAAATTCATATGACCCTTATTAAGGTTAAATCTCATCCATATTTTAGAGATTCCCAGGAGGTGGGAAGGCATATTAAAATAAGTGGAAGGGCCTAGTTCACAAAGCTACCCTTTGACACACTGCTTTGATTTGCTTACATTTACCTAGGGTGAAATTCACTTTAAAAGAGAGCCTGACAATCCTGTTTGTTTAGGGAATTTTGTCGTTGTTGTTGTTGTAGTTGTAATTGTAATTGTTAAGGTCAAGAAACATTGCCTTAGGGTGTGTTACTTTCACTTACACTAATTGGAATGACCCAGATGAACACTAAAGACAGGGAAAAAGATTGGGAGCTTTGAATCTGTAGAGTGAGGAACAGAGGAAAGAAGGAGGGAAATGAGTTAGGATTTCAGTGAAGGGGCTGGCAGGTGGATGGGCAGGCTGAAACCTTAGGCAGCAGGCTTTGGGATGTACGATGGTTAGGGGCCTGCCTGCAATCACATGGCGCTCCCAGAAGAGCAATTGAGTAACATTTAATGGCGGAACTATTTAGAAAAACCAACAAGACTTGGTGAAGCACTGGGGGTGAACAAGAGCTAGAAACTGTATCACCTGCAGCCTGGAGAGGAGAGGGGAGGAGAGGGGACAGTGACTGGAATCTGGGGAGAGCTGGAGCTATAGGAGATGGGCTTCTGCCAGAACGCAAGCCCTGGGAGGGAGCTGGGGCCATAAACGCCTGAGCTCTCTCTCCTGCAACCCTTTGATCTCCTGCTAGTGCCAGCCATTGGCCCAACATCACTAGAGACCGAGGGCAAGGGAGTCCCATGGATGCAGTCAGGGGAGAGGGGTGCCTCCAAGGGCAAGAGCATTGCGGAGAAGGGTAGAGAGTGGATGCGGAGGGGAAGGGAGACGGTCCCGCTTGGCTGGTTGGAGGACGTGTGGGTTAGCATGGGGGCAGGGCAAGCACATAGCGCATCAGGCACTCTTTGACTTCCTTCTTTTCATTTTTCACAGCCTTGCTTTCACACTGCTTCTGCTAATGCCTTTTCGTGTCAAAAGACTACCTTAATGACTGTTGAAAAGGCCCCAGTTTTGGAGCCTGTCTTCCGGAGGTGTAAATTCTTTCCCTATTCCTCGCGTGCCCCTCCCAGCTCCACTTCTCGTGGAAAGATGACAGAAATCAAACCTGTCCCTTGGCAGGTTGTTCAGCACCTTGGTGACATCAGAGTGGCACTGAACAATAGGAACAGTAGTGAATTGCCCTCACGTGGGTTAAAACATCAAGGCAAATCTAGAACTCCACCAACCCGGCCATTTCCCCAGTGTCCAGGAGAATCAGGAGTGCAGAAACCATAGGTTCTGACCACAGAATCCAGTCTCCTCAGGCCACCCGTGTCTACTACACCCTCTCCAATTTAGTCTCTTGTGTCTCCATTAATCGTTGACCTTTCCTTATCCAGTAGCTATAGAGAAAAGAGAGTGAAAAGGGGAGGAGGAAGAAGTGAAGAAAAGAGAGCGTATGCCCTTGTCCTCTTTCTCTCTTAATCATTGAAATAATGCGCTACCGATTGCCCTATGAACGGGACCATGAGTGCTGGGACTGGTCAACGGAGGGCTCCAGAGCCAACCTTTCATCATTTGTTGATTCAATAACCATGTCCTGTAATAGTATTCTCAGCATTTGACTATGACATTACTCATAATGATTGGTATCTTTGTGTGGGGCTGTGGCTTATAGACTAAGGCTAGCCTGATGTTCCTTCTTAGGCTGCTCATATAAAATCTAATTTTTAGTCTGTGGAAACAGCCACTAATTGAAGCACGTGGGGCAATTTGAGAGGCTGCCTTTTTTGCCCTGTGGTAGATCACTTCCCTTCACCCCATTTCTGGTTGATCTATCTGCCCCTGTCATGTCACAGCTAATCACAGGTATGATGTTCCAATTCTGGTAACTGTGTACCAGGAGAATCAGGAATGCAGAAATCACAGGCTCTGACCACAGGAACCAGGGCAGGGTCTTTCTTACACACAGGGGATCAAAAACATCTGTTGAAGCATAAATGAATGTTTTTCAGGATTGCATTTACTGCACCGAGGTGAAAGGGTATAATGATAATACGACTGAGAATTTAAAAGCATTATGGGGGTAATTAATAACAGTATCAACTTACAGGGGTTTTTGAAGATGAAGTGAACGAATATTTGTGAAAATGCCTGGTAAAAACCTTAAAGCCCTACACACGTGTTAATTATTATCATCATATATTGATATTGTGGCTAACTAGTTTTTCTGGAAAGAGCATAAGATTTGGAGTCAGAAGATACCTCCCCCTTGAGGATGCCCAACTGTGGGACCTTGAAAATTTGCTCAGAGTTGCTCTCTGAGCCTTATCCTTCTCATCTTTAAAGGGGAGATATTAATAGTGTTATTTTCCTTCCATATACAGCTCAGATAGTTAGTTGCAAAATGCTTTGAAAATTGTAAAGCACAACTTAAATGTTGGGTTTTATTTGTTTGAGTGATTAGAACACTGTGACCCAGTGGACAGAACGTCAACAGGATACATACCATCACCCACAGGAGCGATACGAAATTTGAGAATATACCCTTCTCAGAAAGTGTATCCATTTGGGGCCAAGGCAGTGTGGTTGTTGGAGCTGCAGACCACTCAAGGGTGGATGCCACGGCCTTGCTGCCACCGTGGAAATTCCAGCCAGCGGAGCCAACGGAATTACATTTGCGGAAGACTTCTAATGGTAGTATCAGGAAACCACTCTCCCATTCAGCTCTTGCCATGACTTCTAATGGATAGCAAAGTGGAAAACTTGCATTCCCTGAAGGGTTGAAAAGTAACAACACCAGACAGAGAATCAGAAGCTGGGTTCAAAACCCAATTCTCGTACATTCTGGCTGTGTGATGGCGGACAAGTCATTTATCATTGCTTAGCTGCAAACAGAGAATAATGAAACCTATTCTGCAGGACTGTTAGGAGGCTAAAATAAGTTTATGTATGTAATGTCATTTTGTAGACCAGAAAGCACTAAACAGATGTGAGCATTAGTATTCTTCCCAGACACTGAGGGAGATGATACGGAGCAGTAAAATCTCACATGTAAATAGCAGAAGCAGAAAGGAAAACAAGCAAAAGTCCTGGGTAATTCACAAACTGGAATAACCAGCCTCTGAATCACATAGACTTGGCCAGGCCAGGTCCAATATTGAGCCCTGGTGGCCACTTCAGTGGCTGGAAAAGGGGCCTATGAGGAAGCTGAAGGAGTTATTTCCTCTACAGAAAATATACACGGGAGGGAAGCTAATGATTTCCAAGTACACACAGGACGGCTGTGGGAAATGTGGCCAGCAGCTGTGTGCCATTTCCACAGAAAACAGGACTTGCAGGTGGCCAGGATGAGGCTCTGTCGGGGTCAGTAGGACGGGAGGTTTCTGTACCTGGGGCGATGGGGCAGGCCAGAGCCAGAGCCAGAGTGGCTGTGACCTGGTTATGTATTCGGCCAGACGGCCCCTCCCATATGGGGGCCAGACGCTGTCTTGGGGTTTAATCGTATTGTGCAAATGTGCCCCCTAATATGGAAAGGTTTATCTTTGTGAGATGGAACTTAAAGGTCCCCATGGGACAGGGACCTTGCTTTGGTAAGTAGCTCACCCCAGGCCTGAACTGCACTTTAATCCCTAAATTAGTTACCTGGGACAATTTACTGCAGTCTTACATAACCTTAAAGACAAACAAAATTTGGAGATAGTTCTCATTCACTCATTCATCCGTCCATTCATTCATTTCTTCTCCATTGAGCTGGTCCTAATGACAGTCACGCACTGGCAGAAGAACCCAGGTGAATGTGACATAGTGCTTTCCCTAAACAAGCCCACTAAGTGGAAGGAAGTGAAGCCTGGAAATTACCATGTAGATGGAGATGACAGTAGATGGAGAGAGAGGTATGAAGAGTGAATGGTGAAGGTTTGAGGGAGGGAGCAATCTCCCCTGACTGTGGAGGTAATGGATAGTATCACAGAGGAAGTGGCATTTAGTAAGGGACCGAGGGCGGGCAGCTCTGGGCAGGATGTTTGCAGCAGTGACTATAGCATGAATCTTTGTGTGGAAGTATTTGATTTTTTTATTATTCATGGTTTTTATTGATTGTGTCTGTAATCAACGTGTAAGTAACTTAAGAATAGTGATAAAAAAAAAAGAATAGTGATCATGCCTTGCACTTCTTTGGTGACTGTGCCATTTCTACACAGTGCCCTCCACAGCTATGGAATGAACGTCCCTTCTCTCCAGCCTCTCTTCCACAATTTCTCCTCAGAGACTTTGTTCTAAACAAAACCCTTCCTCTAGGCTTTTATCTGTCATTCTCATGTTCAAATCATATCCATCTTGAGACCTTCTTCCCTTTTTTTTTCTTTTCCTGGGGAGAGACGGCTCAACCTCTCTCCAACTCCTGTTTATAAAGCTGAACCACATGAAATTGTTGTTTCTGTAGATCAAAAATGGTCAAATATTGACAATTTTACGCGGTTCAACCTAATGTATTCTCTTCCGCTGACTCGGTGCTGACTTGGCACTCCCTTGATCTCCCTTGTCATTATTAGAGTTTAAGTGACCTGGTTTCTTTCTTTCTTGGCTTTATTCCTGCCTCCCACCCCCACCCTGACAAATGTGAGCCCATTAGAGCAGGAACAGTACTGTCTTATCTCTGCTCTATCCCTAGCTCCTAGACTATTGCATGGTACATGGTAGGTGCTCAATATTTGCTTAAGAATGAATAAGTGCTTTGCCCCAGGGATGGGCATTAGACAGATTTTCTCTAGTTGTGGAATTGGATGAGTCTCTCCAGGTCTCGCTTATCTCAGCTCCAAAAGCCAAGTTGTGAGGTACACTAGGTCAGTGGTCCCAAAACCTGGCTGCTCACCAGAGTTGCCTTTGGAGAGAGTTAAAAATACAGATTTCAAGGCCCACTCCAGACCAATGGAATCACCAATGGAATCATAATCTGGCAAGGGCTCCAAAATCTCTAGGTATCTTTGCCTCCCATGAGGACTTTCAGGCAGCTGCTGAAACAGCTGTCAACTTGCACTTGGGAACCTCCAGACTCCATGAAGCCACAGGGAAAGGACGTCATCTGTCTTGTCCACTGCTAGGCTCCTGGTTCATGGCACAATGCCTAGCATGTGGCAGTCAGCAATGAACAGTTGATGAATGCATGTGGGAGGCTTTCCCATTTTTGAGGGGCATCTTAAACTCCTGAGGCCCATTGGGTTAGCTGAAGAGTTTTCTAGGGTCCCCCTGGGCTCCCAAACTCGTGTCACTGTTTGGATGTGTCACTGGGCAGTTTAACCTCTCTGAGCCTCAGATTCTTCTGTAAAATGAGGGTGTTGGATTAATGACCACTAAGGTTCTATCAGACTTGATCTTTCTTTCCATGATGACTCCACTAATTACTAACTGTATGACTTTGGGCAAGTGGCTTACCTTTTGTAAAAGTATCTGCAGCCCTATTCTCTCACCCCTTGCCACTGGATTGTAAACTCCGTGAGAACAGAGACCTTGCCTGTCCCATTGCATCTATCTGTAATACTTAGTGCTTGGCAGACAGTAGTCACTCAATAAATCATTCTTTGGATGAATGGTAGAGACATTCTAAAATATGCAATGTGAGGGACTTCCCTAGTGGCGCAGCGGTTAAGACTCCGTGCTCCCAATGCAGGGGGCCTGGGTTTGATCCTTGGTCAGGGAAATAGATCCCACATTGCATGACATAACTAAGAGTTCTCATGCCACTACTAAGGAGTCCATGAGCCACAACTAAGGAGCCCATGTGCCACAACTAAGGAGCCCGCCTCCTTAGTTGCGCCTGCTGCAACTAAGACCCTGTGCAACCACATAAATAAGTAAATATTTTTTAAAAAATGCAATGTGGGAATTCCCTGGTTAGGACTCTGTGCTTTCACTGCCGAGGGCCCAGGTTCAATCCCTTGTTGGAGAACTAAGATCCCGCAAGCTGCGCAGCATGGCCAAAATAAATAAATAAAAATGTAAAAAGCACTGAGAAGGTAGAAGCTAGCTTAGCTAATCAAAAATTGCATAAATCAATCTGAACTGAATACACTGCTAGTGGGAGTGTGAAGTCATACAACCACTTTTCTTTCCTTTTTTTTGAGTAACAAATTTATTAAGATATAATTCACATACCATAAAATTAATCCTAATTAAAGTACATGATTGAGTGGTTTTTAGTATATTCACAGAATTGCACAATCATCACCACTGTCTTAATTCCAGAACATTTCCTCATCCCCCCAAAACACCCCATGCCCATTAGTAATCACTTCTCATTCCCTCGTCCTTCCATCCTCTGGCAACTGCTAATCCATTTTCTGTCTCTATGGATTTGCCTATTCTGGACACATCATATAAATGGAAACATACAATAGTTGGCCTTTTGTGTCTGGTTTCTTTCACCTATCATACTGTTTTTTTATTTTTTTGCGGTACGCGGGCCTCTCACTGCCGGGGCCCCTCCCGTTGCGGAGCACAGGCTCCGGACGCACAGGCTCGGCGGCCACGGCTCACGGGCCCAGCCGCTCTACGGCATGTGGGATCTTCCCGGACCGGGGCACGAATCCGTGTCCCCTGCATCGGCAGGCGGACCCCCAACCATTGCGCCAACAGGGAAGCCCCCTATGATACTGTTTTTAAGTTTCATTTATGCTGTGGCATGGATTGGTGTTTCATTCTTTTTTATGGCAAATAATATTCCATTTTATTTATCAGTTTATAGACCTTTGGGTTGTCTCCACTTTTTCCTCTATTGTGAATAATGTTACTTTGAACGTTTGTGTACCAGGTTTTTTTTTTTTTTTTTTTTTTTTTTTTTTTTTTTGTGGTACGCGGGCCTTTCACTGCTGTGGCCTCTCCCGCTGCGGAGCACAGGCTCCGGACGCGCAGGCTCAGCGGCCATGGCTCACGAGCCCAGCCGCTCCGCGGCATGTGGGATCCTCCGGGACCGGGGCACGAACCCGCATCCCCTGCATCAGCAGGTGGACTCCCAACCACCGTGCCACCAGGGAAGCCCTACCAGGTTTTTTTAGTTTAGTTTAGTTTAGTTTAGTTTTTGTTTTGGCTGCACCGTGTGACACGCAGGACCTTAGTTCGCTGACCAGGGATCGAACCCGGGCCACCTGCAGTGGAAGCATGGAGCCTTAACCACAGGACTGCCAGGGAAGAAGTCCCTGTGGACCAGTTTTTGTGTGGATATAAGTTTTCCATTCTCTTGGGTTTATACCTAGGCGTGGTCTTATGGTAGTTTGACATTTTGGGAACTGTCAAAACTGTCAAACTGTTTTCTGAAGTGGCTGTTCCATTTTCCAGTCCCATCAACAAGGTATGAAGGTTTCAATTTCTCTACATCCTCTCCAACATTTGTTATTATCTGTTTTTTTCATTTCAGTTATGCCAGTAGATGAGGAGTATTATCTCATTGTGGGTTTCATTTGTATTTCCCCAATGATGTTGAGTATCTCTTCATGTGCTTATTGGCCATTTGTATATATTCTTTGTCGGAATGTCATTCAAATCCTTTGTCAATTTTTTTTTTCCCTAGGATTTTTTAAACTTTATATGGCACTATGGCATGTAGTTTATCTGGGTATGGAGGCTTGACTTCACTGAAGACAACTCAGTGCTCTCTGATAGTCTTTTCTTATAACAGGAGCTTTAATTTTTCACCTTCACAATATTTATTTTCCTATATTTTCCATACTGTACTCTTTGATGCAGCAGTTAGGAGTAAAACATTTTGCCTTCTCTTTGCTACTTATTAGCATGTTACAGCTTTGCAAACCAAATGCTTTACTCTTTCTTATTCTTCTTTCATCAACTTTAGCTCATTCTCAGCCTCCTCTATCTTCTTTGCTCATTTTTGAATTGAACTTTTGTCTTTTTATTGAGTTGTAAGAGTTCGTTACATATTCTGGATGCTAGTCCTATATCAGATATATGATTTGCAAATATTATTTCCCATTCTGTTACCAACACTATTGCCCCAGAATCATACCCCTGCCCCTCCCTCAAAAGGAAACCAATTGCTCTTAACTAATTTTCAGGTGGAAGCTGCAAAGAGAAAAACAAGAGCTGGTTAGAACCAACTAGACCCAAGGTGGCAGAAGATCTAACTTCCATTAGACCTAGAGCCACATTATACATTCATTTTAATACCTTAGCATGCTAAACGATACACCCACTTGCGCCATGACAGTTGACGGTTGTTGTGACAACAACCAGAAAAGCCCATACAAGGACTGAAAAGGAGAGTTGCATCAGTTCTGGGTCCAAACCACACTCCTGTTCTGGGATAAGTCATGAATATTCTTCCCACTCTTTCCAGTTCCCTCCCTTTTACCTATACATATGGTATAGGTCCTCCTACATATATGGTGTCTCTGCTGAATTGGGTTGAGAAGTTGATTTGCAAGTTAAGTCCCTTCTTTGGCCATTGAATTAGTTTTGTTATTGGCTGTGTGAGTCTTAGTGGAAAAAGAACCTCCCTCCCCAAGGGGTCTTGGCACAGGCTAGGACCCTGGAGAGGGTCCAGCTGACCAATTCGGTAACAATTCCATGGAATGCCTTTCTACTTTCTTGATGGTGTCCTTTGAAGCACAGAAGTATTAAATTTTGATGAAGTCCAATTTATCTATTTTTTTCAGTTGTCTATGCTTTTGTCTCTAAGAAACAATGGCCTTATCTGAAGTTACAAAAATTTACTCTTATGTTTTCTGCTAAGAATTTTAAAGCTTTAGCTTTCACATTTAGGTCTATAAGTCATTTTTACTTAATATTTTTGTACGGTGTGAGGTCGAGCCACTTAAAAAAATATATTTCTATAGTGAAATACATATAGAAAAACACACAAAATAAAAATGTATAGCTAGGGGCTTCCCTGGTGGTCCAGTGGTTAAGAATCCACCTTCTAATGCAGGGGATTATGGGTTCGATCCCTGGTCGGGGAACTAAGATCCCACATGCCGCGGGGCAATTGAGCCTCTGCTCCGCAACTACTGAGCTCACGTGCCACAACTAGAGAGAAGCCTGCATGCCGCAATGAAGATCCTGCATGCCACAACTAAGACCTGATGCAGCCAAATAAATAAATAAATAAATATTTTTAAAAAATGTATAGCTAAGCTAAACAGATTATCATAAGGAAAACACCCTGTAACAACACCTATGTCAGAAAATAAAACTATTAGCATTCAGCAGGTCCCCTGGTTCCACTTCCCAATCAACATCTCTCCCTCCCCATGAAGTATCTGCTACCGTTTAAGGTAACCCTTTGGTTTGCTTTCCTTAGTTTTACTACCTAAACATGCATCCTTAACAATATAGTTTCACTTCACTGTTTTTTTTGTAAAATTAATTAATTAATTTAGTTTTGGCTGTGTTGGGTCTTTGTTGCTGCCCACGGGCTTTCTCTAGTTGTGGAGAGCGGGGGCTACTCTTCGTTGCAGTGCGCAGGCTGCTCATTGTGGTGGCTTCTCTTGTTGCGGAGCACTGTGTCTAGGCACACAGGCTTTGGTAGTTGTGGCTCACGGGCTCAGTAGTTGTGGCTCGTGGGCTCTAGCAGGCTCAGTAGTTGTGGCACACAGGCTTAGTTGCTCCGCGGCATGTGGGATCTTCCCAGACCAGGGCTCAAACCCATGTCCCCTGCATTGGCAGACAGATTCTTAACCACTGCGCCACCAGGGAAGTCCACTTCACTGGTTTTTGAAGCTCATATCAATGGAATTGTACCATCTCTGACTTCTTTTATTCAACATTACTTTTTTGACATTCATTTAGGTTTTGCAGGTAGCTGTAGCTCATTAATATTTATTGTTGTACAGCATTACTTTGCATGAACTGACCATGATATTCTATTTTTGATGGTCATTTGAATTGTTTACAGTTTGGGGCTTTTATAAATAGTGCTTCTATGGACATTCTTTTCCTTGTCTCTCGGTACACTGTGCATGCACATCTATTTGGTGTATACTTTGGAGTAAAATTGTTGGGATTGTATATTTCACTTTAGGAGAAAATGACAAACTGTTTTCCAAAGTGATTATATTGGTTTACGCTCTCACCAGCTGTAAATAAGTTCTTGTTCCACACTCTCACCAACACTTTTTATCATCAGTCTGTTTGATTGTAGCCATCCTGGAGGGTATGTAGTGGTATCTCGTTGTGGTTTTAATTTGCTTTTCCCTGATGATGAATGAAGTTGATAAGTTTATCGGTCATTTGTGTATTTCTTTTATGGAGTGCCTATTCTAGTCTTTTGCCCATTACAAAATTTTGGGTTTTTTTTTTCTTTGTAATTTCTAAATTCCTAGAAATGTAATTTTGGGTTTTCTTTTTCTTTGTAATTTCTAAATTCCTAGAAATGTAATTTGCAGCAACATGGATGAACTTGGATGGTGTTATGTTAAGTGAAATAAGTCAAACAGAGAAAGACAAATACTGTCTATATCGCTTATATGTGGAATCTAAAAAATACAGCAAACTAGTGAATATAATAAAAAAGAAGCAGACTCACAGATAGAACAAACTAGTGGTTGTCAGTGGGGAGAGGGGAGGAGGGATTAAAAGGTACAAACTATCAGGTATAAAATAAGCTACAAGAATATATTGTATAACATGGGAAATATAGCCAACATTTTATAATAACTACAAACGGGGTATAACCTTTAAAAATTGTGAATCACTATATTGTACACCTGTAACTTATATAGTATTGTACATCAACTATACTTCAATTAAATAATGCAAAAAATTAATTTTCTTTAATATCTAATTTCTAGGAATTTAAAAATATATTCTGAATGTGAGTCCTTTTTCAGTAATACATATCACAAATATCTTCTTGCATTTTGTGGCTTATTGTTTCAATCTCTTTTTTTGTTGTTGTTTTAACCATTTTTAAAAATTCAAGTATAATTAAAATGTGTTAGTTTCAAGTACATAGCAAAACAATTCAGTTTCAAATATATATATATATATATATATTCTTTTTCAGATTCTTTCCATTATAGGTTATTACAAGATATTGATAGGTCCTTCAAGTAGGACCTTGTTATTTATCTATTTTATTTTATTTTAAATTAATTAATAATTAATATTTTATTTTTGGCTGTGTCGGGTCTTCATTGCTGCACTTGGGCTTTCTCTAGTTGCGGCGAGTGGGGGCCACTCTTTGTTGAGGTGTGCAGGCTTCTCACTGAGGTGGCTTCTCTTGTTGCAGAGCATGGGCACGTGGGCTTCAGTAGTTGTGGCTTGCAGGCTCTAGAGCACAGGCTCAGTAATTGTGGCGCACAGGCTTAGTTGCTCTGCGGCATGTGGGATCTTCCTGGACCGGGGATCAAACCTATGTCCTCTGCATTGACAGGTGGATTCTTGACCACTGCACCACGAGGGAAGTCCCTATCTATTTTATATATAATAGTGTGTATATGTTAATCCCAAACTTCTAATTTACCTCCCCCCTACCCTTCGCCCTGCTATCCCCTTTGATAACCATAGTTTTTTTCAATGTTTTAATGTCGTCGTTTTGATGAACAGAAAATTTTATTTATAATATAGTCTAACATATTATCCTTTTTCTTTATGATTAGAGCTTTTATGCCCAGTATAAGAAGTTTACCCCTGTCCTAAGGTCATATAGGTATCCTTTTATATATTATCTTCTTAGAGATTTTATTATTTACCTTTTACATTTACATCTACAGTCCACCTGGATCTTTGTGTATGGTATGGGTAGGGGTTAAGTTTAATTTTCAAAAATAATGATATCCAGTCATCCCAGCACAACTTATTGCAAACACCTTCCTTTCCAAATTGCCCTTAGGTGCCTATGTTATCAAAGTCATGTGTTCATTAACCTTTGGTGTATGTCTGAGCTTTTTATTCTATTTCAACGATCTCTTTGTTTCTTCTTACATTTCCATATAAGTTTGACAAACAACTTGTGAAGTTCTACTGGGATGGAAGGATTTTGATTGAGCTGGCACTAAATCTATAGATCAGTTTAGGGAGACTTTACAACTTCACAGTATTAGTTGTACCAGCCCATAAACATGGTATATTCCTCCATTTATTAAGATCACCTTTGATTTCTCTCAAAAATGTTTTAAAGTTCTCTGTGTAGAGAGTTTATACATCTTTCATTGAATTTGTTCTTAGATATTAGACATTTTATAGTTTTTATATTATTTTAAATGGTATTTTAAATTTCGTTTCTAATTCTTTTTGTTTTTTTGATATATTAAAAACAATTGATTTTTTGTTGGACATTAACCTTATTTCCAGCTATTTTGCCAAAGTTGCTTATTAATTGTAATTTGTGTGTATTAAAACATGTCCTGTGAAAATATTGATGGTTTTATATCTTCCTTTCCAAAACATATATATATATATATTTGAGGGATAAACAGTTTTTACTGGACTCAGGTCAGGAGTCTATGAGTCTTGAGGATCTCTCTTTGTTGGTTTTGTTCCCCAAGTTCTTCTTGGCCCATTTGAGCTACTTCTTCTTCATGTAGTGAATCTTGGCCTCATCCTACCTCTTCTTTTCCAAATTCATAAGTCAGGTGCCCCAGGGATGCAAACCTATGTGTGGGCTTAAGACACATGCATTTGAACAGAAATGATCATATGCTTTTTTTGGTCAGACACCTTGAGGTGCTCTAGAGTAGCCTGGTCATACTCGATCTTGTGGGGCAGCAGGCCTTGCACAGTCTACCTGAAGATGTGCTTTGGCACCCAGAAGTGGAAAGGACCATTGCACAGGTTGGTGTCTATGTGCTTGTAGGTCAAGGCCTGCTACCTCCATTTAATTTTGTAGGAGTTTGCAAGAAATGTTGATGTTCTCATAATGCATGACCACCACTTTCTGGCTGAGCAGTACTCACCTGGCCACTCTGGCCTCCAGGTAGCCCTGGAGATGGTTTCAACCATTGATTAGCATGACCTGTCCCTCTGACAACTTTGGCAGCTGCCTCAGAAAATTAATCCCTATACTTTAAAATTATTTTTCTTGTCTCGTTGCACTGGCTGGAACCCTTGTGCAATGTTGAAAAGGAGTGGTGAGGATAGACATCCTTGTTTCCAATCTTAGGGTAAAAGCTTTCAACATTTCACCATTACAAAAGATGTTTCCTGTAGGATTTTTAGGAATATTCTTTATCAAATTAAAGAAGTCCCCTTCTCTTTATAGTTTGTTAAGAAATTTTCTTCATGAATGCTTACAGAATTTTGTTCCATTCTTTTTCTTACTCAAAATGATTGAATGATTTTTCTCTTTTATTCTATTAATATGGTGAATTACATTTGTTGATTTTTATATATCAAATCATCCAACTTGTTTGTGATCTACTCCTTGCTATATCCTGTTGAATTCGTTTTGCTAATATTTAAGATTTTTTTTTAACAGACTTTATTTATTTATTTCTTTTTTTGCGGTACGCGGGCCTCTCACTGTTGTGGCCTCTCCCGTTGCGGAGCACAGGCTCCGGACGCGCAGGCTCAGCAGCCATGGCTCACGGGCCTAGCCTCTCTGCGGCATGTGGGATCCTCCTGGACCGGGGCACGAACCCATGTTCCCTGCATCGGCAGGCGGACTCTCAACCACTGCGCCACCAGGGAAGCCCCCAACAGACTTTATTTTTTGGAGCAGTTTTAGGTTCCTAGCAAAATTGAGAGGGAGGTACAGAGATTTCCCATAGACTCCCTGTCCCCACACATGCATAGCTTTGCCCATTATCAACATCTTCCACCAGAGTGACCCAATTGTTAAAACTGGTGAACCTCCATTGACACATCATTATCACCCAGAACTCATAGCTTACATTAGGGTTCACTGTAGGTGCTGTACATTCTATTGATTTGGACAAATTTATCATGACACGTTTTCGCCATTATAGATCATAGAGTAGTTTTATTGCCCTGAGAATCCTCTGCTCTGCCTATTCATCTTCCTGTCTCCACTAACCTCTGGCAACCACTGATCTTTTTACCATCCCCATTGTTTTGCCTTTTCCAGAATGTCGTATAGTTGGCATCATACAGTATCTAGCCTTTTTAGATTGGCTTCTTTCACTTAGTAATGTGCATTTAAGGTTCCTCCATGTTTTTTCATGCTTTATAGCTCATTTCCTTTTAGTGCTGAATAATATTCCATTGTGTGGATGTACCACAGTTTATTTACACATTCACCTACTGAAGGACATCTTGGTTGCTTCCAAGTTTTGGCAATTATGGATAAAGATGCT
Source organism: Leucopleurus acutus (assembly GCF_964270905.1). Classification (NCBI taxonomy): domain Eukaryota; kingdom Metazoa; phylum Chordata; class Mammalia; order Artiodactyla; family Delphinidae; genus Leucopleurus; species Leucopleurus acutus. The sequence goes on along the minus strand of NC_139159.1, from coordinate 49,547,837 downwards.
GTGAGCATCTATGTACAGGTTTTTGTGTGGACATAAATTTTCAACTCCTTTGGGTAAATACCTAGGAGCTCGATTGCTGAATCACTTGTTAAGAGTATGTTTAGTTTTGTAAGAAGCCATAAACTGTCTTCTAAGATAGCTGTACCATTTTGCATTCCCACCAGCAACGGATGAGAGTTCTTGTTGTTCTACGTCCTTGCCAGCATTTGGTATTGTCAGAGTTTTGGATATTTGAGTCCTGTTTGTTTATTCAGTCAACATTCATATACCTACATATTTTTCCTTTTTATTCTTCATCCATTTATGCCCCTCTGAGCTTACACTGGGGAATCATTTTCCTTTTACTTGAATAACAACCCTTTAATATGGGTTGACTGCTTAAAATTTCTCATATTTCTTTTTCTTTCTTTTTCTCCCCTTCCCTGCCCCCGCTCCCCCGCCGAGTATCTTTGTTTCATTCATTCTTTTTTTTTTTATTTTAATTTTTTGGCTGTGTTGGGTCTTCGTTGCTGCACGCGGGCTTTCTCTAGTTGTGGCAAGTGGGGGTTACTCTTCCTTGCGGCGCGTGGGCTTCTCATTGCAGTGGCTTCTCTTGTTGCGGTATGTGGGCTGTAGGGCGCATGGGCTTCAGTAGTAGTGGCTTGCAGGCTCTAGAGCGCAGGCTCAGTAGTTGTGGCGCACAGGCTTAGTTGCTCCGCGGCATGTGGGATCTTCCCGGCCCAGGACTTGAACCCGTGTCCCCTGCATTGGCAGGCGGATTCTTAACCACTGCGCAGCTAGCGAAGTCCTATTTCTTTCATTCTTGACACTATTTTTTGGCCTTAGGAGTGTGCTTTGCCCACAAGTGGGAAAAGCTTGAAGTGTTAGGGAGTTAACAACCCAGGAGCAATCCTCAACTATTGAGAGATGGAATTAATGGATAAATACCTCCAGTTTCCTCCCCACTCAGTGGGCTACTTCTAAGATATGTCCTACACAGTCTCTCAGATGATCCCCAGTGGGATTGAATTCCAGTTGTCCACACTGGTAAAACATTCATCAGCCCATCTTTTATAGGAGTTTCTCCATTTGCTGTCTCATTTCTCCATTTCCATACAGTGCTTCCTGTAATCACTTCCTAAATAAACTATTTATAGCCAAATCCTTGTCTCAAGGTATGTTTTGGGGGAAACCATATCTAAGACATGGCTTATTTCAGAGGTGCAGTCCTTTAGGGCTCCACACAAAGTAAGAGGAGCTCATTAGCACTCACCACTGCATTGGGGAACCTTGGACATTAATCCCTGTTGTCTTAGCTCTGAGTGTTTGTCAGAAGAACTGCTCAGCTTCTTGGCTTCTCACTGGGTCTTTCTGTAATTGGCATTCATCCCAGGGGGATAAGTGGCTCCAAACACAGGACTCACTTCCTTGGGTCTTATTCATCCCTTGGTTCCTAGTTTGGTAATTCATCATTATTTTGTTAACTCTCTTGTGCCTTTAAGCGGATTTAAAGAAATATTTTTGGTTAACTTTTCAGTTGTCCTCGAAGGGAGAATTAACCCAAATTGTTAGAAAAGAAGCCCACTCCAGCCTCCTTTTCTAGATTTGTATTGCACTTTAACTCTTCAAAAAGGTTCTACTTGAACCTTGCTTATTTCTATTCCCTATCTGTACTCCCTCCTCCCCCATCCATGTGATGGGCTTGCACAACTCTGTGCCTTTACTCTTGTTTTTCCCTGTTCAAAGTGTGACCCACCAAAGTGCAGGGAGATGAGAGTTCTCCTTAACATGCCAGCCTGGACGATGCCAAGATGGTTGTCAGTCAAAGACCAAGTGGGCAGTTTGAATGGGCTGCCTAGAGTGATGAGACCAGCCTTTGACCAGAACAGAAAGTCTCAGTGGGTAAATCAAGCTGGAAGCACAATGAAAAGATGAAGAAAGACAGATGTGGAAGAAAGAGAAATGAAGCAAAGTATGGGCATGGAGGTTGGAGTTTGTCCAGGGGCACATCTAAAATGACTGTGTTTAAGTTAGATGTTCTATTTTCCCAGAACATTCTTGAAAGTTCAGCTTAAATGACTTCTTAATTCTCTTGTTTGGAACCACTTCCTCCTTTAACTTTCATAGCACTCTTACTGTATTTATCATGTCACATTTTCCCATTGGCTTTGAATAGTCTGTTCCTTCTAAATTATTAAGTAGATGGCAGCTGTGGTATAGTGGAAAGAGCAATGGAATCAGAGTTAGATGACCTGGTTTTAAGTCTCAGCTTCAGCACTTACCTAAGGTGTTTGAGCCTCAGTGTCCTTGTCTATATAATGGGGATAATATTATTTACTCCATAGTGTGATTTGAGTATTAAAAGACATAAGCATATAAAGTGGTATGTAGTCAAATGGTACATTTGTCAAGTGGCACATAGTGAGCAACTTGACAAATAAAAGCCTCCCTTTGCTGAGACTACTAAGTGTTGTGAAGTGCTCTCCATGCTTGACATAATCTTATTTAGGCCTCATCAAAACCCTATGTAGAGCTATTACTATGGAATAGTTCACAAATGAGAAAAAAAGATGCTATGATAGGTTAAATGATTTAATCAAGGCCACATAGTTAAGTAGCAGAAACAGGGCACAAATTCAGGTCTGTCTGGCTCTAAAACTAGCAGTATCCATTGGTCTACCCTGCTTCCCAGTGGCTCCCACGGATTTCTAATAAATAGTGGCCTTGAAATCATTTTTTAGTCTAAAGTAATCTGGGCCATTTTGGAGCTAGTGACCTACAAATGTGTTCCATTATCTGTCTCAAGGGGTACCTACTCTATCCTGATTTATAAATAAATTTTCATATATTTTGTTCAAAAGAACTTCCTGAGCAAAAGTGTGTGTGTAATGCATTAACAGAAGAAAAGTGATACTGAAAATTAAGAATGTTTCACAGGACCCCTGATTTAACTGAACATACTGGAGAAGAGGCTTCATGTTTTCACTTTTTTCTCTTTAAAGAGGTACTTGATTTTTTGAAGGTGCCATGGAAGCCTTTGAGAAGAAAGCTATGAACTGGTTCTCTAGAAAAAAGCAAATAGATCTATTCAAGAATTAGCCTTTATGATCCCACTGATCATAAGCTGAGGAACGAAACACCTTTGTAGAACAGATGTATCATCTTTCATTTAAAAGGAGTAAAAAATCATGAATCATTTAAATCAGGAAATTGGTGGAAATTTCCACTTTTTGTCTTTGGGTGGGTATGTAATAGTGGTGGTGTTGGGGAAATTGGGGAGATCAGGGTGATAAAAGAAGGTGCTGCAAAGTCAGCTCTATGATCCTACGATTGGACCTTCTGGAAAGGCCCTTACATAACTACCTTACTTCTCCAATAAAAGGCTGTGTATTTCTTCCCCTTAACTGATTTTACACTTCCACTTTAAATGTAACTGAGGATGAAGGACGAGAAACAAAAACAAAAAACCCCTAAGGGTCCGCAAAAAAAATTAGGGCTGCCCCAGGGGAAATCAGAGCGAGAGAATGAAGGACCGCTCTTCCTTCCCACCTCCCCGGGGACACACACTTAGCCTCCCTCCCGGACTCCCCTCCCCTGCCGGCTCGCCCTCCCCCGCCCCCCTGCCTCCTCTTTCCCTAACACGTGCTCTCCGGAACACTCACTCGGGAGATATCCCACCCCCCCGGGGCGGGGGCTGGGCTCGGGAGCCGAACGGACCAATCCGCACGCGCCTTACAGCGTCGTGGCCCGAGAACGTTGAGCTGCCCAATCGAAAGGGCCTTACCGCCCGTTTCCCGGAGCCCCGCCCCCTCGCAGCCGTGCCCCCGCCCGCCCGTCTCCTCCCTCCTCCTCCTCCCGTTCGCCCCTCCCCCGCCGCTCGGGAGCGGAGCTTGCGAGACGGAGAAACTGGGGCAGAAGTGAAGATGGCGGCGGCGGTGCTGGCGGTGGCGGCGGCTTCTCGCCAGTGACGCGCGGTGCGGGCTCATCTCCCTCCCCACCTCCCTAGTCCGGACCCCGTCCGCCACCGGGACTACACCGGCCCCGCAGCCCGCAGCCCGTTCCGCTCGTCCCTCCCCACTCGGTCCCTCTCCAGACGCCCGGCTGCCGCTGGCGGCGGCGCGCCCCGGCTCCCGGCCGCCGGCCTCGCACTCCTGTGCGCTGTCGCCGGGGGAGCGGGCGGCGTGTTGATCCGCCCTCCTGCCCGCCCCGCCGGACCGCCGCGCCGCGGACACACGCCCGGCGGGGAGGCGGCGGCGGCGGCCCCTGCGCATTTGCTTCTCTCCATTTGGGGACTGGAGGGCGGCGGCGGCGGCTGTGGGTTTTGGGGAGGGGAAGGGGTTGGGGGGGGGAGCAGAGCGCGGGGGGGCCGTGCTCAGGAGGAGGACGAGAAGGAAGCACCATGACGTCCATCCATTTCGTGGTTCACCCGCTGCCGGGCACGGAGGACCAGCTCAATGACAGGTAATAGGGCCGGCGGGCGGGCGGGCCGGCGGGCTGGGGGAGGGGCGCCTCCCCGCCCTCCCCTCCCCCACGGGGCCGCGCCGGGGCGGGCGCCGGTGTTTACGCGCCGTCCGGCGGTGTGGGGGGAGGGTCCTCGCTGCACCCGGCTAGGCCCCTTCCGGGGCAAACTTCTGGTCCCGGGGGCCCGGGGCCGCGGGGGCGAGTGAGATGTGGACGGGAAAGCGCACTGCACCCTCCACTCTCTCGTCCCCCCCCTCCGCCTCCACGAAGGAGCCGCGTTGAACTCGGTGGAGATGGGGGGGGGGAATCCGGCTCCCGGTGGGGGGGAGCTGTAATTACCGCCCGGCCCAGGCTCGAGGAATCCATATTAGTCAAAGTTGAATTGAGACAGACAATGCGGATGGGGGATGGTGGAGGTAAAAAGAGAGGGAAGAGGAGAAGCCGGGCGAGGGGCCCCGGGTTAGGCTGGGCTCGCCCGGGGCCCTGGGAGCTGTGTCCGGTGTGGTGGTCGGACCTGCGGGGCCTGGAGATCCCGGGGGAGCGGGGAGGGTGGGGAGAAGCTGATTCCCGGCGGATCGCGGCTGCGGGGGAGGGAGGAAGCGCCATGATTATTGTTATTATTATTAAATTTGAGCCCCTGCAGTGAGGTTTGCCATTCCGGGGAGGGGATGAATTTGGGCGCGGGTGGGGAAGTGGATTAGCTTTCCTTGGCTCTGCTACTCCCGGAATGGTGCACGCAGCTCCTGCCCCGGCCCCTGTGGTGCGAGCTTTTTTGTTTCCTTTTTTATTCTAATGATAGTGTTTTCCTGAGTTGTAATTTGACAGCTGAAAGCCGAGCGTGAAGTCAAAGGAAAACTCTTACGTTTGCAGTTCGCAGTGCTGCTTTTCTTAACACGCTGTAAAATTTCTGGGATGGGTTTTGCTATGGGCGGAGGAGGAATTATGATTTTTTTTTTTTTTTTTTTTTTGCCTTTCATAAGAAGGCTGTTTTGGCCCTGGATTCCTCTCCTTCCCTCCTCCACCGTCCCCTGCCAGGTTAGGATATTGAATTGCAGGGCCGCATGTTCTCAGGGAACTGAGATAAAGCAGGAAAAGTTCCTTCACTGTTGCAAAAGAGACACCGAGGAGGTTGAGGGAAGCCTCCATTAAAGCAAGTCTTAGAATCTAGAACTCAGCTCTAATGATGGCCTAAATGTTAACAGGGTCAGAAAGGGGGACATTTTAAGTCTCTTTCTATCCCAACACTTTCGCTACTCTCTATTCATTATAAATAGGGAAGGCCATCTGGGCCCAAGTTTAGAAGTTAGATATAATTTTTGCTAAGTGACCAGGTGACATAAATTGCATGATGCCCTTTTTGTCGTGCGCTTCCCGTCGGGAGGAAGAGGCCTAACTTGCTGCTAAGATACTGGCCTCTGTCTCGGAGTATCTAACCGCCTCAGGTGGGGCGGACAGCCTTTCAATCCGGGAAGCTGGAGGCTTGGTTTCTGGCGTTAGGTTTGGATTTGTCTAATCTTTGCTGTAACCATATAGCATTTAACATGTTTGTAAAACTTTTGGAATACTTTCTGAAAATACTAATCATTTGGAATTGTCACGTAGTTCCTTTAAATACTGAAATAAGTTTTAAGTCATTTATTTTAACATTTCGTAATGCGATCCTTATTCCGATTTTGTTTCATTACAGATCTTTTGTTAAGACTTTCACATAAGGTTTTTTGTAAATTTTAGAACCACGCTAGTAGTGTGGATAGCCGTACTGTCTGTCATTCATAGAACCGAGTTGGTAGTGCTTGTAGTGCAACTTGTCTTGTAACTTAGAAAATTGCACCGGGAGAGAAGTAGGGTATGTTTTTTATATTAGTCCTAACTTCATATACCAAGAATCCTGGCCAGCTTACTCAATTTACTGTGCATGCCAAAACCTATTTTGCAGTTTTGTTGGGCACTTTGAATAATTTTTGAGCATTCCTTTTGTTTCAGCTAGTCTGGAAATTGACACGTATCTTTTTTAAAGCTACCTTTTCTTTTTCCATTCCTGGTGTAAACAAGTAATCAGCTTTGTTTTTGATTTCTGTAATGTCGGTATACAATATTAAGAATAGTTGGATCATCTTCAGTTTTCATTTCATGAGAAATGAAAGAGGTGGATCTGATGAGATCATAAAATGTACATCAAGGTGGCAGATATTTGAACAGTAGGAGAGGGCTGTAGGTAAAATCTTAGGAACCTCTAGTTTTATCTAGTAGCAGTAAAAATGTCTGTTGAGACTTACGAAGGTATCATTTGAGGTAGTCATGCTTTTTTAGTTTTGAAAAGTAGTTGACTTGTGGTGGAGCTGTTCTGTGTCTCCCCTTCAGAAGAAAGTTCATGTTTGCATACCTAGTTGCAAAGTAATAGGATCAACCTATTGCTGCATTGCTTGAGGGAAACGTTTCCAAATGAGGTTGGTTTTCTGGAACCTTACAACTTACTAGAATAAGCCCAGAATATTTTTGTCTTCAGGTAAAAATCTACCAAGGTTTAAAGTAAGTTTTGGTAATAGAAAAGAGTGTGTTACAATGGGTTGATTTTCTATGTATGATAGTCACAAGTGAAATGATAAATGGTAGTTCGGGATGAAAGATCTATAAATAGGTAGACTTTAGTCTTTACCCGGAAAGCAGTAAGACTGGACAGGCAGCATGGTACTACAAATAAATTGCTCAGTCAAAGAAAACTTAGGGGTCTCAAAACACCAATATTTTCTTCTACAAATAAGTTGTCTTTTTAAAATAACCACATCCTGTTAAAAGTTATATATTTTATTTAGTGTAATAGTGTGATGGCTCAAACATTTAAAGTGTACTCAGCATTTAAAAAAAAACCCGTTTGTATCTGATTTTTTTTCTTTGTGTTTTCATACTTGCTATTTCTGTGTTAGTCTTTGTATATTGGGTTAAAATCTTTAATTATTGGCTCTGGGAGACCAAATAATGCAGTAGATGAATATAGGTGGGGATGGCTAGGGCAGAGGAGAGGAATTCAGAGAGCCTAGGATGTTGGTTGTAGCTTTCCAGAGTGATTACAAGGTCCCTGGTGCAGAGCGCTGGCCCTCAGCAAATACTCATTGTGTGCAATTGAAACCATTCAGTGCTCAGATACTTGTGTGACATTTTGATTTTCTTTCTAGTGAATTTCTAGAGTTAGTGCTATGTTCTTGCTTAAAACATTGTCTTGAGAAATAGCAAACACCATAACAAGAACAAGGTTCTAGGCATTGAGATTAAGGGGAGAGCTGGAAGTGCCAGCTCACCAAACCCTGGAAAGTGCCAAAGAAGTCATGTAGACCTGTTTTTTCACTGATGAGCTGGAAAATCAGGCCCTGAGTTTATCCAGGGTATTGACAGATGAGGTCCACATGATGGGTCTTCTGATGTTTAAAGTCCAGGGCTCTTTTCAGTGTTCCACATGGCCTGTACTCTGGAAAATCTCTGCTTTCTGAGGCATCCCAGCCTTTGAGCAGCCACCTACCTGTCTTAGAGTTTTGATTTCCCTTTCCCCTCAACTTGTCCCTCCTGGGCTCCAAATTGATTTACGCCTTTTGTCTCGGGGTGGACCCTCTTAACCCTTTCCTAGTACTAGGTTAAGAGAGGCCTTTTAAGGTGATGGTGTCCCTGTGACTAGTCCCTGTCTTGAATTACTCCTTGGGATGCAGGTGGCTACCTTGCAAACCAGTTCTCGTTTTTGGTCTGTATGTGGAATTTTCTTGTGAGCTTTGCTTTTAGGCATTATAATGTGCTGTGTGATCATAAACAGTCTTGGTTGAGATTGTCATATCAAAAGGGTTTTTCTCCAAGGAGCTCCCCCTTTAGATGCTGTAAGGCTGCATAGTAAGATAGTGTAGACAGGGGTTTGAAATTTGGAATTCCTAAATCTGGGTTTGTCTCAGCCCTGCTACTTATTAACTGTGTTGTGGTAATCGAGTCATTTAACGACTTACAACCTCACTCCCTATCTCTCCTCCTCCCCACCCCCTCATACCTCAGTTTCTTTTCTTTTTTTTTTAATATTTATTTTGACTGCACCGTGTCTTAGTTGCGGCACACGGGATCTTTAGTTGTGGCATGCGAACTCTTAGTCACGGCACGCGTGTGGGATCTAGTTCCCTGACCAGGGATCGACCCCAGGCCCCCTGCATTGGGAGTGTGGAGTCTTACGCATTGGACCACCAGGGAAGTCCCTCACACCTTACTTTCTAAATCAGGTATAGTACACACCTCAAAGTTGGTGAAGAATAGTTGAGATAGTGGGTGGGAAAACACAATGTTATAATGTAGGTTCTGTGGGAAATATTATAAAGAGATGGTTAATTTTTACTGCTTTTATGTGTTGTCTGGTTTCCAAATAGAAAAGCAGGAACTCAAAGAAATTGCCCTGGAATATCCTTAGCATTGAATGCAGAATCCAGACCGTTATTCTTAGATCAGCGATTCTCAACTAGGGGCAGTTTTTGCCCACCAGGGGATATTTGGCTGTGTTGGGAGACATTTTCTTTTTTTTTCTGGGACGTGGGCCTCTCACTGTTGCAGCCTCTCCCGTTGCGGAGCACAGGCTCCGGATGCACAGGCTCAGCGGCCATGGCTCACGGGCCCAGCAGCTCCGCGGCATGTGGGATCTTTCCGGACCGGGGCACAAACCCGCGTCCCCTGCATTGGCAGGTACTCTCAACCACTGTGCCACCAGGGAAGCCCCTGGAGACATTTTTTGATTGTCCCCGTTGGGGCATTGTTACTGGTCTCTAGAGGGTAGAGAGATGAGACCAGAGATGTTGCTAAACACCCTGCAATGCACAGGACGGCCCCACAATAAAGTATGGACCTGTCCAAAATGTCATTTGTGCTGAGGTTGCGAAAGTCTGTCGTAGATTATCTTGAATGTACATAGATGTAAAACTAAATGGAAATTCATGAGGAAAAATTCAAGTAATGTAAGTTAGTCTCAAAACATGACTTACTTAAATGGAAATTAATTAAAATGAAATAAAATTAACAAGTCAGTTCCATGGTAGCAGTGGCCACATTTCAAGTGCTCTGTACCCATATGTAGGTAGTGGCACCGATTGGACAGTGCAGATACAGAACAGTGCCATGATCACTGCAAATTCTGTTGGGCAGCGTTGACACAGAAAGTGCTTTTTTGCACAAGGCATGGCATTTAGTGAGTGCTCCTTTTTTTTTTCTTAAGTAATTTATTTATGGCTGCGTTGGGTCTTTGTTGCTGCGCTTGGGCTTTCTCTAATTGCAGTGAGCGCGGGCTACTCTTCGTTGCCGTGCGAGGGCTTCTCATTGCGGTGGCTTCTCGTTGTGGGCTCTAAGCGCTTGAGCTTCAGTAGTTGTGGCACGTGGGCTCAGTATTTGAGGCTCGCGGACTCTAGAGTGCAGGCTCAGTAGTTGTGGCACATGGGCTTAGTTGCTCCATGGCATGTGGGATCTTCCTGGACCAGAGCTCGAACCCAGGTCCCCTGCATTGGCAGGCGGATGCTTAACCACTGCGCCACTAGTGAAGTCTGATTGCTCCTTATTTTTATTAGGAACTGTTGGGTTTTAAAGACTCAAGCGTATCCTCCTCCACTCAGTAGGAGCCAGAAAATAGGCCAGGGATTACGTGGAGCCGAATGAACAAAAGTTGTGGTGGGTAGAGGTTATAATAGTTGAAAACTGCCTAAAGTTTAATTGTGCTGCACCAAAAAACACAAGTATTAGGGTGGAATAGAGCATCACGTCACCAAACCAGTGGGAAATCTGACTATTTGATTGTTGAGATTGTTACCTAGAAACAACAATGCTAGAGTGACTTTATTGGGAAGGTACAGGCAAGCTTCACTAAGATGATTAAGTTGTTTAAGGAAAGTAAGATTAAAGACAGGGTATGAAATAGCCAAACCAAAAATTGAAAAAACAAACAAGGGAAGATCAGTTTTATAAATCAAGAAATCAGTGACTAAATTGTAGGTTTAGGAGTAAACAGACACTTGGGAAGGAAATTACATAGTACATAGGAATATAACTAGGAATAATGGGATGAACTTTATAGAAAGGTCAGGATTTTTCCCTTAACAATTAGGTTATTTAGGAAATAGTCTCTAAAGGAAAGTTTAATCACTGAAGACTGTGTCAAATTACGCTTAAGTAGATCTTGCAGGGTGTATTGAGGGGAGTGATTTTATGTTGCAGGAGGATGTACTCATGTCTTTTTGCCCCGTTTTTTATCATACATATACTCGGCCCTTGGTATCCACGGGTTTCATATCCGCAGATACTGAGTGCAGACTATTCATTGTACTGGTTATTTTATAAAGGGACTTAAGCAACCGAGGATTTTGGTATCCGCGGGGGCTCCTGGAACCCATGCCCCTCGGAGACAGAGGGACGACTGTACTTCTAGTTAAGAAAACAAACTCCAATTATAGTCTGTGTTTCTCTCATTTTGACACCTTGGCATTCTGAGCAAATGACAACAGTCTGCCCTCCTGGGTCACTATAATTATGAAATGTTGATTTGTTTTTATAATTGATTTTTAAGTTTTACTGTGAAAATTATTTTAAAGCTTTTTATTATGGAAAATTTAAAGCATTTACAAAAGTAGAGAGGTTGGTATAGTGTATTAACTCTATGTACAAGAGTTATTACCCAGTTTCAACAGTTATCTACTCGTGACCAGTCTGGTTTCAAGCTTCTTCCCTATTGATTCCTTTTCCTCAGATCATTTAATTGATATACCTTCGTTATGTATCTCAAAGATGAAAACTTAAAAAAAATTACCTTAATCTCAGAGTTCAATCTGTTTAGATTTTCCTGTTGTCACATAAATGCTTATTTTTGATGACTGACAGTTTTGAAATTTTACATAATAAAACTGAGTTTTAACGTGTTAACAAAATTTAACATTCTTAAGAGTAAGAGAAAATTTGTTTGGAAAGTAGCCTTAGAAGGACAGGCAGCATCACACTGGAAATCTTAATGTTCCTTACAGGTTGACTGATGCTGTCATTTCTTTTTTTTTTTTTTTAAATGCGATAAGCGGGCCTCATCACTGTTGTGGCCTCTCCCGTTGCGGGGCACAGGCTCCGAACGCACAGGCTCAGCGGCCATGGCTCATGGGCCCAGCCGCTCCCCGGCATGTGGGATCCTTCCGGACCGGGGCACGAACCCGTGTCCTCTGCACTGGCAGGCGGACTCTCAACCACTGTGCCACCAGGGAGGCCCGATGCTGTCATTTCTTAATCTCCAGTGTGATAGCATTTTATCAACAAGTCGCTTGTAATAATGGTTATGTAATGATGGAAAGACAAGATTCTTGAAATTAAGTGATTTTCTGTGGGGCACATTGAGGAATAAGAATAAGTCGTGAAAAATTTGCAGCATTCTTCTAAGTTAATATAGAGGTAAGACTACTGGTAAATTGAACTTGGCTATTAGAAATTATTCTCTAGTGGGGTCATATTTTACATTATTTTCTTGATAGATCACAGTAGCGCTAATAAACCCCTTCAAAGTGAGAAATATGGTAAATTCTTAGATAACTGTGGTTTGTGACATGCTCATTTTTGTCAGGATATTGAATGAAGAGTTAAAAATTAATGTTATTTCACATGTAAATAAAAATACAGTTTTACCCAAACAGCAAAAGTAATGTTATTTGTTCAGTTTCCGGTTGTATCATTCACTTTAATAAAATGTTTTCAACTTTCTCTCTCCTTATGTATTTTGTAACTTAGCTTTATTGAAGTATAATTTACATACAGTAAAATTCACCCATTTTTAAGTGTACAGTTTGATGAGTTTTGACAGATGTATACAGTTGTGTAACTACTACCACAATCAAGATATAGAACATTTTCATGACCCTCAAAAATTCCCTTGTGCTCCTTTGTGCCCAAAAGTCCCTTCCCCCCATCATGCCCCTGAAAACAGTTATTCTTCTTTCTCTCACTGTAATTTTGCCTTTTTTAGAATTTCAGGCAAATGGAATCATGTGTTTGGTGTCTTCCTTAGCACGTGTAGCAGTTTTTCTTCTTTTGTGTTTGTGGTAGTAGTATTTCATTGTTTGGATATAATACAGTTTTGTAATCTGTTTTCTAGCTGATGGGAATTTGGGTTGTTTTCAAGTTTCTGGCTGTTTCTTAGTTTTTATTTTTTAAAAATTCCTTACTATAAAAAACATTCTTATAGAAGATCTGGAAAACAAAGATCAAGTTATAAAGTCTAGCAAGGTTGCCATCACTGGTAATGTTTTGGTGACTTTCTGGTCGCTTTTTTCCTATACATGGATTTTTTTTTTTTAATATAGTTGTGATCATGCTGGATATAATTTTATGTATTTTGAAATTTTTCTTGACTCTAAAATGTTACGTTATTTTTCATAGGAAAAAGCTACTCAAAATTTTAAAAAGTACATTTTTCTCGATAGCAAATTTTCATGTTAATTAAAGTACTGGTATATATATAAAGAGATTATGTTTTGAAATTTCAGTAGTAATAGTGGTAGTCTAGATTGCTAGTTATAAAGATTACGACAGTGTCCAGTCTAGGAAGCACTGTGAATTCTCTTGAATGAATCAATAGAATTTTATTTCCATTCTCATCAGTTCAGGCCCCATTTTTTGTAGTACAGAAAAAACAGGGTTGAGAACCTACCATTTCAAGAAATTGGCTCTGCTCCAGCATGAATCTGCTGTTCCAAAATTCAGACCATAAGGTGTTCTAGCTCTTTTTGTGAACTCAGATACCAGGTTTTCCTCACAGACTATTTGAAACTCCAGAGATGGGCTTTGCATGAGCGGCTCCAAGACCCTGTTAGAGGCCTGGTGGAGGTTCATCTGAGTGTTTTTTCCTGGGACAGCCTGCTCTGTGACCTGAAAAGTCAAGGAGGATGGGTTTTGTACGCTTTAAGAAAAAGCCAAATTTGAGATGTGGAAGTTAACTTGATGAAGAAAGTCAAAGAAGCAGAGACAATATAGGGTTATTTTGATGTCTAAATGATGAAAGCAGGGTTTTATATGAAAAGCTTTGAGGAGAGGGGTATGTGGGCTTGTGCAGTTCATCATCTCTTTTCTTAGGTTGTGGGAGTGACTTTGTTTCCTGTCCAAAGGGAATTTGAACTAGTCCAGTTGGTGCTGTGTGTCATCATCTGCATATGGAAACTTTAAAGGAAGCACCAGACAGGTGATTTTTCTTGTGTGCAAATCTAATTTAAAATTCTCTTAGTATGCTTCTGTTTCTAGTGATATTTAAACTTCATCTCTGACAAGTCGGTGTTTTCCGTAAGTGATTGCATTTTTCCGCTTATCAGGTGTTCTGATCATTATAGATAAAGAATAATGAGAAGGAAGGAGTCCTTGGATGCTGTGGACAGTGTACCTTTGCTTTCTCTGGTTGTTGTTTGGGGAAGTATAGGAACTGCTTTTTCTTTGCTTCCTGCAGTTGCCAGCAGGGATGGATACAAATTGGTGCCACATGTTCCGACTGATTCTCTGTTAGGTTTCTGTCACTGCTGGGGGGATGCAGAACCAGGAACGGGTGTCTTCTCTTGGGGAGATTGGCAACCCATGGTCTGCAGGTCAGAGATGACGTGGGGGCTGATTTTGTTGGCAGTTGCTCATCTTTCTGCCACTTCTGAGAGCCGAAAGATACCAAAAAATAAGTACAACCCTTGCATCCAGAGACAGGCGGCACTATGTGGTTAGCAGCCACCCCATACCATCCAGAATGTTTCTGGTTTCAAAAAACTCTGTTGAGTGGCGGGGACTTTAGGCCAGTTGGTCTTTTGCTTTCCTTCTCCAGGGCGCTTGACTGCTCAGAAGTCTCTTTGGAAATGTAAAAAGCTTCTTCAGTTGGCATGAAGATTCAGTCTTTTCTTTGGTGAATTCTAGGACATTCTTGAGGGGTTTTTGTTTTTGAGCATGATATGTTTAAAACCTTTTTTTTTGAAATGGAAAGTTTTTCTGGCAATAGTGTTGAAGTTTTAAAAGAGTAACATAACCTAACCAAATTGTAGTAAAAACATTTATTGTGGTAGCCTTTTCGGATTAAGAGGTTCTTGGATTTAAAATAGTGCTTCTCACAGTGTCTAAACAGACCACCGTCATCAGGAACAAAAAAGCGTGAGGACCCCTGTATAAAAGGCTCTCACCCACATTTCTTTGTTTTAAAATTAAGTGATGACAGCAAATAGGGCCAAGCTTGCCAGTTCCTCACTGCCCCCAGCCATCTTTTTCCCCTCAGGCTATAGGTTCTGAGGCTGTCTGTTTGAGAATGGGGTATTTTCCTGCCCTTTGAGGCTAGAGTAATTTATTTTTGTTTGCTTTTCTGTTTTTACAAATGAAATTTTAAAAATTCGAATTAATTTACATAAATATTAGGTCTGTCCCAGAACTATAAGACACTGAGAGGATAGCTTTTTAAAAACAGATGTCAGTGCTCATAGGCTTACAGTCTTAGCTGGGGGAGTGATGCCGATCCACAGACCAGTAGCAAACTATGAAAGGCTGGTGAAAGAGGTAGTCGAGTTTGACCTGTGTAAATATTTGCCATGTGTTGCCTGCACAGAGTTTGAGCACAGTGTTAGGTTAGTTTACTTTGTTCAGTAAATGTTTGTGTGCTTCTCAGACATTGTGCTAGGCCTGGGGTGGCTGCACCAACCCTTCCTGGAACTTGGGTTGAGAAGTAGTTGGAACTTTTTCTAGCTCATTGGGAAAGTTTGGAGAAGAGTGAGGTGACAGACTTAGTGGGCCCAGGGAGTGGTATCCGGTAGGTGGGCCATGTTTATTTATTTTTTAAACTTTTTACTTTGAAATAATTTCAGACTCACAAGTAGTTGCAAAAATGATGCAGAGAGGTCCCGTGTACTCATAACCCAGCTTTCCCCAGTGGTAATATCTTGGTTGTGCCAAGTTATTTTTCACATCCTTGTCAAAATACTAGAGATGGGAAGGTAGATTTTCTCTATATGCGCTTTTGAAAATTGTTTTTTTTTTCTGGTAAGATAACATAGATTAGAAGACACAAATTTAAAGAAAACTTGGTACTCTTAGATGATTTTGAATTGATGGGATATATAGTAGGCAGTCTGTCTGTCTTTGATATGATGGTAATGGGATATAAATTGGAGGAAATTTGGTTGGGGATTTTTTTTTCTGTGTGTGTCTGATACTAATTGGCCATGTGACCATGAATAAATGATATAAATAAATGATATGACTCTCACTTGTAAAATGAAAGAATTGGACCAGATCGTTTAGGATTTTTCTGCTCCAATTTCTGTGCTCTTAGAATTGTGGTAGGGAAGAGGGTTTTTGTATCGTAGAATGGCTCAGAGGGAGAAAGGACTGTGAGTCTACGGTTGCCCATGGTTTCTTTTACTTAAATTTTGTTTAAGTAAAAGAATCAATGGAAGAAATAAACAGGTAAAGTGGGAAATAAGTTTTACTTTTACTCAATGAGTAGTTTGCTAACTAAGTTATATACATTGGGATGCAAAGATGATGGTTTCTGCCCTCACGCAGCTTTCAGTTTAATGGGGAGACCCGTGAAAATAAAGAATTAAGTGCTAATAGAGACTGTAAGTCACAGGGAAGAAGGACCTGATGATTCATCCTGGTGCTTGCAAAGGGCTTTGAAGACAAGGTTTCAGGGTGTGGGGACTGGTGCATCCTCTTACTTCCATTCTCTTGAGTCTAATGAATTTTCATTTATAGGCATTGAAGATGCTGGTAGCAACTAGAGGTTCATCATAGATGTCTGTATCTGATATTGATAATCAGACTTTTAATAATAGTCCAGAACTCTTGCATTGTTTAAGAACAGTTTACATATAGACAGTGGCGGGGTTTTTTCTGTTCCTTTGCTTTTTGTTTGCAAAAGATCTGTCTAGGGGTAAAAACACAAGAGGATAATGGCCTGTTGGGGTGTGAAAACAAGTTGCTTCGTCCTAATGCTTTGACTTAGTTTTGGAAGAGACGATATTGGGAATTGGCAAGGAGGAGGGGATACTTGAAGAGCTTATGTGGGTAGTCTGTGCTCCTTTCTATTCATGCCTGCACAGGCTGGGATTGACCCTATGGCTGCCTTGAATGCTACCAGGAGAGTACTGTTGGAGCACAGAGACACTTAAAAATGAGACCAAGTGTTCTCTGACTCTTTCATTGTTATTGTCGTTGTTTAAAATGAAAATTTCATGTAGTGCACTGCCGATAAATATTTTAAGATTATTTATGGTTCTAGACATTCATGTGATAGGTCTGTTTTAATGGATATAGAATTTCATATTGGATTTAAGACCCCAAGGTGAGATGAAATACTCAAAAATGTGTTTTCTGAATTTAGATGTATCTGCTTAATCCTTTAAATTTTATAATACATTTTAACCTGTCTTCAGGTTTGTTTTGTGATATTGACATTCATTATCCAGTATTACAGTTCTTACAGAGTTTAAGAGTGTTACTGCGTACCTGAAAGAATTTGTGTACCATAGGCAGGCCCTGATGGAGAAGGAGTTCTGAGAACTGGAAAAATACTAGATTTGGAGTCAGGAGACTTGGTCCTTCTACTAATCAGTCATGTAACCTTGGGCAAGTCATTTCCTTGCAGTGAGTCCTAGTTTTAGTTTACTCATTTGTAAGATGAGGGGGTATATGTGACGTCTGAAAGTTCATCTCAGCTCTGAATCTGTGTGACTGTAGGCCTATAGATACTGTTTTATGAGTTGTATTTAATATATGTTAGTCAGCTTTGCCATTCTAAGGTTTGATTTTTATTCCTGCCTCAGACCTGCTCTTCTATTCTTTTGTACTCATTCTAATGGGTATCTAGAAGCAGTGGACATTCTAAACTCTGAATACCTTGTTTGTTTAACTGGAGGGGAGCTCTTCAAAACCAGCCCAACTCTTCCGTGTTTTGTTTTTGTTAATTTTTTAACTGGTAGGGCTCATGTATTTGATTTGGCACAAATGAATTTAGTATAATTATGTTATCTTTTCATTATGCTTTCCATATAAATTTAATGGGGGAAGGTTCCGGGTAGCAAAAGCTTATTTGAAATAATGTGTGATAAAGCAAAAGCACATTGACAGCTTATCACCTCACCTCCTGGGCTTGGGAGTGTTTGCTCATCTTTGGTTGGTAGTGGGTTGGGACTCTTCTCTTTTGGGAGGCTGTTTCGGCAGTCCTCCTACTGTTGAGTGCTCAGGATACCCATTATCGTGCTATATGGTAGACTGTAATAATTGACGTTACCTTTCGACTTGACTAGACCGGAAGTCTACTTGACTTTCCTGAGTAGAAAGTCATTTTTGAGATGTTCAAAATTTTACATCAAGGAGGATTTTAGGATTTTCATGTTTTACAGCTTAGGAAATTAAGGGCTGGAGTGCCCAGATGATTAGTGAAGTGGCAAAGACTAGACTCTGCATTAATTCAGCTTTATTGTTTTTCCTTTTCTTCTTGGAATGGGCATGGGAAGTAACTTTGTTTTTCTGATACACACACACCTGTTAGTATATATATATCTACACACACACCTGTTAGTGTGTGTGTGTATATATATATATATCTCTCTCTACACACACCTGTTAGAGTGTGTGTGTGTGTGTGTATACACACACATGGAATTAAATATGAATATGGGGGCTTCCCTGGCTATCCAGTGGTTAAGACTCTGCACTTCCACTGAAGGGGGCATGGGTTCTATCCCTGGTTGGGGAACAGATCTTGCATGCCGCAAGTCATGGCCAAATAAAAAAACAATCTATCATATAGAGCTATTTGTATGGAAAATTTTGATCAATTTTTTTTAAGAAATGTATCCTGTTTGCAAAGGCACAGTAAAGTTTCATCTTATAGACTATAGGCAATAAAGCTAACAATAAACCTTATTTGACACAAACCATATTCCCATTCTCTGTTCATTTGATCTTGAGAAAAGTCTAGTATGTCCAGTAGTTTCAAGGATATCATTTTAACTTAAAAGGTTCTGATATATTTAATTTATAAATCTCAGACTGATGTAATAGAGTTTTGGAAAACTATAAGAAGTGCCTTGTTAATGTGTATATTCCTATGTAAAACACATTGCTTCTCCTGTGTATATTTTTTAAAATTAAAGAAACGCACATTTGAAAAAAAAATAGTAATATGTACACACAGTGTGTATGCCATTAAATAGTATCTCATCCTTTAGTTAAGCACATTTTGTGGGGCTTCTGCTGCATGTTGGTTCTAGTCTTCGGTGTATGATGGTAGAGCTTAGTCTGTGGGAAAGACAGACCATTACAGAGCAGTGTGATAATGAGCATAGGGAAAGAGGAAGTAAAGGATTCTTCACCAGAGGCACATACCCCAGTCTTGCAAAGAAGGAACAGCTTATTGGAAGAAGTAATGTTTAAAAGGAGGACCAGGATTCTGAAATGTTTAAAAGGAGGACCAGGCTGAGGAGCTGGTGGGGAAGATGTGTGATGTAGGGCAGGGCCTGGAGGACTAGAAGAGCTTTCTAGGCAGAAGGAACAGCATGCGAGAAGACCCTAAGGTGAGAGAATGCTCAGAGTAACTACATAGGGTCTCAAATCAGTTGAATAGTTCTCTTGTAAAAAAGAATACCCTCTTAACTATCTTCAGTAGTGAGCTTGGTATTATCATGATAAAATAAATCTGTTGTGTTATGTCATATATTGGCTGTGACTAGTCAATTTAATGGATTAGACTTAGAGTAACTGAACCAGTGCAATAAAGGGTATGCATTCCATCCTAGTTTAGGCCAGTTGCTTGATCTCATGGCTACAAATAGCATCTTTAAACCTCTATTCAGCCAAGTTGTTGGTGTTTGTTAGTGTTAATGAAGACAAACAAGCTTGGATGGATGGTTCAGTTCAAATGCCTTATTGCTGTTGGGAAAACAGTGCAAATCCTGTAAACAGACCAATAATATCACTGAGATAAAAAGACTCCATTTATCTGTGTAAAAAACAGTTCATGGTCTTAACCAGGTTAAAGATAAAAGTTTCATAAGAAGTGATGACAGTGTGCTTGTTTCTGGGTTGAGTGATTGCTTTTGATGTCTCTTAATATGTTTTAGTATTTATATACTTTTATGTGAGTGTATATTATTATTATTATTTTTTCAAGTTCAGGTTAGTTCACATTTTATTTTATTTTTATTTATTTATTTATTTTTGGCTGCGTTTGGTCCTCATCGCTGTGCGCGGGGCGCCCTCCAGCTGCAGCGAGCAGGGGCCACTCCCCACCACGGTGTGCAGACCTCCCCCTGCGGTGGTGGCCTCTCCCGTTGCGGAGCATGGGCTCTAGACGCGCGGGCTTCAGTAGTTGTGGGTCGCAGGCTCCAGAGCGCAGGCTCAGCAGTTGTGGCACACGGGCCTAGTTGCTCCGAGGCACGTGGGATCCTCCCGCACCAGGGCTCGAACCTGTGTCCTCCGCACCGGCAGGCGGACCAACGACTGCGCCACCAGGGAAGTCCCTATATTATTTTAATAATAGAAAAAGAGTAAATCCCTAGGAAAGTGTTTGAATTTAGTTAGCTATTCACCTAAAGCAGGAACGTGAAAAGCATTGAATAAAGAATACTGATTTAATTTCACTAAAGTTTTTTTCTTCCCTCCTTTTTTCCCTCTAGAGACTTCTTACAGGGAGTGTAATTCTTTGTGTAAAACTAATTGAGGGACGATTCTACAAATAATTATTTTAAAAAGTTATTTTGAACTTTGATATTGAACAAAGCCATTAGGATCAAGTAGATATATGGGCATAATTTCCTACTTGAACTTACAGAATATTTGTTCACAGCCATGCCTCAAAGGAATGTTGTGTGATGAAAGCCTTTTGGGTTTTGGACAAAAATTTATCATTTCCGTTTTATATTCAGAGTTCACGCAGGGAGACGATAGCTTGTCAACAACATTGTGATAAAATTTAAATACTTTTTTTCCTCCTAGTAAATTGACCAGAATTTTCACCATAACTTGAATATAAATGGACATTAAAAGAAATTCCACTTCGTTTCATTCATTCATTCATTCATTATTAGTCAACAGATATTTATTGAGGGTTTGTTTTGGGCAAGATACTTGGGCTGTATCAGTGAACTAAAGAGGCAAAAATTCCTGCCTTTGAGGAGCTTACATTCTAGTGACATGCTTTTTGTGTGTTCATAGTTATGAAACACTTCTTTTGAAATGTGTGGTGTTTAATTTCCAAATGTTACATCTGTCGAAATGTATTCCTATTAAAAATGTAATCAGTTAGAAATTATGGGAAAGCCCACTGAATTAACTGTTCTTTGTATTATCCCTAAATGGTTTCTTAAATATTCTCATTATCCTGCAGGGCCACTCCTGCAGGTCCTTCCTTCAGTTTGAGCCTGTGAGTGCCATTCGGGGGGAGCTGAGAGGTGACCTCTTTGAAGACAGGCTCATTGTGGTCTTTGCATTCCTAGTACTTGACATATGTTAGTACATATGTTTATTAAATTAATCTGAACTTCAAAAGTAAGCAAAATAAAGTACTATATTTTAATAAACATTAGTTCTTAGAACTATATTCCAATCTCTGGAATAAGGAATGAATTAAGTGTATGGATTTTTTTTTTTTTGGAATGTACTATTCCAGTAACATTGAAAGATACCACAATATTTCACCTGACCTCCCCCCCCCCCCGCCATATTTCATGTAGGAGACCTTCCTTAAATGGTGATCCTTGACTCTGTATGTGTGTATGTAATTTTGGTGAGGTTGATATTCTTTTCCCATCCCACATTCTATTGTAAACATCTTCAGACATTGCAGAAAAATTGAAAGAATGAACAGTGAGTTATTTGGTTATCCACCTTCTCCATTCAGTAATTGTTATTTTGGTAATTGTTTTTGCCAAATTTGCAAAATATGCATGTATATATAAATGACTTTGTTGAGCTGTTTAGAAGTTGCAGTCATCATGATGCTTTTTTTTTTTTTTTTGGCGGTATGCGGGCCTCTCAGTGCTGTGGCCTCTCCCGTTGCGGAGCACAGGCTTCGGACGCGCAGGCCCAGTGGCCATGGCCCACGGGCCCAGCCGCTCCGCGGCACGTGGGATCCTCCCGGACCGGGGCACGAACCCGTGTCCCCTGCATCGGCAGGCGGACTCTCAATCACTGCGCCACCAGGGAAGCTCCATGATGCTTTTTTAATCTTTAAATACGTGGGATTGCATTGCCTAAGAATATGGACCTTCTTCTGTACAACCACCATTATCACTTCAGAAAATTAACAAGAGTTCCTTAATACCATTACTTTTCTCCACTTGTCTTTAAAATGTCTACACAATAGCTGGGTTTTTTCAAACCAGAATTCAGTCAAGGCCTACACATTGTATTTGGCTTCATTTGAATTTAGTCATGGAGTCATTTTTACAAAAATATTTGTAGTTTTTCCAAGGGCCACACTTAATTATTGAAATACTAAAGTCATTCTATTTCAAAGCACAGTTGTGTCATTGTTTTCAATTTTTATGAACTTTTAATTTTCGTTTGTCAGCATTGTGGGTTTTAATGAATTTCTCAGTGTTGCTTTTCCTAGACCTCAGGGAATCTTGGATTTTTGTGAGATTTGAAGTTTCACTTTGCACATGTTTTGCATTGGATTACATTTTGTTGTCAGATAACATCCTGTGATTAGCACCAGCTTGACTTCAAAGGATGTGAAAGTGATAGCTCGGGTTGTGCACTTGTTAAACTTGCAAGGATTTTTGGAGACTTTTAATAAAAGATCAGTGGCTGATGAAGGTTTTGGCCTTGTCAGCTTTTGTTTCCTTATGTGGTCTCTCAACTGCAGGGATGAGGAAATGAGAACATTCTATCAGTATATGTTACCTGGGTGATTGACAGGAGAGTTGGCCTGTCAGTGTTGTATTAGTTACTAGACTATATGGAAGATAGGTTTTCTATTGATGCTACATAAAGTTTGGCTTTTATTTGAGCAAAGATTTACTATTCAGCTGAGTCTAAGGTTAAGTAGATTTGTAAATAAGATATGTGAAATAAACATTTAAGGAAATAAACATATTAAGGTGTAGGTAATATAGAGTTTTGGTTTTTAAACTTGGCCCAGTTAAAGGAAATGGGTAAGGAAGATATCAGAGATGAACCATAAATGAGGCTTTATTCATACATCAGTGGAACTAGGACCAAAGAAAATGCTGAGATTTCCTTTGATCATCATTCTGGTTTTTAATTGCTGTGTAATCAATCATTCCAAACTTAATGGTGTAAAACAGTAATCATTTATTATTACTTCTGTCGATTGACAGTACTCAGCTAGGTGGTTCTTATCTAGATTTACGCAGTTGCCGTGAGATGGTAGCTGGAGTCATCTAGGAGATTCAAACAGTTGGGATCTGGAACAGCTGAGGTTTCTCAGGCATCTCTACCTCTGTGTGGTCTCTGCAGAATGGAGTCTTCGAGGTAGCTAGACTACTTACCAGGTAGCTCAAAGTTTAAAGGTATGTGTCCCAAGAGGCAGAGAGCCAGGCTGGAATGCCTTTTCCTGACATAGTCTTAGAAGTCATGCAGTGTTTCTTCAGCCTCGATCTTTTCTCAAGAAGCAAATCATAAGGCCCATATTCAAGGGAGGATAATTATACTCCACCTCTTGATGGGAGGAGTGCCAAAGAATTTATGGAGGAACTTCCCTGGTGGTCCAGTGGTTAAGACTCTGTGCTCCGAATGCAGGGGGCCCAGTTTCCATCCCTGGTCATCAGGAAACTAGATCCCGAATGCCTCAACTGAAAAAAAAAAAAAAAAAAAAAGAAAGATCCCTCGTGCTGCAACTAAGACCCGGCACAGCCAAATAAATAAATATTAAAAAAAAAAAAAGAATTTATGGATTTCTTTTTTTAACTGTCACGACCATTAAAAAAGGTGATAAACTAACAGTAAGGTATAATAGTTCAGAAGGAGATCTGGGTACCATGAAAGTTTTAGAAAAGATTGATACTGTGTATTTGAAAATAGAAACAGTGAAGACTTGATATTTATGGCACTGGACATAATGCATTTTGTGGCAGTAGTAACTATTAATGGACATAATATTTCCAGACAGAAGTATTGTACTGGGCAGTTTAACAGCTTAATATCACAGAGCCCCCTCCAGACGCATCCAGGTCAGAATCATAAGGGGAGCCAATGTAAATGTGTTTCTTTGACATCACTAGTATTACTCATACAGTCAGGTGGTTGTTTGGGTGCATTATTTAGGAAGTGTGAAACATTTGCTATGTTCTGAGACTTAAAAGATTGAAATGTGAGCCAGTGATTAGTTCTTCACTATGTCTCTGCTCAGACACAGGGTGTATTCCCTGCGAAACAGAATTTTCTTTGGACAGGAGGTACTTGGCTTCATCATCCATTTGATTAGTCAGCTTTAGGACTGAATGTTTTCTATTTCCAGAGACACATCTGTCTTGAAATGACTAGGTTTTGCTGCAGAATCTATTTATTTTAATAATCATTTGCATACCTACTATGTGCGAGGCATTGTACTAGCTACTGGCTAGATACTGGCGTTTAAAAGAAACCTTACAGGGCTTCCCTGGTGGCGCAGTGGTTGAGAGTCCGCCTGCCGATGCAGGGGACACGGGTTCGTGCCCCGGTCCGGGGGGATCCCACATGCTGCCGAGTGGCTAGGCCCGTGAGGCATGGCCGCTGAGCCTGTGCGTCCGGAGCCTGTGCTCCGCAATGGGAGAGGCCACAACAGTGAGAGGCCTGCGTACCGCCAAAAAAAAAATATATAAAAGAAACCTTACAGGCAGTTCCAAAGGAGAGTTCTAAAAATCTTTTGGGCAGGTCATTATTGTTGACATAAATGTGTAGCTTACCAGTATGGTTAATATGAAGATGATATGTATTTGCATGTAAAGTTTGTTAGAAATAGGCCTTATTATTTCATAGCTTTGCCTAAGGTGGTGTATTGTTTGTGGTCAGTTTTAAAGTGATATTAGTCATGTGTCATTTTTCTTAGTGTTTTGCAGTTTTTATTAAATGGAATATGTGATGAAATTGCAGCATCTTTTGTGTGAATGTGAAAAAGACCCTGTATTTATTTTGTACATGCAATACCTTTTGTTGTTTTGTCTGTTTCTAGTCAAAAGATGCTTTGTTGTCATCATAAAATGAAGATTGGGATTGGACAGTTTCTGAGGGCCTTCCTAGGACTAATACTCAAAGCAAGGAAGAGAGTGGATTTCTAGATGGTAAGAGGGATTTCTAGATGGTAAGAAGAATTTCTAGATGGTAAAGATGGTAGGAAGTGACAGTGAAGTGTCAGTTTAAGTTGAATCATATTTTGGACTTTCTGCAAGCCAAGACAAAAAGCAATGGCTGAAAAAGTAACTGCTTATCATGTTATATCAGAGAGAAACTTTTTCTTAATCATGCTCTGAGATACATTTTTAGTGAATCTTTTTTATATTTAGGGCTACTAAGAAAGCCCAACGGACGGTGAGTTTTATAGTCAACACTGAAGTTTTCTTTATGTGACTGTACAGAGCACTGATAAAAGCTGAAGTCCTTGTTTTGTGGAGACCGCTCTATGGGAATTGAGGAGTGTAACTTTCTGGATTAGGATTATATAATGTTTAGAGGCTGATCTGGAAAATTATGCGGTTTGCTCATTTTAAACATTTTTAGCATTGTTACTCCTTACTATATCTGAAGCACGACGTTTTTCCAAACATCATCTCATTTAGTAGCCTGGCAGCACTGTTGCAGAGGCAATTTGAGGTGAAGGCAATTGAGCGTGGCTCCCAGGCTGCACAGCTGTGGAGTGGTAGGTCTCTAAGCACGGGGTCCTTAGTTATTAAGGCCCGTTAACAGGGTCTGCTGCTGAGGCTCATGGGTTACTGTTATGTGAACTGAAGTTTTAAACATTTGTAGATAAAAACAAAATGTTGCAGTAAAGGACTGTGCTCCAGCCTTTAAAAGCAGTACATTAACTGTTGTGCCTACATGAATAAATTTTTTTTTTATTGCTTTAAAATTTGATCTGTTTGCAGAGGACAGGCCCATCATCATGTGTCTTTTCTTCCTCTTGCCTGGGGTTTGGTGGAGGAATGAGGACCGTAAAGTGACAGTCTCCATGCTCAGTTGAGTGTTGAAACTAGGACTGTTCATTTCTGAAGCCAGTATGCTGGTTCCTATTGATAAGCCTTTGTTGCAGTCTCCATCTGGACATGCTAGGGTGTGAGATCGTGGACTGGGGACCCATTAGAATCATTACGATAGTGACACTAAATTGTTTCCATCCTTTGTGTGTCGTTTGGCTGAGAAAGGTTGTGAACAGTTAGTCTCTTCTTTGTATGATATTCTAGTATCTTTAGTCAATCTGTGCAGTACCTGTAATGTACTAATACCCGGATGTGCAAAAAGTCATGGTTACATCCTTAAGGAGCTTACTGTGTAGTTAGGAAAGTAAAATAGAAATGTTGAAAAGTAGGATAGCAGTATAGAGACGAGGCAGTAAATGATTAATTGCTAAATTGAGTAGAATTGATGAGAAGTTCTGGAGGAAGTCAAAAGAGAAAGTGTCCACTGGGCCATAGTATCTTTATTACACTTTCTGTAGATATTTGATATATAACTGGGAAGGATAGAGGTAATTCTAAATGTAATTTGGAAAGGTTTAGATAACCAGGATTTTAATAGATGCTATGAATTCACATTATTTTTGCAGTACACATGAGCTAAGAAGTACAGTTTTATCCATGAACTTCAGTTACGTCTAGTTGGTCTTATGTGTTAGTTATGAGGTCTGTTTCAGATGTCTCTCAGTGGTTTTTAATGGGGTATAACGGTAGATATTTGGAGTCACTCTTTGCTGTCTTCATCCAAAGTGGTACTGCCCACCCATAATAGCTCTGGTTCCCCAAATTCCTTTTTCACCAGTTCCTACTTAGCACTCAGCACCTCCTTTTCTTTCATTCAGTCAGAAATGGTAACGCCAGTAATAGCAGGAGCCACTAATGTTTTGTGCCAGGCTTTGTACTAAGCATATTGTATGCTACAGTACCCTGTTGGTTCAATGTGTAAGTAAACTTTGCCGTCACAGAAGTGAATTTATGGTCTAAATTATTTATTGGATGTGTTGAGGGACTCAATCCTTTCTTGGTATTTCAGATCAAAAATCTTGATTTAGTTTAAAGGTCAGGCTTTTAAGTTCTGATTGCTGTGGTTAGAGTTTTTCTGGCTTGTCTACGTTATAGACTATGGCCAAGCCAGTAACTTGAGACACTACTAAGAGAGCTTGAAGAAGGAGGGTCAAGGCCCTTTAGACTTGCTGGTTTCAGGGAGAGTGTGCAAGTAATTCCTTCACAAGCCCGATAGAGCTTACCTTAGTTTTTTAAAAGAAATTTTTCTCCCTAGGGGTTTTTTGTTTCCTTTTCTTTGTTTGCTTTTGGTCTTTGCTCTGGTACTTGCTCTTCTCCCTCATCCCAAGCTCTGTCTTTGTGGACATTCAGTAATCTTTGGAATATTTAAAGATGTTTAAAGTTGCACGTATACGTTTTAAACACAAGTGGTATGTTTACTTTTCTATCAGTTTTGTAGATGAAATGACAGTCACTGCTGTGAGGTCTGTTGGACAAGTGAGTCTACATACTTTCTGTATCCCAAAAGGCAGGAGAGTGGAAGTTTTTTTGTTTTTGTTTCTAACGTAGTTAACAGTTTTGGTGACGTTTTAAGGAATTTCGGATCTAGTTTTGATAGTTTTAAAAGTTCTTTTAAAAGCTTATCCCTTTTCTGTCTTTAGTGTGTTTTTTTTTTTATTTAGTTGAAAGCAAATTTAGTTTTTGTCTTTATTGTTATTTGCTAGGTATAAAATTTCTGGTTGGGAATAATTTTTCTTCAAAATTTTGAAGGCATTACATCGTCACATAGCTTCCAGTATTTCTTTTAAGGAGTTCAGTGCCATTTTGACTCCTGATCCTTTTAACTTGACCTACCTTCCCCCCTCCACCTCCCCCCCACCCCCCCAAAGAAAAAGCGCTTTGAGAGTCTTTCCTCAGTCCATGGTGCTGAGAAATTTGATCTTGATGTGCCTTTATGTAGTAGGTCATTTTCTCATTCATTGTATTTTGGGCCCCAAACACTTGGTAGGTACCTTTATTCTGGAAGCTCCTATCATTCCAGGAAATTTTGTTGGAACAGTTGGTCTGTTCCTCTTTGCCCGCCCTGTAGACTTTAGGTTTCAGTTTTCTCTTGTCTGCTAAGTCATTTGCCACTTGCTCTATATGTTTCCAGCTTCCAAAAATTTTGTTGGCATCTCTTGCTTGAG
The DNA here is from genome assembly GCF_964270905.1 of Leucopleurus acutus. Lineage (NCBI taxonomy): Eukaryota > Metazoa > Chordata > Mammalia > Artiodactyla > Delphinidae > Leucopleurus > Leucopleurus acutus. Next base: position 49,520,047 of record NC_139159.1, on the reverse strand, counting down.
TGCCCTAGCCTTCTCTCTTTTCCTTTGTCCTTGTAACTTTAAAATTCACTTGTCGTTTTAGGGGGGTTGTAGGAGGTGGTGAAGATGACTCATGTTTAACTAGAAGTCCTACACAAGAAAATTATTTCTGTTTATTCTGGATACACTGGTTCTCCATACCTGTTGTCTTAGTCTGCTTGGGTTGCTGTAACAAAATACCATAAACTGGTATTTTACTTTTCACAATTCTGGAGGCTGGAAGTCTGAGATTAGGGTGCCATAATGGTCGGTTTCTGGTGAAAGCCTGCTTCTTGGCTTGTAGATGACAGCCTTGCTGTTGTATTCTCTTGTCCTGTCTCTTCTCTTTTTTTATTTTTAAAATTTAATTTAACTTAATTTAATTTTTTACTGAAGTATGATTTACAATGTTGTGTTAGTTTTTGGTGTACAGCAAAGTGATTCAGTTACATACGTTATGTTCTTTTTCAAATCCTATTCCATTATGGTTTATTACAGGATATTGAATATAGTTGATCACAGGAAGGCGGTATATAGTTTATTTTTGCAGTTGTATTTTGCCTAGCAGACTGCTCTAGCACTATCGACTGTGTAGATGATATGTAAGAAAAATAATTTAAAATCTTAGAATCTTCTTGGCTTCTCGAGGTGTTCTGGAGAACTGTAGCTTTTTTAGTTGTGTAAGAGCCATTTTTTTTTGTTTACTAGATAAATATTTATAAATGTTTTCACCGGGATGATGCCACCTTTTTTGAGATGATGAGTCTCAACACCCTTCAAGGCCCATTTCAAAATCCTGACTCCCCTGAAGCCCTGGCCCTCACTGACTCTTCCAGTGCAAAATGAATTCTGCCTTCTCTTAGTAATTTTTGGTTATAGCACTCATCTTGGCAGCTAGTTTAGTGTTTTATTTTTTTATTTGTTTTCCTGTGTATATCCCTTTTTTTTTTTTTTTTTTTTTGGCGGTACGCGGGCCTCTCACCATTGCGGCCTCTCCCGTTGCGGAGCACAGGCTCTGGACGCGCAGGCTCAGCGGCCATGGCTCACGGGCCCAGCCGCTCCGCAGCATGTGGGATCTTCCCGGACCGGGGCACGAACCCGTGTCCCCTGCATCGGCAGGCGGACTCTCAACCACTGCTCCACCAGGGAAGCCCTATCCTTTGTTTTTACAAGTAGATTGTACACTACTTAAGATGTGTGCATTGCATCAGCTCTTCTTTCTTCCTCAGGCTTCCTAAGGGGTAGATGGCACAGTTTTCTGTAGCTGTGGCTCATGATTAGGGGCAGCATTCCCAAGTATGTAGAAACCCCCTCAGGTGGTGCCACCATTCGTCTCCCCTCCCTCCCCAGTGTATTTTATAGTGCAGCTTATTTCCTGTAATACTTAACTCTGGGCATTCAGGAAGTATTTGTTGATTGAATTGGACCCATGGCAAGTGTGATATGATAAGAATAGAGGCCTGGAGAGGTTTTGTCTCCCTCTCTCTCTCTGTCACCTCTTAATTGAATAATTACAGGTAAATCAACCTCTTGTAGTTTTTTGTTTTCTCATGGAAAACAAAGAGACTGTTATATCAAGGACTTGATATTAAATGAAAAAACTGTATGATTGTTTTTCTGAGATCAAATAAAAGTTAAGAAATATCAAACTAAGTACTGTGTTGGTGCCAGTTTCTAAGAAAGTTTTCACAGTCTGTGGGTTAGGGAGAAAATTTTTTTATTTAGATTTGTCTTTTCTACTTTATAAATTTGAAATTTATCTTTTAATGAAATATTGGTAGTTCTAGTTTGTTGCTTTTTCTAAATCGAGGCAAGATGAAAAGTTGGCAACCTTATGTTTATTCTTATAATTTTTTTTTATTCTTATAATTTGAAGGAAATTTTATTTATCTGTTAAGTCTAGGAGTCAGAATGTGCTTTATGCCTTAAAACCTGTGACACCCCAGTTGGGGGACAGGTTTCTATATATTTATTTGTTAGACTAAGCTTGTTAATGTTCCTTTTCAAAGTTTCTATCTTTACTGATACTTTGTCTGCTTGAACTATCAGTTTCTGATAGAAGTGTATTAAATTTCTCATTGGAGTTGACATTTTCTCAGAGGGTCAGTTTTTACTAGATATATTTTTGAGGTTATGGTATTAGGAACATTCAAGTTCTTGCATGTTAAATGTTCTTGGTGGATTATTCCTTTTAATGTTATGTGGTGTCTCTCTTATCCCTATTAATACTTCCTTTTCCTTCACTCTGTTAATATTTGACTTTTAATATGTGCGATGAACCATTTGAATAAGTAGATTTATTTCTACTGTCTGAATTTCATATTTTCTGAATCTTTTATTTTGCTGCTTTTTTTCCCTTCTGTTAAGATTCCTAGTTTTCTGCATTTCCTTCCTTTTTTCCTCCTCTTTTGATTGGAAGCCATAGATTGTATTTCTGTTCTTTTAGTGGTTACTATTAAGCTTTTCAGCCACAGTGTTCTAACAAAACCATGAGCCTAACTCCAACTTACAGGATGAACCCAGTCTTCCACTAGGGAGCACTTTGAGCATCATTTCCCTTCTGTGGAGATGTTTATCTTTTATTTGATCTCAGCTTTGTCTTTTGGATTTCTCTTTTACGGTCATCTTTCATGGCTGTATATATAGAGTGGAAGAGGTTTTCCAGAGTGAGCACAGTATACCAACTCTACTCCAGCCATTCTTCCATCCCGCTGATTTGCATACCTGCACGTAATACACAGTCAGTGTTTGTTAATTGATACATATCTTATGTCGATGCATCTTGTTCCTTCTGTTTGTTTTAGTTTTACTCACTTTACTTTTTTCAGCTTTAGATGGAAAGGAAAGTGGAGGGAACAGTCCCACCCAAACCTCTGGAAGACCTTTTCACTAACTACCCACATCGAACTTGATGGAGTGCTCAGTGCTAAGAGAAGAAAGGTATAGAGAATTTAGTCGGGGACAAAGCAACTTTAGAGTCCTACTGTGAATTGATAATATTTATTGATAGTAATCTCGTAGACTGGTTCCATTTTGTTAGGTTTGTTAACTGTTTTGCTCTGTAAACACTACAGATGCCAATTTTTTTTTTGAGGGAACCAGGAGAGCTACACTGTACGTAGCTATGTTGTAGCTATGATGATGGTGGCTGAGTTTTGCAAACATTGCTGTTCTGACCTAATGTTTGCTAGGACAATCTGAGATGGTGGTGATTACAGGAGTGCCGCTCTACCATCTTCCTTTTTCAGGAGGTTGAAGTTAGTTATGAAGAGAGGATTAAACCAATAAACTTGTTAGTGCCTGATGCTGAAATGTTGAGAATATTGTATCTATGACTAGGAAGTGATTTTCAGGTTAAAAAAAAAAACCCCAAAACCACCCCGAACCAGGGGAAAATACCAGCAGCCTGGGGATGATAATTAGGGATTGGCAGATAGATGGGCTAATGTCCTTTATATTCATTCCCAGGCTTAGCTCTCTAACATCATTATCCACACGCTACCTAAAAGCACCACGTTTTTTGTGTGTGTGTTTGTTTTTTGTTTAAGTGGTTGGCCGATACAGAGTGGGGATTGAGATGGGATGAGAGCCCTCTTTATCAGTAATGTCAATCTGTAAATCAGAGACTGCCTGTTGAATCTACTTCTATTGGGTTGAGTACTTACTGTAAGGTGAAGAATTGGAAACATTTACTGGTGGATCCCATTTATTGGTAGTGGGGGAAGCCAACCCTTTGCTATGGTTGCTGTGTTGCCAGAGGGGAGACATTTGTGTTTTTTTGTGTGCCATAATGATAAAAACAAAAGGGATCTGGTAAGCCCTTAAATTTGACTGTGGTGGTTTGTAGGTTTGACCTTTTTTTGATGACTTCGATTTGGATCTCTGAATTAGAGACCCAGTGTTAAGAACCCCAGTAGGTGCAGATTTCAGAGAAGCCATTTATTTGATACAGCTTTCAGACCCGCTCTGGGTACACTGATGATCATGCGCCAGGTAATAAGCAAGGTTGTTGGACAATTTGATTGTAAAGCCCACTTGGTTAGTCTGGCTTTGTGGGAATAAAGATGCCCAGGAAGGTCTGCTTATACTGTAGAAGGGAAATATTGAAATCTATTGCTGTCTCCTAAATGTAGATGATTTTGAATCATAGTTAAAGATCTTTAATTTTTCTACTTAAAGGAATAAAAATGCTGTTGCCATGTTATTTGGATTAAAAAAATTGCTATAGATATATGTTAACAATATAATTTTAGGCACAGTAAGATTGTTTGTTTATACGGTTTATCTTTTTAATCCCAGTAAGAAAATAGGGAAATCAGTTTTGTTTAGTTAAAGAAAAAAGAGAGGAAAGGTAGTTTGTCACTACTGAGCTCTACCTTTTGGAGGGGGAGGGCTTCTCTGTGCTGGGTCCCCTCCACGGTTTGGGGCTATTACTTCTGGGAGCTTAGATTTCGGATCAGTGTCCTCTGGTTCCCTAAGACCTTACTAGAAAGAATGGCCTGTTTGTGTTCCATGTTTAGTGTTTCCCAAACAGTGTTCACTTCAGTTTGAAAAACACAGGATTAAGCGTAAACATGTTTCTTTATTTTAGGACTTATCAGAATCTAATAGAGGTATTTGGATTGTGAATTTCTAAGAGGGGGCTATCCTAAGCAACATTTCCAGAACTTGAAATAGTAGGGTTTTTAATATCTCCCTAAATGGACTATTAATCTTGTGACTGTTTTAAGCAGTCCTTGCATGTATTCGTGGTATTTTAGAGTAGTGATTTCCAAACTTAGTTGATCATCACTTTGGGTTGCTTAGAAATTTTTTTTTTTTAATTTTGAGTTGATAATATGTGATTTAAATTCAAAAAGTGTACATTGGCACTCAGTGAAAAGCTTCCCTCCCTGCTCTGTTTCCTAGCTGCCTACTTCCTTTCGTCATAGGTGACTAAATGTTATTCCTTCCAGAGACGTTTTATGAATGTGCCATAATTTATTTAGCCAGAATATAAATTACTGAGTCTTGTATTTGGAGATTTCTGATTTAGTAGGTTTGGGTGGGGTCTGGTAATATGTCTTTTAAAATATTCCTTAGGCAGTGGATGATTAGCCAGGTTTAGACACTGTTATTTCAGATGGTACACATTACTTTTGCATGTGACATATTATCCAATTCTTAAAACAACTCTGTGAAGCAGATATGGTAAGCATCATTTTTGGCAGAGGTGGAAACATGAGAGCAGGAGATGTTAAATGACCTATTCAAGGTCACGCCCCTTTTTTAATGGTGGAGCTGAGACTCAAAACCCAGGGTTCTTTTGGGTATCTAGGTAGAACTTGGTTGGCACTAACTTTGCCTTTTCATGGCTACAATGCTGATGATTGGCTAAACAACCGAAAAAAAAAAAAAGAAACCCCAAACAAATAAAAAATTAATTATGGGTATTTATATCCAATTCTTCCTATTTTGGCACAGCATTAAATGTTGGAATATTTTATTGCATTACTTGCCAGTAGATGTCCAGTAATTAGACTTTCTCTAGTTTGCACTTTAAGGTGCTTAGCCAGTTAGACTCATGTTATCAGTTTCAGGCACTTATACAGGCGAGTTGCACACAGACTTTTATCTGTACTTTTGCTTCCTGATGAGCTTGCTTTCTCTCTTCCCTTTGCTTCCAGCTTCCTTTTGGCCCCTTCAGTACATTTCCTTAACGTCAACCCAGATTAAGCCACGGAGGAGGGGGAGGAGGGAGGGATGGGGGGAGGAACAAGACTGTCCTCTAAGTGGAGGGACTGGGAGAGTATCCCCAGCTGTGAAGTACCGAGTGATTTCCTAGTCTGTCTGGTAAACTCTTTCTGGGGATGATTCTCAAAGAAAGTTAAAAAAAGTTAAAGTAAAAAACTCTTCTTAATATTGTAGGACCGTTTGATTTGGGGTAGAACCTCCGTGGGGTTATTTTGTAGGACAATATTCCTTTGGTGTGTTTTAAAAAACCTAGTCTCATAATATTGGCCTCATAGCAGAACAGCTAAAAATCTTTAGAATGACTATGAAAAGAATAAAAAAGCTGCAAATCCACTATTTTGAAGCAATGTAGGACTTAGAGCAGGGACATGAATGCCCATTCATTTGTTCAGCCACCCATCCATCAGCTGTCAGGTGCTGGGGATTTAGAAATTAGTAAAACCCGGTTCTTGCCTTCATAGAGTTTGTCAAGCCGTGAAAGAGACAAATATTTCATCAAACAAGTAGTTACAGCATAAGTACTGTGGAAGGAAGTATGCCCCAGGGGACTCAGAGAAATGCCTAGTTTAGCCTGGAGTGAAAGGTAAGTTAACGTTTCCAACAGGTTCTTTCAGCCTACCCTCCAGGGACTAGTAGCTATAGACGTGTAGAAGGCAGTGGGGTATAGTTTATTCTAGGCTGAAGGAATAGATGTGTACAAAAAAAATAAAATAAGGCGCTCCCTGGTGGTCTATATGGACTGGGTTCAGTCCCTTGTTTGGGGAACTAAGATCCAGCAAGCTGTGAGGCGTGCCCTCCCCCTCCCCCCTCCAAGAAAAGAGTACTTTGTGAGTATAATCTAGTGAAGGACTTGGGAGAGTATAGTGATATTTGGGGTATAGAGTGCCCAGGAAGAGTGAGGAGATGAGATTGGAGGTAGTAGGGGCAGGAAGAGAAGGAATCTCTCACTCCTGTGAAATAACAACCCATGTGCAAAATACACAGTTAGAGTGCGTCTACGGATTTCTGGTTCCAAGAATTCCCAGACTTAGCTGTCATTCTCTGGTTCCTCGGGTTCCTACAAGATCTCCAGATTCAAATTGGGCCCTATTTAGTTTGGCAACCGGTTCAAGCTAGAACTTGGCAGATTTGAAGCAGCAATATATAGAGCAAGCTATCCAAAGATGAAAAATATAGTTCAGTAATAATGCTAATGGCTGCCATTTATTGAATGTTTAAGTGCTTGGCTCTTTCCAAGGTACATTACAAAATTACCTTTAAGCCTTATAGCAGTCCTACCAGACAAGTGGTTTTATCTCCATTTAACAGACCAAGATACCTTCCAAGCTCTGGGAGGTTAAAGTAAGCTTGCCCAAGGTTACAGAGCCAATTAATGGAAGGGATGGAGTTGAACCCAGGTTTGTTAGTCCGACACCACAGCCCATTCTTTTCCCACTCCACCATGCTGCCCCTTGTTCCCAGGGCAGATGGAATGGCAGCTCAGGAATGTAAAATGACCGTTTCAGAGGCAGTAAAACTGCCGTTTCATCTTCGATGTTAAAAGGGCAACAAGAAGCCATCCCAGTATCTGTCATTTAAAGAAGCTTTCCTGAATTTAATGGCATCAAGATCCTTGGTCAGGAACCTAACCTCCTAATTGTCTTGTTTTATGGAAAAATCAGATTTCATCACAGGTATTTTCAGTTTAGAGTTCTATCTCAAGGACTGAATACCTTGCCAAATGGTGGTATTTATATTACAAAGTGTGTCAGTTATCTCATGAGACCTTTGATTTGTATGTAGAGTTAAAATTGGGTTTGATGTTGCAGATATTCAGAATGTGGCTATGGCCTAAGGGTGAAGAAAAACCAAGACTTTTCTCTTGAAATTTTGGCTGGATGCTACACTTTTTGGACAGGAGCACTAAAGGAAGTCTTCTCACCCTGTTAGCACACAAGTTAACCAAGTTTGAGTCTTGTACATATGTATGGTCTTACTGTTAAGCAGTTGAAATTAGATGAGACAGAAATACTTAGGAAATTATCAAGAAGAATTAATGTATAAAGGCCATATCTTTTATCTTTTCCTACCGAATTTCTTGTCCATTTGGCATGTGTATTTTCCTTTTCCTGTTTTGAATGGAGCTGAAAATAACACAGTTGGTTTTGCTTTAAAGGAAAATGACTCATTTTCTTGTGTTCAGCATTTAGTTTCTCAGAGATGTGTTTATCTTTCAAATGGCACAGTAGTTTGGGATTTTGGTCTCTTTTTCATTTTATTATGAAAGATGTTATTTATGGCACTATATAGGAATTTCTAACCAGAATATTTTCTGTGTTAAGGGAAGAAATTATTTGTAAGTATAATGTCTTTTTTCTATGATAGTTGCAGAGTGTTTCTATAACATGAATTTTCTCATCTTAGTTTTATAGAAATCTTTGAGCAGTTTCAACTGAAAACCATTTTAGGAGGAAGAATAAAAAGAATTTCCCATTTAAAATTTGTATCATTTTCTCAGTTTACAGTATTTATTTAGAAACTTCTGTTTTTTGGTCTTGAATGTATCTTGAAGCTGAATGTCCTGTATTATTTATTTAGGGTAAAAGGAACACATTTTATAAACTGGTATTTGTTCTCTCCATAGCACAAAGTATGTGTAAGTCCTACCTATAACTGGTTATTCAGGAAGCTGACAGATGGGTTTTTTCCTCTACAAAAGCCATCATTGTGTGACTTGGGGTCTTTTAAAAGTAAAGTCAGATGTTTGCTACCTGGCACCATTTTTTCTTGGGTGGGCAAAAAAGTGAGAAATTGTCAAGTCAAATTTAAAGAAATAAAATGTGGTTAAGACTTACGTCTAAGCAAAGATACATTAGGGATCAACTTACAAGCTGGGATTTGCATTATAAAACTGAACAGATTACTCTTCACCAAGGAAATGTCCTTTTTTAGAGTGTGGGAGGAATAATCTTCTCTATCAGTGGTCTCAAACTCAAATGCCTACAGGTGCTGGGCAGGTAAGGGCACCTCTAGTCACCACTAGGCAATATAAGCTTGGTTGCTAGATCTCATTTTTCAAGAGAAGCTAGAAATCTGAAAATCTGTCTGAAATTTTCCAGTTTTACATGTTGGCCAAGAATCTTTTAACAGTCTTTTAACAATTTAAAATGCCATGTGATTCAGTATCATGTGTACATCTGTAGGGCGGCAGTTTGTGACTTCTCCTTAAGGCTCCCCCCTCACCCCTTTTAGTAATTGACTATAGCTTTTGCATATAAATCTTAAAGAGGTTCTTTCTGATCCTTGCCTCTACTGCCTCCCCCTCCCCTATTGAGATGATAAACATTTAGTTCCTCATGGATACTAATACTATCAGGAGGGCAGGATTAAATTTTTCATATGCTTTATGCTATGTTATGCTACATTGCTGTACCATTTTACATCTAAAGAGAATCATGCATGGGGGTAAATTTATTCAGAGTGCAAGACAGACCAGGGGGTTTTAGTATTAACAGTATTAAGAGTTCATTAATAGGGTTTCAGATTCTCCATTCTAACCAACCTTTTAGAAACCATCACTTGTTGAGTTTTGGTGTAGTGATTTTTTTCTTCTCTGTGTGTGTTGTCTAAACAACTATATTGTTTCTCTCATTAGCCACCCTCCCCCCATCCCCGATTCCTGAGAAATCCTGAAGTTGGGAACCCATGATCAGGGTTAAATTCACTTAGAAGCAGTACAAAATGGATTTTTAAAAATGTATCTGAAAATTGAATGTCTTGAAGTTAAATTTCAGACCTACAACGAGAGTCTTTCATAATCACACAGATGAAGGGAATCACCCCTAATCTGCTGGTGCTTCTTGTTTCGGCCAAGGCAACCCTAATCCCTCCAGGCTCTTCCCAGCCATCCTCAGACCCAGGGGTCAAGGTAGCTGCTAATATTTTAAGTCACAACGCAGAGTGGGTAGGTGGGCTGAAAGCCTTTATCTCGTCCACACATAAACAAATCCACAGTGCAGCATGAGGAGGAGACTCAGTTGACTTTCTTCCATTTTACACCCAAGAGGCCCTCAAGGGCCTCTCCTTTGAGCATATCTTAGGTGGCTTGCTCCAGGATTGTGTGAAAAGGGATTTGGGGTTGGGATGCCCACTGTAGTGGATTGAATAAGCTAGCTCCAGGCTTTCAGGTTGCTGGTGGGGGTGGGAATGTGCCTGGCACAAGTAAATGACCATCTCAAAATGCCCTCTGCAGCTGTGCCCAAAGTACATCCTTTTCTCACATTACAGTGGCTGCCAGGCAGGACCATCATGCGATAGCTTGAATTTATTGTTATTGTTGATGATGTGGATAGTTGGCATGCTAGGAATGATTTCAGAGGGGCAGTATATATAGTGTGGTGCAGTAGTTTGTATAAAAGAACAGTGTTGTGGACAGACTCCCTATACTCAGGAAAGTGCATGAAGATATAGTGGAAAGACCATGTTCTGTGGTTGGAGGTGGGTTTGGCGCCTCTCTCTGCCATCTATCTAGTAACATAGTCTTTGCTCCAAGAGGGGGGAAAAAGTGCCCTTTGATTGCTTCTTCAGTTTTAAGTTTTAAACTTTAGATAGTTTGCTCTTGGAGAAATGCCAGAAATATTCCTGCAGTATTTCTTCTTCTGCAAGAAGGTGGTCTGGGTACATTTGCATTTTGGCAATACCTGCCTTCTCTGACATGGATGACAAGAGGTGATCTTTAAGACATTTTCTGCAGGAGTCTGTGATTTAGTGTTGTAGGTAACCTTTCACTGACTGGCTGTTGTTTCTTTGTATGGATTATTAAGCCCTATACTCCAAAATGGATCTGTAAAAGTTTTATTCCGTGGATGGTTATCTAGAGAGTAGAGTGAGGTCACTTTAAAGGTAGTTTGCTAATATGATTATTGGTGAGTGGTGAGTTATTAAACGTTTTCGCTGTGTTAACTAGTCTGCTTACAAGATTTATATGGGTGACTATCCTAAAAGAAATCTGTATATTCACACTTTTCTTGCTTGTTCTAAACTTCAATTTGAAGTGGAAGACCTAAGGAGTAGTTTTGTTGAGTTGAAGATCAGGAATCTTTTCTGCCTCTGAAATGTATTGTAACAAGTATTATTGTACATTTTTCACTGTTGGAACTGTTATCTAAAGAAGTGGAAGAGTGGGGAAATACTTGGTAAGTTTTATCTCTTCTTTGCTTAAAGTCTGAAGGTAGCTCAGATTGAAACACAAATGACCGTAGAATGTCAAGTAGACAGTAAAGGTCCTTTGTGAGGGAGAAGCTGTAGATTTATGTAGGAAGAAAATCAGAGCTACCAGAAAAGCACATGGAGGAGGTAGCATTTGAGCTGGGCCTGAAATAATAATAATGTTCCTGGAGGAAATGTACTGGGGGCAGATTATGCCACTTTCTGCCATTAAAGTGAGTACTGATACACGTGAAACGTGGGTGGGTATGCCTGATCTTACAGTTCCAGGGATAGCAAAAGGATCATCTTGTAGAAGGTGGGCTGTCAGGAATATCCTTATGTCCTGGAGAATTGGAGCCTTTTAGGAATCCAGATGTACCTAAACTTTTTACCTTTAGAAATTTAGCTGGGAATTTAACAGGTTTCATTTTAGGGGTGTGTGTGTCTGAACACATGGCAGGGGATTTAGGATTAGGGCAGGGAATTGTAAAACCAAAGAACCTGTGTTAAGTGCTACTGTCAATTGAGGGTCATCAAAAGATGACTAATCTTTGAAATTATAAGGTTAAATTTGGGGGAAATGAGACTGAAATTGTAGGGAATTTCAAGGGCAGCTATGAGATACGTTACCCTCTAGCAAGTACTGTTATACTGATTTCTCTATTAACATCAATTTGCTGTTACCTTACCTTGGTGGTCAAAAAAATTCCAGCCTCTCAATCTGTAAAATGTCTATAAATTTGAAGGAATGAAATAGGTTATTGAATCAGAATATAGAATAAATCTTTGGTGTAGGAGTACTAAGGATTGTCAGAAGCTCACTGCTTACCTATCCATTGTGTGTTATAGCCACCTCACAAAGGCTTTCCTGCCTGTCTCTGAAATGAGATTAAATGCTGAGTTAGGTTATTTTGTAATGTTATGCTGTGTTCTTAAAATTGTTTTCCTTCACAATCACATGTAAACATTTATTCTGAAATGGAATTTGGTGAGCTGTAGGGTGGTTTAGATTTTACTTTAAAAACAGGGAAAACTTTTGTTAATATCGCTGTGAGAGGAAATATAGTTAATAACTTGAGCATTGTAAGCTTTTGGAAGAAGATCCTTTAAATTAGATGAGTGCCTAATACTTTTGTAGAGACATTTAGTAACTCAGTAAATTTAAATGAATATGATCAGTGGCCTGCGGTTCTGGGATTTACATGTCTGCTGAAGACTCTATAATGTAAAGGGGAACAAAGTACTCCTTATTTTATAGTTAGTACCTTTTTTTTTTCCCCCTTTGCTTGAAAGTTTCTTTGTTACTGTTATCTGGGATCTGTGTAAACTAATGTGTATGGGGCCAATTTAGTCATGATAACTATCTTGAGATTTGGAAAAATGATACATTTTCTGTAAATTTTGCGGATTGAATTTAAGAAATTTGATATTTGGGGAAATATTCTAAGTGTCCATGTAAAATTAATTTGTGTGTGAAAGTTTCAGATGGGTAAGATGAAATTGAATATGACAGTTAGTAAGTGCTATTTCCATATAAACATTACATAAATATCTTCCATTGATATATTTGCTTTTCATACATTCATAACAATTTCAGGACTGAAAAGAACCAGGGAGGACTATTAGTCTTTCTTCACGTAGATGAGACCGGAAACTTAGTGGGCTTAAATGAACCCAGTTGGTAGTAGATGAGCTGGGAGTAAACCCCAGATTTCTTGCTATCCAGTGGGTATTATTTCCAGTACAAATGGGTGTACATTTCAGATGGAGTTCACCATGATTTTTTTCTTTTTTTTTTTTGCGGTACGCAGGCCTCTCCCCGCTGTGGCCTCTCCCGTTGCGGAGCACAGGCTCCGGACGCGCAGGCTCAGCGGCCATGGCTCACGGGCCTAGCCGCTCCGCGGCATGTGGGATCCTCCCGGACCGGGGCACGAACCCGTGTTCCCAGCATTGGCAGGCGGACTCTCAACCACTGTGCCACCAGGGAAGCCCCCACCATGATTTTTAATATTAGAAAATTTGATGTCAGTAAACATTTCTTCTGTCCCCTTCCTAACCTGAAATTTGCTTTTGAGTTCTTGACTTGTTATTTTCTAGCATCTTGATATCCTCAAACCTTACTTTAGTTTTATAGATATTATTTGCCTGGAATGATATTTGGAGCCATGAAAGCATCATTTAATTCTTAATCTCAGTTATTGTCCAGCTTTGAAAAAGCTTTGAGAAGTTTTGCGCCACCCCCCCCCCCACCCCCCCCCCGTATTCTTTGTGAAAACGCTAGAGACAGTGTTGGGCTAAGAAAAAAGGAATGGAAATGAATGGGTTTAGTTGTATGCTGGTGAACAAGTTATCTTTCGAAAGTGTCACTACTATGGCTTTTGGGAAATAAAACCTTTCTTAGTCTTTTCTCACAGTCTGGCTCTAGTCTGTAGTCTGGTGAGGAGTTTTATAAATTACTCATAGTCAGTGTGGGCTGAGGAGAATGAGAACTCCTGCCTCTGCTCCGGGTCTTCTCAGGGCTGTTGTTATTGCCAAGAATGGAGCCTCTCAGTTTGGAGCCTCCTAGTCTATTTTCTTCTCCCCATTTTCTAGTCAGCCTTCTCTCAGAGCTCATGAGTTCCACAGTGCATTATTCTTATGGTGTTTTATCTTGCCTTGAAACACAGATATGTGCCTTATAAATGAGCAAACTGGGATTTGGTCAAAAAGCTTGACTTTACAGGACTGAAGAAGACACATTTTTGTTAATGAAAGGCTAGAAAAATGAAAATGTATTTTATTGAGGGCCAAGTCACACATGATCTGATGTTATTCTTTGGAAGTGAGAATAAAATCACTAGTGAGTATTTACTTCTTGGTAGACAAATTAAATATGGCATCATTTGAAAGTTATTTTTGCTTAGAAATACGATTTAGTGTTGGACATTTGCTTATGCATATTTTAGTGTTTGAAAGATACTACTCATCGTTGAACAGTGGTTAGAACTTTACTGGATAAAGTAAAATTGAAGGACAACTGGCTCCTATTAGAATCTCTTTATCAAAATAATTAGATTATTTGGCCATATGTTATATGATTGGTGTTAGCTTTTAAATCCTAAACTGGCTTTAAGGCATGATTAATTTTGAGTATGTATACCACTTTCGTCTGTTAGGACGAATGATTGAAATTTGATTTCATGTATTTTTGTCACTCTCTAGAAAGCAAAACTTACGGAATTTCCTGTTGATTTACTGTTCTAATTTTTTTCCCTGTTGTTCCTAAAATGCTCAGTTTATTTTTAAGAGAATAATTTCTGGAAAAGTTTTCAAAGGCATTTGTTTTGGTAATTTAATAGAATTGAACTCTTAAAATCTCTACATTTGAATACATCTTTGTATTATAAAATGGCTTCCTTAGGTTGACAAAAGTGCCCAATTTAAATGAGTATTACAATATTTTATATTAATTCAAGACTGTTTCTTTGAGAGAAACAGCAAAATGATAATAGATAACATGAGTTAATATCTTTCTGTTACACAGCCCTTTGAGATTTTTCTAAGCATATTCAATACTCTTAAAAATGTGAGGTGTTATCCTTATTTTATAGATGTGGGTTTTAATTTGTACAATTATGTGTCACAAGGTGATTCAAGAACTTTCGAGACTATTCTCACCTTAAGCCAATTTGGCTTTTGCATTGTTTCTGTCTCTTTATATTAAATTCTTAATATATATGTGCTTCCCAGATATTTTCATTTCATCATGTACGTGTACATTCAAGAGTCTCTTGGCATATGTAGTATGGTGTTTAAAAACTGGCTTTCCATTGGGCGTTGGTTCAAGTACCAGTTCTACTGCTGGTTTTCTAAATAAACTCCAGAAGCTTCAGTTTCCTCATCTGTAAAATGCTAAGATGATGATGACTGAAGTTGCAAATGAGGTGGTGAGGGAAGGCAACTGCAGGGTTGACTTGTGATCTTTTCTGGGACAGAAATCAAAGATAATATAAAAAACATTCTTGCTTAGTAAAATTTTTGTATGCTACTGTTAGAGATCACCAAATCAGAACTGTTTTGCTTACAAAGGCTTTGTACGTGTGGTTTATTCATGTTTTGTTTTGTTTTTAAAGGTTACGGGAAGTTTCAGAGAAACTGAACAAATATAATTTAAACAGGTAAGAGATTTAAGATATTTTACATTTCCTAAAAAGAATGATTTTGTTTTAATTAGGAAAAAGTACTCATATTTAGGCAGCAGCTATTAAGAAAATTTTAATCTAACTATCAAATTTTTATGGGTTGCATTCATTTGAATTATAGTTGGTATTCATACTGATTTTTAAAAACTCTGCCATACCAAAGAGCTATAATGACTGTGTAGATATAATAATTTTTTCAATTATTCCTTTAAAATATGTAAATATTAGTTTTTTAAAACAGGCTTTACTAGCAATTTTTTTCTTTTGTTAATTGGATTTTCTAAAAAACCCTAGGATGCATTTGCCATTTAAAAAATAATTTTGTTTGCATACTTTTCTTTATTTCCCAGCCATCCCCCTTTGAATGTGTTGGAACAGGCTACCATTAAACAGTGTGTGGTGGGCCCAAATCATGCTGCCTTTCTTCTTGAGGTAAACCGTTTACTCTACGGTAGAGAAAGGAAAATGGATGTTAAAATACAGCTGTGCATCATCATGTGTCTTCCTTTTCAACCGTGGAAAACAGCAGTTTCTTGCAGTAGTTCTTCCAGAGACCACCCAGTTCCATTTCCTTATTGTATAAATCCTCTGGCCCGGAGAAGGCTTAAATGATTTACTAGAGGTTGAAACTAGTTAGTAAGAGAATGGAGAAGTTCCTGATATCTAGTCATTTCCTTACTCTGAATTCTGTTAGATGGAGATATTTTAAATTATTTTTACTGGTTTTATGATAATGTATACAAACCATACTTCCCCAGCTCAGGTGTGAGTGCCTTCTCGAAGGGAGCTTATTTGTTGCCTTCTGAATTGACAGTGATAGGTACATATTTTGTTTGTTGAATAAATTCAAGTTTTAATACACATTTTTACTTTGGAAGTTTCTTCTATTTTCTTTGCTTCTAGGATGGTAGAGTTTGCAGGATCGGTTTTTCAGTACAGCCAGACCGATTGGAATTGGGTAAACCTGACAATAATGATGGGTAAGACATTATGTCCTTTCCATTTAATAAATATTTAGCTCTTAAAGGTATTATATTACACCTGTGTTTTGATTTTTGGGAACCCTCAAATTAAAAAAAAAAGCATTGTAGAAAAGGAGATGCTTAAAATAGAGTGAAATGGTTACTTTGTAGTTTGATTTTAATTTTTATGCAAGCAGTGATTTATAGCTAAAATATTTGCATTAAAAGTAGCAGAGGAGTCAGTGATCACTTAACAGAAATAGATTACCAGAAGAATGATGTGTATGTGGTAGGGCCCAAGACAGATCTGGCTCTTTGAGTGAACTGACTTTTCGGACCATGTTTTTTCCCTTTTAATATTCCCAAGTCAAGTAGCTCAATTTGAAAATGACGGAGTCTTTAAAATTTTGGCCTTTATAAGTGATGTTATATAAAAAAGGTTGCTAGATAATGTATGATGACTTTCAGTTGACTGCTTCTAAGGAAAATATGATTACTTTAAAAAATCTAAGGAACAATTCATTTGCAGTTAAACCGTGAAAACAGTTTCAAACAGGAACTGGATTGTTATGAGGCTAGAAATTGTTAGGTTTGCTCTTTGATCTGAAGTATCCATTCAGTAACAATAATCAGAGAATTGTTAGGCTGATATTGTACCACAGTAAGTCCCAGAGTAGTGAGGCCTGGCTTGTTCCTAGGGATTTTGGGACTGTTCTGTGATTTTTCTACCTTTTGTTTTTTTCCCAGGTCAAAGTTGAATAGCAATTCGGGGGCAGGGAGGACATCGAGGCCTGGTAGGACAAGCGACTCCCCGTGGTTTCTCTCAGGTTCCGAGACTCTGGGCAGGCTGGCAGGCAACACCCTGGGGTAAGTTGTGGTCAGAAGATGGCATCCGCGGGTCTGGGTTATTGCTCTGTGAGTGCTCATTTTAGAGTTATCCAGCGATGGAGTGAGGGAACTCCTGAACTCTGAGCAGGGGCTCCTGTCGCTCATGGTGAGCCACCATGATAAAAAAACCCACATAGGCTAATCACAGCTAACCTAGGTTTTTGTCCTTCTAAAAATGTATAATGACTGCATGCATTTATCGTGTCATTTATGTTATTTAAAAATTTTCAGTGATACTATCTTTGGTCTCATTTGTGAAAATGAGAAAAATCTAACATTTCTTTCTAGTGTTCAAATACAGTAGTTCTTTCTGAATTAATTTATTGAGGCTTGAAACGATTATGTAACTGAACTTTAAAGCCTTTAATGAAGTTTTTACTTTAAAAACATTATAGTGGTATACTTGACACATAACATTATATTTGTTTCAAGTGTACAACATAACGATTCAGTATTTGTATATATGTGTGACCCTTGAGCAATCTAGGGGTTAGGGGCACTGACCCTCTGCACAGTCAAAAACCCACTTGTAACTTGACTCCCTCAAAACTTAACTACTAATAGCCTCGGGTTGACTGGAAGCCTTACCATTAACGTAAACAGGTGATTAATACATATTTTGTATGTTATATGTATTATGTACTGTATTCTTAAAGTAAGCTAGAGAAAACAAAATATTAAGAAAATCCTGAAGAGAAAATATATTAACAGTACTGTACTTATTGATACCGTAAGTTTACATCATCTGTTTATAAGATGAATTGTCTGTCATTACCTATATGTCCTATATGATACAAAACTCTAGATGTTATATGTATTACTAACACTAGACATCAAAAAGGAAGAGATAATGTGAAAAATTCATATTTATTTACAGGTATAGTGATTCATGAATTGATAGCAAAGCAGCAGCAGCATGATTACCTCATGGTAGCCTAACCTATACACTAATGAATGAATTGGTATAAAAACTTTATGGCATATAGTATCACATGATATATATAGTCATATTCATCATATAGTATTAGAAACATTGTTACACTAAAAAAAACCACGCTGGGCTTCCCTGGTGGCGCAGTGGTTGAGAGTCCGCCTGCCGATGCAGGGGACACGGGTTCGTGCCCTGGTCCGGGAAGATCCCACATGCCACGGAGCCGCTGGGCCTGTGAGCCATGGCCGCTGAGCCTGCACGTCCGGAGCCTGTGCTCCGCAACGGGAGAGGCCACAACAGTGAGAGGCCCGCGTACTGCAAAAAAAAACAAAAAAACAAAAAAAACCCACGCTTACCTGTTATGATAGGCTGATATGCAGTTTCTCCAACCAAGAGAGAGAGAAGCATTATGTATGGTAATGTAATTCTATGAAAGCAAAGGGGTAAAACAGTAAGAAAACTAACACATTATTAATTTTATATTAAATATCACCTTATGCCTATGTAAGCATAAACTAGTGTCTATAAATATTTTATGCATTCATGACCTACCTTTTTCTTAATTTTTTTTGATATTTCCAGGCTACATGATTCATCTGTGAGCTTTTTCAAATCACTGCAAATCTCCAAAAATTTTTCCAATATATTTATTGAAACAAATTCACATATAAGTGGATCCACACAGTTCAGTCTGTGTTGTTCAAGGGTCAAATGTATTGTGAAATGATCCCCACAAGAAATTTAGTTAACATCCACCACCATATATAGTTACAAATTGTTTTTCTTGTGATGAGGACTTTTAAGATCTGCTCTCTTATCAACTTTCAAATATGCAGTACAGTGTTGCTAACTATAGTCACCATGCTGTACATTATATCTCCATGACTTTATTTTATAACTGGAACTTTGCACCTTGTTTTTACTTTTAAAATTATTTGTAGAGTTCTTACTTTTTAAACTAGATACTCAACTCTTCTTCCATTTTATCTAAAGTTGATACGCTGTCAACTAAAGGAATCATATACAGATTCCAAGCCAGATGATTTTATTCATTTTATACCTTGATTTTTGAATAGCCAAATTTTCTGAAATTACTCATTTAATGGTTAGATAAATGCCAAATCAGTCAAGTCTGCATATGTGTTCAGAGGCTGATCAGAGAAATATAACTAGAATCAAATTAAATTGTTTGAAAATATAATTAAGGAGAATATGTTTTTTAAACATTTTATTTTGACTCTGAATTTCTAGGTAAAGTTACATTTAAAAATTGAGGTCCCAAGGTACTTATTTTCTCTTTTTTGTTTTTATGCCGAACTAAATTTAATTTGAGGTCAGAGGGAGGTCATTTACTTGAGTGCATCCTTTAGCTCATTCTGTGCTAGAACTGTTCGTAGGAAACATAGCTCTGGTTTTTATTAAAATGTTAGATATCTCCTTTTAATGGTTCTATGCACACACATAACAACAGTGTATGATAAAGAATTCTGAAAATAATATATAATAACAAATGGAATTTTCATTTTATTTGATAAATCTGCAAAAAGTTTATATTTAAGAAAGAATAAGTTATGTATGATACTGTGTGAAACTTTACCTGTTTAGAGATTAAAATTTAGTTCTTTTTTTAGTTGAGGGGTTGTCAAATTACAGCCTACAGGCTAAATCCGGCGCCTCCTATTTTTACTGAGATACGGCCATGCTTGATGTTTTATTTACTGTCTGTGGTTGCTTTTGTGCTAAGATGGTAGAAATGAGTTGTCATGACTAAGACTGATTAGCCTACAAAGCCTAATAAATAAATGATTTACCATTCTGCTCTTTACAGGAATAGTTTGCTGATCCCTTATTTAGTTTATACATTTATGTAGTGGCATTTGTTCCTAATCCTGTATTCTTTATTTATTTTTAAATTTAACATTTCATTTTGAAATAATCTGACTTCAAAAAGTTGCAAAATGTCACCCAACTTCCCCAAATCTTAACATTTTACATAACCATAGTCCAGTTATCAAAACCAGGAAATTAACACTTATCAGTGCTTAATCTACAGAGTTTATAAAGATTTCACTGCCTGTCCCATGCGTACCATTTCTCTGCTCCAGGATTCAATCCAGGATCCCATATTGCATTTATTGTCATGCTTCTGTAGTTTCCTCCAGTCTGGGACAGTTTCTCAATCTTTATCTTTCTAGACCCTGATGAGTTTGAAAACTGACTGGTTATTTTGTGGAATGTTTGAATTTGTCTATTATTTCCTCACAATTAAACCCAGGTGATGCATTTTTTTAAAGTCTTTATTTTTTAAGAGCAGTTTTCAGGTTCACAGCAAAAATGAGAAGGTGGTTCAGGGGTTTTACATATGCTCCCTGTCCCCACACATGTACAGCCTCCCTTGTAATCAGTACCCCCGCCCCCCCCACCCCGAGTGGTCCATTTGTTACAATTGATGAACCTACATTGACACATCATCACCCACAGTCCATAGTTTACATTAGAGTTCACTCTAGGTGTTGTATGTTCTGTGGGTTTGGATAAGTTTATAATGACATGCATCTTCCATTACAGTATCATATCAAGTAGTTTCACTGTCCTAAAAATCCATTGATCTTTTTACCATCTTCTTAGTTTTGTCTTTTCCAGAATGTCATATAGTTGGATTCATACAGTATGTAGCCTTTCCAGCTTGACTTCCTTCACTTAGTACAATAGTATACATTTAAGGTTCCTCCATGTCTTTTCATGGCTTAATAACTCATTTCTTTTTAGTGCTGAATAATATTTCATTGTGTAGATGTACCACAGTTTATTTACGCATTCACCTGCTGAAAGACATCTTGGTTGCTTCCAAGTTTTGGCATTATGAATAAAGCTGTGTCCTGGTTTTTGTGTGGACGTAAGTTATCAGCTCCTTTGGGTTAAATACCAAGGAACATGATTGCTGGATCATATGGTAAGAATATGTTTAGTTTTGTAAGAAACTGCTGAACTGTTTTCTAAAGTGACTGTACCATTTTGCATTCCCACCAGAAATGAGTGAGAGTTGTTGTTGCCCCATATCCTTACCACCCTTTGGTGTTGTCATTGTTCTGGATTTTGGTCATTCTAATAGGTGTGTAGTGGTATCTTGTTTTTTAAATTTACATTTGCCTGATGACATATGATGTGAAGTATCTTTTTATATGCTTATTTACCAGCTGTTGATCTTTTCTGGTGAGGTGTCTTTTAAGGTCTTTGGCCCATTTTTCCATCAGGTTGTTTGTATATTTTGGATAAGCCTTCTTTATCAGATGTGTCTCCCGCAGATATTTTCTCCCAGTCTGTGGCTTTTCTTTTCATTATCTTGACAGTGTCTTTTACAGAGCCAAAGTTTTTCATTTTAATGAAGTCCAGCTTATCAGTTATTTCTTTCATTGTGCCTTTGGTATCATATCTAAAAAGTCATTGCCAAACCCAAGGTCGTCCAGATTTTCTTCTGTTATCTTCTAGGAGTTTCATAGCTTTGCATTTTACATTTAGGTCAGTGATCAGTTTTCAGTTAATTTTTGTGAAGGTCTGTGTCTTTTTTCCATGTGGATGTCCAGTTGTTCCAGCACCATTTGTTGAATCAGCCGTCTTTGCTTCTTTGTATTGCCTTTGCTTCTTTGTCAAAGATCAGTTGACTCTATGGGGGTCTATTTCTGGACTCTTTTTACTATTCCGCTGATCTATTTGTCCATTTTTTTTTCTCCAATAGCACGCTGTCTTGATTACTGTCGCTTTACAGTAAGTCTTGAAGTTGGGTAGTGTCAGTTAGTCAAAAGAACTTTGTTCTTCTTCAGTATTGTGTTGGCTATTCTAGGTCTTTTGCCTCTCCCTATAAATTTTAGAATCAGTTTGTTGATACCGACAAAAAAACTTGCTGGGATTTTGATTGGTATTGCAGGTGATGCATTTGTGGCAGGAATACCACAGAAGTGATGATGTGCCCTTCTCAGTGCATCGTATCAGGAGGCACATGGTACTGATATGTCTCATCACTGGTGATGGTTATACCTCTGATCACTTAGTTAAGGTGGTGTTTGCCAGACTTCTCAACTGTAAAGTTACTGTTTTCCCCTTTGTAATTCGTATGTATTTTGTGGAGAGATACTTCATGACTATGTAAATATCCTATTTTCCATCATACTTTTGCTCATTAATTTTACCATCCATTGGTGATTTTTTGCTTTAGTTGTTACTGTGGTGTTGGCCAAGTAGTGACTTTTTGGTTTGTTTTTGGCCATGCTGTGTGGCTTGTGGGATCTCAGTTCCCTGACCAGGGATTGAACCCAGGCCATGGCAGTGAAAGCACCGAATCCTAACTGCTGGACCACCAGGGAACTCCCCAAGTAGTGATTTTTAAAAACTTTTTTCATTATTTCTTCTGTACTCATTAACTGAAATTTGACTGTAAAGAAGAACTTTCCCTCCTTGCCCACTTATGTCTGTTTCTGTTGAGTTATTTATATCATTATGGTCTCGTATATTTGTTTTATGGTTTATAATCCATTGCTGTTTATGTCGCTCAAATTGTCCTGTATTTAAATCCTCTTCTCTTTATAAATAAAACTTGGATACAGCCAATTATAATACACTGCATGACAGAATGACTGAGAGTAGTGGAATTTTATGACTTTGCTAATAACATATGTAACAAATATAATAATAAAGTAGTACATTTGAGCTTGAATAAAGCCTCAATAAACCTACTCCAAAGAAGGTTGGGGCTAATTTTAAGACTTTAAAGTGTGGAGAGAATCATTAAAATTTGAGTCCCCCTTACTCACCCTGGCTTGCACTCCTGTTTGACTCATGTATTTCTGTCTCCCTCCCCCTCCCCCTCCCCCCTACAGTGGACTCTGTGTAAGCTTTCTTTAGCATTGGGTTTCTGAATTGCACTTTTGAAAAATGTCACAGTGTCCCACTGGCTAAGCCATATGTTTACCTTTATTTGGTCTTGCAGATGTCCACAAAATGTAAGCACTTATTAAAGGCTGATTGTTTCTCTTGGCCTCTCTGAAATTTTTCTCAGTTTGTTGATAGTGAAATTGTGATCCGTTATTCTGTAAATTAAGAAACTTTAGAGTCAAAAATACTATCCTTCATAAAAAATTTTTTTTCTTGAGTTGTATAGTTTTTTTCCCCCATTTGTATTGATTACAATAAACTTTTAAAGAAGCTTGCAATTTACTATATGTAATAGAGAATCTAGAACAGACAGATCTTGAGTCCCCAGAGGGGATTTTTATCTGCAAATTTACCAAATGCAGTCATATGTGAAAGAGACTGTCCCCACAGACCTTGGTCCCCAACCCCTTACCTTTGGAGTCCTGGCTTGCTCCCTTTGGGTTCACAGAAGTGTTGTGAATTAGGGAGCAAGTGGTCTCTGAGAGATGCATTTGAAAGATTTTGGGATGACTGGTACTGTTTTTCTTTTCCATCAGCATGGATAATTGAGAATTGATCATTTATTATAACTAATCATTCTTAGGAATACATAGCAGTCAAAATTCCTGGGACTTTCAATATTTTTCCCTTTGGTGTTTTCACTAAATTGGCAGGTTTACGTGCTAAGTATTTCTAGCTGCTGTCTTTTCCCCATTCATAATTACTGAAATTTATCCTGGGAGATATTTTAAAAATGTCCTGGATATTTTTGTTAAACTTATTTCAGACCAGGTTAAGGGCAAGAACACCAACTTTATTTGGAGAAAAAAAGACAGTTTGTGTTGGACTTCCCTGATGGCGCAGTGGTTAAGAATCCGCCTACCAGTGCAGGGGACACGGGTTCGATCCCTGGTCTGGGAAGATCCCACATGCCGTGTAGCAACTAAGCCGGACTACTGAAGTGAGTGATTTAATGATTCAGTGCCACAACTACTGAAGCCCACGCACCTGGAGCCCATGCTCCGCAACAAGAGAAGCCACCGCAATGAGAAGCCTGCGCACCACAATGAAGAGTAGCCCCCCCCCCGCTTGCCGCAACTAGAAAAAGCCCGCATGCAGCAACGAAGACCCAACATAGCCAAAAATAGATAAATAAATACTTTTTAAAAAAGAGTTTATGTTTAATAGGATGTTTAAAATGGAAATATTAGCATCAAAAGTCTCTTTATTCCGTTGTTTGTTATCACTGGCTATAATGGATGATAGGTATAAGCTGCTTTTCATTGGTTTGAGCTACCGTATTTCCTTCGGAGTTTAATTTGAGCTAATAGTACAGGATTTGAAAGGAAAAAGCCAAGCAGGCCATTGTAATTGTAAACAGCTGAAGCTGGCCCCAGTCTAAAAAGGTGGTAAGATAGTAGGTTGTAGGGCTTCGACAAAGTTAAGTGGACACCCCATTTTTATTTTATTTTATTTATTTATTTATTTATTTAGGTACGCGGGCCTCTCCCGTTGCGGAGCACAGGCTCCGGACGCGCAGGCTCAGCGGCCATGGCTCACGGGCCCAGCCGCTCTGCGGCATGTGGGATCTTCCTGGACCGGGGCACGAACCCGTGTCCCCTGCATCGGCAGGCGGACTCTCAACCACTGCGCCACCAAGGAAGCCCTCGGACTTTTCTTGTTTTTGATGCTGTACATTTTTTTTAACCAGCCAATCAAGTATATGGACCAGACTTGACCCATGGGCTTTAAGGTTGCAAGCTGTGGATTAATTCCATACTCAGTGTGATTTTCTCAGTTGACTGGAGTCACTTTGTGTACCTTGAGTATTATATGATGGGGTCAAATTGTAGGATTAATTTGATGAGCAAAGTATGGATAGAAGAAACTGGTTTTTCCATTATTATTATTTTTTTTTGCGGTACGTGGGCCTCTCACTGTTGTGGCCTCTCCAGTGGCGGAGCACAGGCTCTGGACGCGCAGGCTCAGCGGCCATGGCTCACGGGCCCAGCCGCTCTGCGGCATGTGGGATCTTCCCGGACCGGGGCACGAACCCGTGTCCCCTGCATCGGCAGGCGGACTCTCAACCACTGCGCCACCAGGGAAGCCCTTTTCCATTATTTTTGAGTTTAGTATTGAAAATTATATAACTCACTGTAATTATAGATAAAAAGGGGATTCCAGTACTGTCTTTTGTGACCACTAATAAACCTCTATTAATGTATACTTAGTCTAACACATTGCTTTTTCTCTGGATAGCAAGCTGGTTAGAGGAATGTTCAGGAGCAGTTGAGGCTGGTCGGCTGGTAGATTGTTTGGATTCTGATAGAAGAAATCCTGCACTGCGGGTGCAAGTGGGAAAATGTGGTATTCTCCATGGTAACGGTCAGGTTAATGAATGGGCAAGCCAGAGATATTTTGACCTTTGTCTTTCAACTAACCTCAGGTGAGGGTTTGTGTAGCAGAGATTGCAAATTGGCTTAAAGGCAAGAATTTGAATGTTCTGGATACGCAGGTATTCTCCACTCTTCCCTGTCGTCTTGACTTTACTTAGAAATTAGTAACCTATCTACCTCTTGTGGAGATTTGAGTTTGTGATACCTGTAAGGTCTGCCAGGAATAGCTGTGTACTTGGATAGTATACCTGATCAGGTTTCCAGTATTATTTGCTTAGGGGGAAAATCATATGCATTTTTCGGTAGAAATATTGAGTCATTACTTATATTTATTTTGGCCATATAATGTCTGAACAGGGGCTTTTTGGAGTGAAATTAATAATAGGCTCAGACAGTAGGCTTACTCTGGCATTATCTCAGGCAAACTGGGACATATAGTTACCCTAATTATATCTTTTTAAGACTCTTTAGTGTGGTTCCTCCTGTTTTCAAGTTGAAATAATATATGTAGCTTTTGACTGTTAAAAGCTTCCAAAAGAGTGGTTCCACCTGACTTAATTTTGACAACTTACAGGAAACCATGAAGTAGAAGTGCTGATTTAATGTTTGATTTGAATATGTGTTTGTATGTTTCATTGATCCTATATTATTTTCTGTTGCGTAATTGTCACAAAGCATATAAGTTGAAAAGAAAACTTGTCTGTTTTTGAGAGTACTGCTTTCTTTGATAACACATGACTATATTTTTAAAATCATGTTTAAAAACACATAACATAAAATTTACTATCTTTACGGTTATAACTGCACATCTCAGTAGTATTAAGTATATTTATATTGTTGTGAAAGAAATCTCTATTATAACTTTTTCATCTTGTAAAACTGAAACTTTATATCCAATAAACAACTCCCTTTACCCCTCTCCCCACCATCTGACAGCCACCATTCTACTTTCTGTTTCTATGAATTTGACTATGTTAGGTACCTTTTATATTTGTAATCATACAGTATTTGTCTTCTTGTGATTGGCGTATTTCACTTAGCATAATATCTTCAAGGTTCATCTGTGTTGTATTGGGTTGGCCAAAAGGTTTGTTCGGTTTTCCCATAAGATGGCTCTAGTGGCGCTTAGTTGTCTTTAACTTCATTTGAAACAATTTTGTTGGATTGTATTGTGACAGCTGTCATATCAGCGTGCATGTAAAAAAACTTACCAAAATTGGTGAATTTTTGTGTAGCCATTTTAATATTGAAGATGGAAGAAAAACAACACTTGTGGCATATTATGCTTTATTATTTCAAGAAAGGTAAAAACACAACTGAAACGCCAAAAAAAATTGTGCAGTGTATGGGGAAGGTACTGTGACTGATCAAATGTGTCAGAAGTGGTCTGCGAAGTTCCTTGCTGGAGATTTCTCTCTGGATGAAGATGCTCCACGGTTGAGTAGACCAGTTGAAGTTGATAGCAATCAAATCGAGACATTAATTGAGAACAATCAACATTATACCACGCAGCTCTTACACATAGTGCTGCTATGAACATGGGTATGCAAATACCTCTTCGAGACTCTGTTTTCAATTTTTTTGGATATATACATAGAATTATAACTGCTGAGTCATATATAGTGGTTCTATTTTTAATTTTTTAGGAAACTTCATACTGTTTTTCATAGCACTGCACTATTTTACAGTCCTACCTACAGTGCACTAGGGTTACAGTTTCTATACATCCTTACCAACACTTGTAATTTTCTTTTTTTTTTTTTCATGGTAGCCATTCTGATGGGTGTGAGGTGATAGGTGATTGTGGTTTTGATTTGCATTTCTCATGATTAGTGATGTTGACCATCTGTTCATATGCTTACTTGGTGGCCATTTGTGTATTATCTTTGGAGAAATGTCTGTTCGCATTCTTTCCCATATTTTAATCAGGTTATTTGATTTTTGTTGTTGTTGAGTGTTGGAGCTCTTTATATATTCTGGATACTAACCTCTCATTACATAAACGATTTGTAAATATTTTCTTCCATTCTATAGGTTGCTTCCTTACTCTGTTGATTATGTCCTTTGAGGGACAAAATCTATTGGGATATTCATAGGGATTTTGATGAATCTGTAGATTGCTTTGAGCAGTATGGACATCTTAACAATATTAAATTTTCCATCCCCTGGGCACGGGTGTCTTTCCATTTAGTTGTGTCTTTAAACTTTAAACTCTGAATTTTACTTTTTGTGCTGCAGACTGTTAGTAGTTATGTCTCATAGGTCTTTCACGCAAAGGTGAGATGCATTCTATAACTCACTTTAGAGCTGTGACTAGAAATGCTTGGTATGTGGTTCTTTAAAAAATTGTTTTAAAAGATGCAAAAGGGTGGTATATATCTTTCTAAAAAGTGAGTTTATACTTCAGCATTTAAAAAAATTGACACAATGTTTTGTTGTTGTTGTTGTTGTTTTTTTGCGGTATGCGGGCCTCTCACTGCTGTGGCCTCTCCCGATGCAGAGCACAGGCTCTGGACGCGCAGGCTCAGCGGCCATGGCTCACGGGCCCAGCCGCTCCGTGGCATGTGGGATCCTCCCGGACCGGGGCACGAACCCGTGTCCCCTGCATCGGCAGGTGGACCCCCAACCACTGCGCCACCAGGGAAGCCCGGAACAGTGTTATTTTAAAGTTCAGTTCTATTGTTCTGTCAAAATACTACTACAGCATATTATGTCAGTTAGAAAAATAACTTTATCATATTCTAAGATAATGAACATGAGACCCAAAGTGATCTTTCTGAATGATTGTTTAAAATGCTGTTTCTTTAAATTCTCCAATATTTAGAAGTCGTTGGAGTTCTGGAGTGGGTGGAAGTGGAGGAGGATCCTCTGGTAGGTCGTCAGCTGGAGCTCGAGATTCTCGCCGACAGACTCGAGTAATTCGGACGGGACGGGATCGAGGATCTGGGCTTTTGGGCAGTCAACCCCAGCCAGTTATTCCAGCATCTGTGATTCCAGAGGAGCTGATTTCACAGGTATGGATCTTGTAGAACAATTAACGTAAGATAGCAGGACAGGGTGAGGTTTAACTAAATATAGCAGGCTGTAGTCATGATTTATATCATGAACTGTGAAATACTGGTTTTCTGTATTGATCCTAGGAAGCTGATTTTAATAAAGAAGTTATGAAAAAGATAATTAGCATAGTACTCTATTTTTTATTTCAGGCCCAAGTCGTTCTACAAGGCAAATCCAGAAGTGTCATTATTCGAGAACTTCAGCGAACAAATCTTGATGTAAACCTTGCTGTAAATAATTTACTTAGCCGGGATGATGAAGATGGAGATGATGGGGATGATACAGCCAGTGAATCTTATTTGCCTGGAGGTTGGTTGATCACCATCATGGTTTTCTCATCTCTGAAGGGAGAGATTTTTTTTTGACTGGGGAATGGAATTTTAAAGTGCAGTAGATTTGCTGACTGTTCTTTCCAAGGTGGTAGGTATTTCTCACTGTAGTGTTTGATTTGATGGTAAAATTCTCTTTAAGGGAAAATGTTTTTGCTCAGTGGACTTGTGTTTGGTCCTATAAAGACATGGATGTATGTGCATGTCTTTATCACTGGCTGACAGATGACTGGAATGTTGTATTTTGATGCCCTTATTACTGAATATGGAATAACTGAACTGCATTTAGATTTTGACTTTCTGTGATGTCACAAGAATCTTCAATAGTGATCTTTTTTTCTTGTGGTAATTTAGTAGTTAGCCCAAGCAACAATCATGCAATTGATGTTCCTTAAAATCTGTGTTAATAACGTTAATTTTATTTCCTAGGTAGTTACTGCTTTTCTTCTCAGGTTATGTCAGTAGTCAGTCCCTGATTTTAATGTTTTAATTTTCAGGGATTTTTCAATGGTCTGCAGATTTTTTTCTCTATATCTGCTTCATTTATGTTTGTTTCTGTTTATAGAGGATCTTATGTCTCTTCTTGATGCTGACATTCATTCTGCCCACCCAAGTGTCATTATTGATGCAGATGCCATGTTTTCTGAAGACATTAGCTATTTTGGTTACCCTTCTTTTCGTCGTTCATCACTTTCCAGGCTAGGCTCATCTCGAGGTAATTTTGCATTTATTTCTTTGTGATTGTTGGCTGACTCTATGGAGAGATAGTGGTAGAATTCATTGTATTTGAACTTTTAATATTACAGTAGACGAAATCATTACTTGATAGTGTTTTTGGATGCTTTGGCATTAAAATAGTTACTTTTGAGTTTGAAGAGCCACACTAGAACTTTAGAGATGATCTTATCAACATAGTAGCATATATGTAAAGGGTTACAACTTACCTAACTGTATTTTTAATTAGGAATATGGATTCTGAAGTAAAAGCAGAATTCTGCTTTACGGTGACATGCAGCATTCAGATAACAAGTCTCTTTAGTTTATTTGATTAAAATAAAGTGATTATTTTGTTCATTTTAAACCCTGGTTAGATGGAAGAGTGAAATATGAAAAGACTTATTAGAATGAGATTGATCAATAGTAAATATATAGAAATGCTTATTATACTAAAATGATATTTTCAGAAGTTTGAAATCTTGAAAAGGTATAGTACACAGTAGAGTTTAGAAAGAAGATTTTGAAATCATACAAATATAAACCTTTCTCTGTGTATGTTGATGTGGATTTAGCTTGCATTTTAACTTTTGTAAGTCAGTATTTTTACTTTCCAGAATGTAAAACTGCTTGATTGAAGTAACAGGCAAGAATCAGATATATTATTTACTTATCATTAGTAAACTGGAAAGGATGCTGTTTTATATTAAGACCTTACTGCAAATACCTAGTACTTGAAAGCAGTTTTAAAATAACAGACTTACGATGATCTTTTAGTGTACTGAACCTATTATGTAATGGCTTAAAAATTTTAAAAAAATAAGTGCATATTTTACTGCCTAAAATGCATCAAGTATTGCATTTAAGATAGTCAATATCTAACACAAAACTCCTTCTAAATTTCTCCCTTTTGCTTTTCCTTAGGTCATTCTATGTGGGCATCTGTTTTACTTTGAACCATATGAAATTGGTGGTACTTGACCATGTTAGATCTGCATGGATGGCAGTTTTATATGGTTCAACTTAATATTGTTTTTAATCCTTACTATCCAAGTCTTGGAAAGTTTATTTTGGTTGCCTATTTAAAAAATAATATGTGAGCAAGCTGAAAAAAACTGGTTTTAAAAAGTTTGTAGGCCAGTTTCAGGGGAAGCATTTTTGTAAAGTAATCTTTCTATAAAGATTCTCAAAAGAAAAATTCTGTCTAGTTTCTCAGAAATTTTAAGACTTTTCCATAAAAATCCAGCCTGTAAAATTACTCTAAACAAGGGCTTGGATTATCAAAAGTTTTATAGTTAATGGATTTTTATTTTACCCTTTTCAAGATTTGGTTGTTGTTTTTTTTTTTTAATCTGTATGTGTAGACTCTCTAACAAATACTCTTTTTTGGTCTATGTATCTAACGTGTTAAAATTTTAATTTATGAATATTTTCTAATAAATTTAAGTTACGGTAAACATTTTTAATGAAAGCCAAAAATTTAAAACTCCATTTAAAAAATCCAAAATCCAGTTTAAAATAAAGCACTTCTGCTCTAAAAGCATATAGTTGGAATTCAGAAAAGTCTGCCTCTACATAGTGCTTAAAAATACTAGTTTATAATTTTCATACATTCACTTGAAAGAGTTAATGTTTTGAATGTTGCATGTCAAGCTTATTAGGTATACATTTACATTAAGTTCTTGTGAGTGGATAAACTGCTG
The DNA here is from genome assembly GCF_964270905.1 of Leucopleurus acutus. Taxonomy (NCBI): domain Eukaryota; kingdom Metazoa; phylum Chordata; class Mammalia; order Artiodactyla; family Delphinidae; genus Leucopleurus; species Leucopleurus acutus. The sequence continues at coordinate 49,489,061 of NC_139159.1, read as the reverse complement.
TTAGTTGCATCCTGAAGGGTCTTTACTAGAGAGTGGCTTACTTTTATCCCACTGGTGTGACCCAATTGCATACCAGTTCTCCTTCTTCCCTTAGAGAGAGACTCTGAGCTGTTGCGTGAACGTGAATCCGTTTTACGTTTACGTGAACGAAGGTGGCTTGATGGAGCCTCATTTGATAATGAAAGGGGCTCTACCAGCAAGGAAGGAGAGCCAAACTTGGATAAGAAGAATACACCTGTTCAAAGTCCAGTGTCTCTAGGAGAAGATTTGCAGTGGTGGCCTGATAAGGTATTTGAAAAGAAACCCCACCCATCCTTTCCATTTTAACTGAATTCCTGGCACTCCCCTCCACCCCGCCAAAAAGGTTTCTGTTTTATTTCAGATTTTCGTACTGTCATTTAAAATGCAGAGATAGGAATTCCCTGGCCGTCCAGTGGTTAGGACTCTATGCTTCCACTGCAGGGGTCATGGGTTCGATCCGTGGTCACGGAACTAAGATCCTGCATGCTGCATGGCGCGGTCAGAAAATAAAAAATAAAAATAAAATGCAGACATAAAGTGATATTTTTGTTTTGTTTTAAATATAAGTAGATCATCTTTATTTGACAGTACAGGAGTCGTTTTAAGGAGATGTGTTCAGTGGTACTATTTCTTTTTCTACTTGATGAAGTAAATCAGAGAAATAAGGATGGTAGTTCCAGATAATATATCAGCATTCTGTTTCAAGATTTCTTTTCTGGTGGTAATTATACCAGTAACGAATGGTATATTTCTTGATAGGAATTTGTTTTGTACTGTCAAGAGTACCCCATTTTCTGCAGGGCAGGTTTCTGGTCATTGTTACAAGCATGCATGTCAGGGCAAGATTAGGGATCTGTGTTTCTTTGATTTTAGCTTTCCCGTTTGATGGCAGTGAATTCTGACAGGCCCTTTGCTCTAAAAGCTGTGGGAGACAAAGCAGGCTGAACAGGAATGGACTGGGGGAATTATGCTCTGCATCCTGAGTGGTAGTACAATGACTAGCTTCTAGAAAGCATGCAGGATTTAAGTTGATTTGAATCTGTAAAAATCCATCACTGCTACAAGTGAAACAGAGTTGACACATTCTTTTATTTTACTTTTATTTTTATTGGGGTGTAATTGATTTACAGTATTGTGTTAGTTTCAGGTGTACAGCAAAGTGAATCTGTTATACAAATACATATATCCACTCTTTTTTAGATTCTTTTCCCATATAGACATAGTCTATTGATGGTGTGTAGGTTTCACTGTCTTAAGTGATTGGTAATTTATCTTCAAAGGCTCCTGTAGGAAGCCATGGGTTTTTCACCTGTTTTTTGGAGTGCCTGTTTCTTATTTCCAGAGCCAGTTGGATAGGAACTTTTCTAAAGTAGAAGTAAAAGAAGATAAGAACTTGAAGGTTATCTCTAGCAGATAAGGAGATTCTGATGTAGATTTCTTTTCTTTCTTTGAAGTTGAATTTGGGATATTAAAGGAAAAATATTTAGTGTTCTGAATTTGTTTATATTTCATAGTTATTGTGACTCTTGATGTAGTTCATTTATTTTCCTCTGTATTCAGCTCATGTGGAAAGCTTGAATGCAAGAAGGAACATGAATTTCAATCAGCCTCTTTGTAAGCAAAAGGTTATTCTGTTTTCTTTGGCAGCTGACAGACTTTCCCTGAATTGCATTCTCTTACTTATTTCCATAAAACTAGAAATGTTCCAGTTTCTACTTTTACTTCATATGGTAGAAGGTGATTTAAACCATTGGGCTTTTTCTTTTTCATTTCTTTTTTTTCCCCTACATTGTTCTTTGTTTCCTGTTTCTCTTGCCTTGATCATGCTAGAGCTGTGTCTATGTCATATTGGCAGGAAGTAATAGAGGACTCATTAATCTTGTTTTAATAGTGCCATTGCATACATATTAGTGTAGGCTTCTTTGTCACACATCTGAAAGTGTTTTGAGCAGTATGAGTTTAGCAAGCTTTTTCCCTGGCCAGTGTACCCTCTGTTAGAGTTAGCCGGTCTTTGTTGGCCTTTACTGATAGGCATGGTTTTGGGTATAGCTTGTTTTCAGAGACAGTTACTAAATGCATCGTAAAATCTTGACACTGTACAGGTCTTACGTACTTAGTGTGTTATTTCCTTCGTTTGTTTAGACATTGAATGAAGGAGAAATAGCAGTGTGTGCAACAAAGTATATCCTACCTATACCTTTTTTTTCCTATTAAAGAAAAACCTAATTTAAAATGTCACTGAAGAACTACTTTTTATTAGCTTGTGATTGAAATTTAGACATCAAAAATTTCAGTTCAGGGAAAGAAAACAGCATAAACCTAATTAAGCTGTTAAGCATTATCCCAGTTATCAACAAACCACTAGATGATTGTTTTGCAAGGCTGAATGCTACAGTCAGAAAGAGAATGCAGAGAGTTGTTAAAGGGAAAAAAGACCTTGCTTTTAGAACAGTGTGCAAAATGATCATACAGGGGCATAGGATACATTCCACATGAAGAAACAGGCATTATGTGGGGCCTTCTTAGTCCTCCAGAATTGGGGGTGGTGATCCCTGAGGAGGAGAAAAGGGCTTTGGGGCAAACTTGATAGGAGATGGAGAGGTAGGTGGAGAGAGCAGGGAGGTATAGGGCGTCAGCACGCACTGTTTGGAGGTAGTCTCTCTGTCTCTTTTGCTTTCTCGCTCTCTCCCTTTTTTTTTTGTTTTTTTTGGGGGGTGGGGGGGTGGGAAGAGGATGTCCCAGCTTAATTTCAGAAATGACCTAAATTGTAAGATTGGATAGTATCCATGGTATTTTTCATTCTTCCTTTTGTTAGAGTGCCTGAGAAATTCCACTGTTAAATTATCTGGAATAATTTTGACTTTCCCACCACCTATTTAGAGGAACAGCTACTTCTTCAAAATTTCACCATTTTCTAGGCTAATAAAGCTCCCTTAATGGTGGAATGAATGTTCTCTTTAAGCCTTTACAGTATAATCTTAAATTGAAAATATTTGAGGTAACCTTAAACTTTATTTCCATAAATTATTTTGATTTAAATGTCAAAACTAGTATAAAAGCATAATTGGTAACCCTTGTGCACTGTTGGTGGGAATGTACATTGGTTCAGCCACTGTGGAAAACAGTAGGGAGGGTCTTTAAAAAATTAAAAACAGAGCTACTGTATGATTTAGCAATTCCACTTCTGGGTATTTATCTGAAGAAAATGAAAACACTAACTCGAAATACATTTACCCCCATGTCTATTGCAGCATTGTTTACAATAGCCAAGATATGGAAGCAACCTAAGCATCCATCAGTGGATGGGGACACACATGCACACCTGATTGAGTAGCCTTGGTTAAATGCATATTGTGTGTTAGGCCTTTTGTTCAGGTGTTAGGGTGAGAGTTTTGTAGAAAGGCAGAACAATGATGTTAATACTTTGGTGTTAAGTACCATAATGGAATTAGGTATAAGAGGCTTTGGGGAATCACAGGAGGCCAGACTGATTACTAAGAGTTACTTTGATGGGAAGGTGCAATCTTTTAATTAGGCAGTTATCTAACATGGCTCCATTTTCACTTCTCAGTCATTTTTGGAATTTAATTTTCTCAGATTAGAAATTTAGTTCTGTGTTGCTGAATGTCTACATTTACGTTGTAACTATATATATATATATGTATGTATGTATATATATATATATATATATACACACATACATATATATACCAACCTACTTCCAACAAGAATCTAAAGTGACTGATAAGAGAATAAAAAATGCAGCCACAATAGTAACAAAGACTGTTAAAAGTAAGAATGCAAAGGTAAGAGCTAAGTAGTAAATGCTGAAGGGAAAGGGCCGAGAAAACTTACACGGAAATCCATACTAAGTCAATCTGAAGTTGAACATAAAAACTTCTGCTTTGTGCCCTGTAACAAAACAAACCCTTTCAGATTAGAAAATGCACACATCCTTTATTTCCAGTAAGCTCCCAGAGAAGAATTTGACAAAAGTTGTTTGGTGGGTGATGAAGAAACGAAACTGATTCAGCAAGTCAGTATTGTTAATTTACAGTCGTATCGCTTACTGTTCGGGATCTATTTTCATATAGTTTAGGGAAAATAAGAAAATTTATTCTCCACCAGCCTTTTGAATTGTAGAGTTGTGTGTTATTCTCAAGTTTCTTTGAATGGTGTTGAGAGGAAATAGTCCCATGACGTTTGGCTCCTTAAATTATTTGAAGCAGCCATCACTGTTGGGACCAGTTGATCAAATTTGTTGGTCATTCTGCTTCGCCTTCAAGGTTCTAGAAGAGGAAGTTGGGTGAGGAAGGTCTTTTTTTTTTTTTTAAATCGACATATGGAAGCTTCCAGGAAGTATCTGTTAAAAGTTGGCTAGGTGTGTCACAAATGTACTTTAATAATGAAGTAAGAGCAAAAGGAGAAGACGTCATAAAGAGGAAGAGAAGCCAGGCATAAGGAGAAAATGGAAACCTAGATAGGTAAGGAGAAGTGAAGTGTGAATAAGGACAGTTAACAAATTGTGCCATGTAACCTGTAGTTGTATAGCATCCATTTCAGCCATAATACACAGCACATTGCAGTTAGAATTGGTACTTAATGGGAAAACTAGTGTTTGCTGATAGTAGGAAAATTTAAAAAAAGAAAACCAAGGTTTGTAGGGAGAAATTTAGGAATAATAAGACCAATTTTTAAAAAAATGTAAGTCACTAGATGAAATTAATAGGAGTTCATGTTGCTATGCTGAATGACCTTTTTCTTTTTCTTTTAAAGCTTTGGCTTTTTAAGGTAATTTTTATCATATTTTTGACATTTTCCATCTGTCTTTAGGGAGGGATTCCTCATTTGGTTGATCTTTAATGTTCAGACAGTTGCAAATTTATTGATTAGATTCAGCTTCTAAAGGATTCGTTTTGTTTAAAAAAAAAAAATAGAGCTACAAACTACTGATCTTAACGGAAATGTGCATATCCACCTTTTCCAGTTGGATTGAAGCAGGGCCCAACTTGCTCAGAAGCAGCCATTAGTATTTCATCAAAACGATAAAAGCCTTGTCTTCTATGATATTATGAAGTGTGTGAGCTAAAATACTGTTTCTTTGTGTGTATTTGGTTGCTTTGTATTTCTCCACCTACTGATCTAAATCAGGCAAGAGACAATAGGTGATTTTTCCATCATCTTCCTTTGGTTGGTGGTTTTGCCATCTCTCCACATTTGTCCATAATGGATTTTCAGGGCCTTCAGGGTTCACTTAGCTCATTCAGGACTAATGAGCTGGGGAACATTGGTCCATCCTTGAAGGATATAGGCAAGTCAGTTCTGAGAGTGCCTCACACACCATGCTGTGGCTATAGGGATGAATTGTTTAGGATTGTACTGCTCTGGCAGAGTTTTTACTCAAAAAGTTTGAGTTGAGATGAATTTGTTCCTTCAGTTGTCAGTGTGCTCCTACTATGTGCCAAGCACCAAGCTGGCCTGTGGGAATGTAGAGGTGAATTCGTTATGGACCTTCCCATAGGCAACTCATTGGGGAAGACAGACATTCACATACAATGAAATGTGTTCACAGTATGACCAGTGCTAGACTGAAGGTGTGAATACAGTATTTATAGGGGCTCAGAGTGGGGAATGACTAACACCACCTGAGAGATGTGGCAAAGACTTCACAGAGGAGATGACATTTAAGCAGCATTTTTAAGGTCAAGTAGGCATTAACCAAGATGCAGAGGCATTCCAAACACGTCAAGTATGGGCCTAGAGTCAGGAACGGTCAGGGTGTGTTTGCGGAGCAGTGAGAAATTCAGAATTGCTGCTCTGTGGTGGGAGAAGGAGAAGAGCAGGGTGGAGAAGACCAGAGAGCCCTAGACAACTTGCCAAAGAGTTAGGATGTTGTTCTGCCAGCAAAGTTCTTAGAGCAATGACATGATGAGATTGGTGGGGTTTGGTTTTGTATATTTTTAGGGAGACGAGCACTATTGGCACAGTGGGAGAAAGATAGGAATAGTAAAAATCTAGAGTCAGTTAAGAGACTGCTAGAATTGTTGTAGAAGGGAATTGTGAGGCTCTCAACCAAAGCAGTGACAGGGAGGATGGATGAAGGGAAGAATGTTCGAGGAAGTTGAGACAAAGTATAGCATTGGTTTGCTAGTCACCATCTGGTTAAGAGAAGAGGAAGAGTTGAAGAGAGGGCCCAGGTTCCCTTGTTGCCCTCCTGTTACTGGGTGGGTGGTAGATGTCATTCATGGAGACAGGGACTACAGGGGACATGTAGCTTTGGAGGAGACGATGAATTCATTTTGGAGATGGTAGGGTGCTTTTCAGACATCCAGGCAGTTAATCTGCAGGTTAGTCTGCAGATAGAAGATTTACATGTTTAAAAGCGTAGCGCCCCAGTGGATACAGTCACTTAGGCTGAGGGTGGAACATCATTTGAATAAACGGACAAGGACAGAATCTGGGTCAGGGAGTACGTGGTGGTACAAGGAAGGTGGAGAAATTACTGTAGTCATGACGATAGGAGGAAGACCAGTAGAGAGTAGTGACCTGTCAACAAGGGAGAGGAGAGGTTCTAGAACTGGTGATGACCAGGGTCCAACGGTTCAAAGAGTTTGAAGAGAAGATGGATTGGTTCAATGCACGGGGCATCGATAAGGCTGTTGCAAGAGCAGGCGTGGCTGTCAGTGCGAGCCGGTGAGGTGAGACGGACGCCGGGTGACAGTTCACTTCTCCGGGCCTAAGGCTGAAGGGCAGGCGGGTTTGGACGGTTGTGGAGGTAATGAGAGAGGGTTGTGTCCACTGTGTGTGGTGAGTTGTCCTTAGATAGTAGAGAGGAACACTTCTTTCTCTGAGAAGGGGAGGGGGAGGGGAGAATGGTGTTTTTTCATTAAGTAAGTCTGGATGGAGATGGAAATACTCAGGAAGCTTGTGCCTTTTGGGTGAGTAGGAGATGAAGTCAGGGCAGCAGAGTAACCAGAGTTGAATTTGACCACTTATTTGTGCCAGGTGCTTTAATATATGTTACTTTATTTGGTTTTTACCGCCCCCCTCCCCATCGTGTTATTATTATACCCATTTTAGAAGTGAAGAAATGGGTTCAGAGAAGTTACATAACTTATCTGAAGTTACCTACTTAATAAGTGTTGGATCCAGGTTTTGGACTCAACTTGGTCTGATTCTATCATCTCTTTAACCAAGGGGTCGAGAAGGAAGTGTGAGGTAGAAATGTTAAGATTTGATGCAGCAGCCCTGGAGAAAGTACACGGTGTGTTTTTCAGATACTCATGGTGAAGGGAAGAGTAGAATTGCTAAGTTGGAAAATTTCAAGTTTGGTCTCTTTCCCATCCCTCCATAGATGTGACTTGAAAATAGAGCTGATTGGCACTGGTAAAATAGAAGATTAAAATTAGTGTTCTTCAGTATCTATAGTTACTGAAAGTTACTGTATAGTTTAGATTATAACAGAAAATGAACAGAGATACTGACTAAACCTATTGATTTGTCTGCTTATAAGTGAAAGATTGAAACTATCAATGACATGTTATAATAAATGAATATCTATAGCTTCCTACTGCATCAGAAACAAGTTAAATGAAGTCTTGTAAACTAATAATACATCAGCGCCATTTATTGGTTTGGGGACCATTTTAATTAATAATAAATGCCCAAAATATAGAACTTTAACCAAAGACTTGTCCATTTTAAAGCAAAATGGGGATTGAAGGGGCTTAAAATTCCTGTTGTTTCTAATAGAAGTCCCTGAAGAACATATACCAAAGTGTTTGAGAACTTCATCCAAACCTACTTTAAAGCATTATGTGCAATTAAGTTGTTATGACATAATTACATTGCATAATTGTTGGGTCCGTTTTCTTGAGCTTATAATGTACCTGGAAAATAAACCTCTTGGGGGAAAAAATGTTCATACTGATTATTGGAGAAAGACTATATATGCAAGCAAGATCTTATTTTAAAGAGGTAACTTGAAACTCCAAGAAAGCACTTGATGTTTTAATTGTAGTTTTATAGAAAGTATTAATGCTTTTATGTATTTCAGAAATTTCGTATGTTAAATGGAAATTGTTTTAAATGTGTAAATATTTGAGTTTATGTAAGCATGTATGTACTGTGCTAAAAGTCACTTGTGTTGGGCTTCCCTGGTGGCACAGTGGTTGAGAGTCCGCCTGCTGATGCAGGGGACACAGGTTCATGCCCCGGGCCGGGAAGATCCCACATGCCGCGGAGGGGCTGGGCCCGTGAGCCATGACCGCTGAGTCTGCGCGTCTGGAGCCTGTGCTCCGCAACGGGAGAGGCCACGACAGTGAGAGGCCTGCGTACCGCAAAAAAAAAAAAAAAAAGTCACTTGTGTTTTGGTTTGTGTGTAATATTAATATGCAACTTTTGGTTTCAAATTTTTTCTTAAACAATTAGTGGCTTACATTTTAAAAAAGAAAAATCAACAGCATGAAACTGCAAAAAAAAAAAAATTAGTGTTCTTTCTATACAGCTCTGAGGCATAACCTGTTGTTATTATAAGTCTTGACAGGCTTCACAGACTACAGCTGAGCACCATAACCCATCTGACCAAATAAGATTGGAATTTGACAGAAACCTAAAAAGACGCCATTAGTTTAGCATACTCTGGAGCCAGAACATCAAAGAGAGCAGAGAAGTTTTGCAGTGGCAAAAATACAACGTAAAATCTGTTATTGGCAAGCTTTGCTGTGAGATTTCTGGTCATTTTGGTCTTATGTTAAAAAAATTATCACTTTATCATTTATATTATTAATTTATTGTCTGCACTTTTTATAATTTAATTGCGTTCCGACTCATTGCATGTGCATTGCTTTAAAACTAAATGAACTTTTACCTTAAAAAACAACACAGACACTTGTTTCAGCAGCTTGGAATAGCCTACAGGGAAGGAATCTTGTGTTGATACTCGACTTTCCCCACTTGAACTCCTTAGTCTGTTTTTTCTTCATTTATTCAACACGTTTATTGAGCATCTACTCTGTTCACTGTTCTAAGAACAGGGGATACAGTGGTGAACAAGACAAAGCTTATATTTGAGTGAAGTAGACTATAAATGAGTAAATACGTCAAGTAAATATGTCAAGTTGTGAAGTGCTGTGAACTAAAGAAAGCAGAGTCAGGAGATGGAATATTAGAGTGCTGATTTTGTAGATAGTGCAGTCAGGGAAGGTCTCATTTGAGCAGACTTGATTGAGGAGAGGGAGTGAGTCACCTGAGAAACAAGGCAAGAGAATGACAAGGACATGGTGGGATACTGGCAGGAGCAGGAAAAAGGCCAATATGACTGGAGGAGAGTGAGTTCGGAGGCACGGGGGGGGGGGTGGGGGTGGGGGGGCACCCAGGCCACTTAAAGGAGGGCATTGCGGGCTGTGCTGGAGACTTTGCTAAAGCGGTTTGTGTGTTCACATAATTAATCGAAATTTGATGTAGTAATTAATGTGATGTATCCGAATCTTTAGGTTTGGCAGTTGTTATTTATACCACTGTGTTATTTCCACTTTACAGGATGGAACAAAATTCATCTGTATTGGGGCTCTGTATTCTGAGCTTTTGGCTGTCAGCAGTAAAGGAGAACTTTATCAGTGGAAGTGGAGTGAATCTGAGCCTTACAGAAATGCACAGGTATTTCATTATATTAAATCTTGCTTTAAATAGCTCTTCAAATCAGCATACAAAATGGTAATCACTTTTCTTATGCTTTCAAAGAATCCTTCCTTACATCATCCACGAGCAACATTTTTGGGGCTAACCAATGAAAAGATAGTTCTCCTGTCTGCAAATAGCATAAGAGCAACTGTAGCTACAGAAAATAACAAGGTATGACACACTGTGAAAAACATTTCTTAAATTCTTGATTTTCTTCCTCTCCCTGCCCCTTTTCCATCTTTTCATTTCTATCTAACTAGATCTGCAAATAACAAAGTGTCTCAAGCCTTAGTACAGTAATCCAATGTATAATCTTTTTATTGCTGGTTTATCTCTGTATTATAATTCCTTTTCAGAGATAGCTTTCTACTTTAAGGGAAGGAAAAATATTCACGCTAAGTCCTGGCAAAAGAGGAGATATTGAAGAACTACAGTAGATAGATTGAGGAAGTATGGATATTATATCTCAGATTATCAGTGTGACTTTAGAGTCACGAAATTCGTTTAAAAATTGTTGGAGCAGATATGGACTTTCAATTAATGCCTTAGAGATGGCTTTAGACATTTATTTCAATAACTAGTATTTTGATTGACTTGCGTGAAGAAAGTATTTTAGTTTCTAGTCTTATTAAGGACCTTTTCTGAATTACTTTTTTTTCTAGCCTTTAGAATTCCAGTCCAGAGTGTAGGTATTCCTTACCCTCGTTTTGACCACAATCCTTTTGAAAAGATTACTTGTTTTTATTTAATCCTCTGGTGTTTTATCTTTAGGTTGCTACATGGGTAGATGAAACTTTAAGTTCTGTGGCTTCTAAATTAGAGCACACCGCACAGACTTACTCAGAACTTCAAGGAGAACGGATTGTTTCTTTACATTGCTGTGCCCTTTATACCTGCGCACAGCTAGAGAACAATTTATATTGGTGGTGAGTATCACAGAGGGGGGTATTTCTATCAGTGGATGCTTTTATGTACACAGATAGGTGCTTTGAGTAGTGGAATACCAGTAGAGAAGGTCAGTTGAAAGATAATGCTTTAGACTCACAGAAAACAAACATATGGTTACCAAAGGGGAAAGGGGGTAGGGGAGAGATAAACTAGGAGTCTGGGATTGGCAGATAGAAACTGCTCTATAGAAAATAGACACACAACAAGGTCCTACTGTATAGCACAGAGAACTATATACAGTATCCTGTAATAAACCATAATAGTAAAGAATATGAAAAAGAATATTATGTATAGAATATGAAAAAGAATATATATATATTTTGACCACAATCCTTTTGAAAAGATTACTTGTTTTTATTTATATTTTATATGTGTATATATATTCTTTTTCATATTCTATATATAGAATATACATATAATATTCATATATATTTCACATTTTATATATATATATATATATATATATATATAAAATGTAATATAATAACTGAATCACTTTGGTGTATACCAGAAACTAACACATCATTGTAAATCAACTATACTTCAATTAAAAAAAAAAAAGCTAATGCTTTATAGAGAGGGAAATTTTCACTTTGGAGCAAAGTAACATTGGAAAAAACCCTTAAGATAAAGAAAAGCTTATAAAAATAATACATACTTAGTGACTATAATTATGAAATTTTTAAAAGGTATAAAGTAGAAACAAAAATCACCTATAATCCTACAACCCAAATGTAACTACTATTAACATTTTGGGAGTATTTTATTAATCTTTTTTTTTTTCCTATATATAAACGTGTACTTTGCTTTTATTTAATTAGAAACTTAGAGTGTTTTTCATACTTTTTTCATTTAACAGCTACATAAAATATAATTTTAAAGGTTATTAAAGTATGTCATTGTATGAATATTCTGTGCCTCATTTAATTATTCCTTTAATGTTCGAAAGGGGCTTCAAATGTATTTTCTGTTGTGTTTTAGGGAATTATCAGCAACTTTGCATTGGCAGAAGTAATGTATAGGGGAATTTACTAATGAAACAGAATTATTTGGAAGTAAATATCAAATGATGAATTTCCTGTGACTTTTAATCCTAAATGTTTAATAAAAGTGGACCCAGTTATGTATTGTAAACCTGTGATCAAGTTATGATTATTAATAAGTTATACATGCTAATATTATACTGAGGCAAAAATATTAGAGAAGGAATATACAAGTAATACTTAAATATAATGTGTATAATTTCAGATTTATTTAATGGGCTTCTTCGCCGCTTATTTGTCCAATTTTTGCTTTTCCTTTTCAGGGGTGTAGTCCCTTTTAGTCAAAGGAAAAAAATGTTAGAGAAAGCTAGAGCAAAAAACAAAAAGCCCAAATCTAGTGCTGGTATTTCTTCAATGCCGAACATCACTGTTGGTACCCAGGTAAGTGGTTAGAATTAAGTCTGTCCTGAGACTTCTCTGGTGGTCTTCCTTGGGTAAGTCTCCACGCTCCTAATGCAGGGGGCCCCAGATTTGATCCCTGGTCGGGGAACTAGATCCCACATGCATGCCCGCCACTAAGAGTTCATACGCTGCAACTAAGAAGTCCGCGTACCTCAACTAAGACGTCTGCATACTGCAGGCAAAATAAATAAATACATATTAAAAAAAAAAAACGAATTAAGTCTGTCCTAAGGGACATTGTTGCTCATCAAAATCATTTCTTCCCCTGTAATTAATTCCCCTGTAGGCAGTTTTATAAATGAATGTCATTTGAAGGACCTGGTTCTAGTAGTATGTATGTGCCACATCACTTTTCACTCAGTAGCTGAGTAACATAGATTCTGCCCTGATGTCAGCTGGTTTTCCTGTGGGACAGGAATCTCAGATTAGCCTGGTTTTAAGAATCATTTGGTACTTAAATGTAGAGTTTAAAAATGTAGAGTCTGGAGCCCCTTGCCTGAATTATTCTTTCAGTTGGTTGGTGGTAGGACGCAGGCTTCCTTATGTGTCACAAACATCCCAGATGATTCTTATGACCAAGCAGTTTGAAAGATACTGCTCTCTGGCAATATTGTCAGCATGAGGCAGGAGTCTTCGTCAAATCCTCGTGTTTCTACTAGTTTCTGAGATGGTTTTAGCCTCTTATATATATATCTTATGGAATGTGATTTTCTAGTACCCCAATGGTTCTCAAAGTGTGGTCCAAGGACTCCTGCTGGCTTCTCAGCCCTTTCGGGGGATCTGAGAGTCCTTCTTTTTCCAGTTACCTATCTGTGTAAGGCTGAGTTGTCGTCATATACTTTAGCTAAAGTAACATATTACAGCAAATTGAATGCAGGAGCATACATGGGACTCCAGCTGTCTTCCATTAAATTAGACATTAAGAGATTTGCAAAAATGTAAACAATGCCACTTTTCTTGCTGATTTTTTAAAAAATGTAGTTATTTTTATAAATTATATTAACATGGGGTTTATTAATATTAAATATTTAAAATTTTCAGTTTTAATTACTAATACATTAAATACCAACTATATATGACCCACATAAACAAAAGATTTGGGGATTCTTGGTAATATTTAAAAAGGGGAGACGGTCCTGAGACCAAAAGAGTCTGAACACTACCGTTATACTTCTAATTCATTAGATTCTGTTAGAAATTTATCTTCGGGTTAAAAGTTGATATTAATATTCATTATAGCAAGTGCTGCAATGAGTGTTTAAGGACTTTATAATCCCTAACGCTTAGACAAGTGTTGGGTTTTGTGATGTAACATGGCACTAATTTCCTCATCTAGCACTTTTTTTTCAATTCAGCTTTTTCTCATCACTGTAAGGTGGAATCATGTTTACATTACCTATGTCTTAAAAAGTAACCACTGCTTTAGCTGTTACTTTTCTCCAAAACTCAGCTTATGTACTTCTTATTTTTGTTTGGGACTCCCATTTGTTTTGGTCCTAGTCATGGTTGTCTTTTTCTGACTCCTTTATTGGCCTTCCAACTAGGAAGTTTTCAGCAATTACCCATTATTTTGAATATTGTTGTTTAGTCTTCATTATTTACATCAGTTGGTTTGGACAGATCTCTCTTTTCTAGGAGCTCCCTTTTTCTTATTCAGTTCACATACTGATTTCTCATGTTTTCAAAGTTCCTTATTTACTAGACTCACATATTAGCAGAATATCCTGGCAGATGCCTTATTAGCATGTAGGATGACATTACTATAGACAGGGAGGGTAGAAAAATCCTTTAAAGATGCACTGAAGAAAAGTTTTAAGCAATAGCTTGGCACTAAATTGGTGAAAAATAGCAGCATATTCCAATACTTTGGTATAGAATAAGATTTTGTTTTAAAGTGTAGAAAACTGGAGGTTTAAGACAGTCATGGCCACATAATGGGGAAATCGTTCATATGTTAACATCAGAAAGAATGGTCGATCAGTTAAGAGTTTGCAGCCGCACCTGCACTCACAGATCATAATTGTGGAGAGTAGTATGTTTAGCAAATATTCATTTCATGTCTTCTTATATGCTGGATATACACCTCCTTGTCTCTAAGGTGCATTTATTTTTATAAGAAGGTGTTAATGGATAACTTCTAATATATCTTGCCACAGTTCTTTGACAATTATAGCCTTCTTTCTTGTTGATCCTCTTTCAGTATTTAAGCTTTCACCAGTATTTTCCAAAAATTTGTGGGTGAAACCTCTCTTTAAGTCAACCTAAGCAGGACATACCCTTTTCAAGAAGTCGGCTCTTCTGAACTATTCATTCTATGCCACAGAGCTATATTTAGTGACACACAACTATTCTTTGACAGAACTCCTGCTCTGTGTCAGTATTTCCAGTTCCTGTACTTCTCAAATGTAACACCTTCTTAAGACTGTGTGACTTATATTTAATTATAAATTGACAAAAAACATGATCATCATATAGTCCACTGTCAAATATAACATAATCGTTAGTCACTGGATGACTGAACAGAAAGTAAGATTGGGCTGCTTTAGAATCAAAAGAGATTTCCAGAAATAATGTTCATACCTCATTTCGAGTTACTGTTGGTGCATTTGGCAGTGTCACCTTAGAGGTTATTGGTTTTAGAGTATGACCTAGGGGTGCTCCATGGCAGTGAAGATTTATAGGTTATTCACTGCTGAACTCAGTTAACTTCTAACACTAATGTCTACATATTCTTTTTCTAATTTAAGAGAAAACTTATATTATTCAGTGAAAATTCTGGCTTGTAGGAAACAACAGTCTTCTGAGGGAAACAAGTATCGGTAGAGTTGAAGTTATGGAGCCTATATATAGCATCATGAATTAAGGAAGAAAATAATTTCAAATTATAAGAAACATAAAAAAATGTAATTGTTTTGTTCACATTTCACTTTTTAAATAATAACCTTTTTAGTTTCTTCTCTGCTATTTCTCTTCTGTGTCCTTGTGGCAGAACGGTCAGGTTATATGCTGCATGAAATTTTAAAGTTCATTTTTAGCAAATGTGCCAACTATTCCTGCTCCATAATTTGGGAACACGTAACTCCTCTAGTTTGTTTTAAAATTGTCATCTTGATGGTGATTTTTCTTTTGTTTGCTAGGTATGCCTAAGAAATAATCCTCTCTATCATGCTGGAGCAGTTGCATTTTCAATTAGTGCTGGGATTCCTAAAGTTGGTGTCTTAATGGAGTCAGTTTGGAATATGAATGATAGCTGTAGGTTTCAGCTTAGATCTCCTGAGAGCTTGAAAAGCATGGACAAAGCTAGCAAAACTACTGAAGCTAAGTAAGTACTATGCCCTAACTAATCTTGATTTAACATCAGTTTCTAGTTTGCTCTGTATGTGAAGGGGGGTACCAAGGAGACTTAGAGGTGTACAGTGACTTAGACAAGTGTTAACGTGAGGGGGTCTTATTAAGATCCCCATGAATTTTCAAAGGAATTGGTAAAATTTACTGTTTGCAAATTGGTTAATATTTGTATATTATAGTTATTCTTAATGTTTGGTGGCCAGAATGGCAGTGTAGGGTTCTCTTTTGATGTCTTTGTTTTGTCATTAGAGTTCATCCTTGGAAGGTGTTGTATAGCAGTGATAATATGTTCAGCCATACTGTCTTAGGCAGACTTTTTCCTCCTCTCTCCATGTATAATCATCTTAATTTCTACCAAACATCTTGCCTGCATCTTGATCATTGAAAGGGTTTTACAGGTTAATGTGCTTGGGGAGGGAAATTCTATAAAGGATTTGTAAACTTTTGGGTTGGGGGGGATATGTGAACAGAAATACCACTGAATTGTGTATAACCCACATTCTGGGGCTGGCTTACTGTTTGGGAGCCAGGTACACAGATCTTAACACCTGTACTTTTAGAAGCATCTACTCATCTTTATGATTTGGTTGTTTGGTACATGATCTTAAACACTTTAGTAAAGTTTCAAAATTACTTTTTTTTTTAATGTTGTAAAAATACATGAGCATTATAGAAACGTGGAAGAGTAATATAATATCACATTCCAGAAATAGCATTTTAAATATTTTGGTATACTATTTTCTTTTATTCTAAATTATACAAGCATTGAAAAGAAATGATTGGGACTGTACTATACATATAGATTTTTAAAGTTTCGAAATTTTTTGCTCAAATTAATGTAATGATTGTACAAGGATTACTGTTAAAATAAGTTTAAAGATATTCTTTTATAAAGCAAAGCTACTGTAATTTATGCCTAATTAAGTTTTTTGCTTATTTTGTGCTTTGTGCTCTCTGTCTTGTTTTTATTTTTTAAATTTATTTATTTATTTTTTTGTTTTAGAATATGTTTGTTCAATTAAATGGATTTATAATACTTTATATTAAAGTGCAAGACACGGTGTGGATATTTTCCAAGCACATGAATTTCAGCTGGCACTAGATTTATAAGGAACCCGTGTAAGAGAAAAAGGTTTTTTAGAATCCTCTTCCTTATCTAGCCCATATTAGCTGATCGAATTGAGCATTCTTAATACCAGACTCTAGACACTTGCTTTTTAAAGGCTTACTTCATTGCAGGCAAAGGCATAAGTGAAAATACCACATTGCCATCTCCCCTAAACTCCCATGTTTTATCCCAGGGTAGGTTATACTCTTGGTCTGGGTGTTTAGCACGATGGTGGAGATGCTTGTTGATGGCTAGTGATACGTGACTTCTCTTAGGTCATAAGTTGATCCTTGCTTGGCAGCTCTCTTCCTTTGCTTCTTCAAAGGGAGAAACCAAAGTGTTGAGTAGGATGTGACATGCCATCTTTTTTTTTTTAACATCTTTATTGGAGTATAATTGCCTTACAGTGGCGTGTTAGTTTCTGCTGTATAACAAAGTGAATCAGCTATACATATACATATATCTCCATATCCCCTCCCTCTTGCGTCTCCCTCCCACCCTCCCCATCCCACCCCTCTAGGTGGTCACAAGGCACCGAGCTGATCTCCCTGTGCTATGCGGCTGCTTCCCACTAGCTATCTACCTTACGTTTGGTAGTGTATATGTGTCCATGCCACTCTCTCACTTTGTCACAGCTTACCCTTCCCCCTCCCCATATGCTCAAGTCCATTCTCTAGTAGGTCTGTGTCTTTATTCCCATCTTGCCCCTAGATTCTTCATGATCATTTTTTTTCTTTTTTTAGATTCCATATATTGTCTTGTTTTTAAAAATAGGTGGATAGACTTTCCCTCTATTTGCATTGATTGTTTTTATCCTAGAAATAAAAGTAGCAAAATACATTTTCATTGTTTATGAAACTTCGTAAAGAGCATTTGAAATCTTTTTGATGTGCACAAATAGAAAACGAGATTAAAATAGGATGTGGTATTTATATCCTGTGATTTATTAAGTTTTTCAGAACCTTCCTTGAAATTTGCCTTCTTTATTAATAAACTTAGTAAAAGAGCTAAGTGAAATTAAATGTTAAGAAGATAATCATTTTCATGTCAGTAGACTCTTATAGTCGTGGAAACGTGCTGACTTTAAGCATGCTCGTGATGAGTCAGTACTGGCTTGCTTCCACTGTCACAGGATTTGCAGAGCAGCCATGAGTGTTCATGTGTGCTTGTACTGAGAACTTTGCTAAGATGCTGGTAAAAATAACGCTGTTTTTCTATGGACTATTTCTAAACTCAGGTGAAATTCCTGGTGGGGTTAATAGCAGATGAGGGGGTTAAGATGATAGCCCTGATTATAATATATACCAGCATAATCTATATATAACAAATTTCTGAGTAATACATGACTTTTCTCTCTAAAAATTAACTTCTGCCTTTTAATGAATAAAAATATATTTTTACCATCTGTAGAATATTATGTAGTTGCTATAGTTATCTTCTCGAGTACAGCATTAATGAAATAACTCAAGGAAGAGGGATAGTTTATTAATACTATAATTTCTCATTTCAGTTATAGCAGGTGATTATTCTTGGACCATCTGGTGGTAAAGTTTTGTAAGCCATTGCAAGGAGAGTTCCTTCTTGAACTCTAGGAAATTAATGATATAGTAGACTTTTTATTTATTTGCCTTTATCATCTTTTCAGTTAAATTCCAGTGTCCAAGTCAGGATTTACTGAAGTGTGAAACTTGTTTCTCAAGAGGCTTATGATAAAGCTATATTGATAAATTGAGTGTAGCTTTTGTTGTTATTCCTAGATAAGGCTTATCTGAACCATTGTTCCACGTTGTTGATAGCTTCACATAGTATATTTCTTTCCTATTTTAAAACATTAAGAAAAATTTGAAGTATGCAATGTGTATCTTTTTCAGTTTGCATCCTAAAGAATAACCATTTTGTATAAGTTTTTACTATTTCATTCCCTAATGAGAATAAACTTGAGTCTTAAAAATAAGCCATTCAACAAGTTCCTAATATGTCATTTTCCTAATTATAAGGAGAATCTTATCTCTAATTGCAGGCCTGAAAGTAAGCAGGAACCTGTGAAAACAGAAATGGGTCCTCCACCATCTCCAGCATCCACGTGTAGTGATGCATCCTCCATTGCCAGCAGTGCATCAATGCCGTATAGTAAGTTTTATGTGTAGTACACGTTGGTCAAAGTAAGATCCCAGGCAGAGAGCTGTGTTCAGTTTGTTTCTGATTTGAGGCAACTCAGACCATTTTTAATATCTTTTAATATAAATTGTGTTCCTACTAGTTTGATTTTTTTCAATGTGCAACTTTATTTAAATAGAAAAACAGTATTTACAGTGTTGAGTATTCTTGTTGTTTTTGCGAGTTATAATTTGCTGCAATATGTAAAGTGCATTGCAGTAATAGAAGGACATAATTGCCCCTCTAGAATATCTGCCTACCTTTGTTGGGACTATTATTGTAGATTGGTTATGGCTTGGTCACAACTTTCGCTCAGAATTTGTAGAATTTAAAAACCTAGATTTACTACTGCACCTTGGATTTAAAGAATTTTTTTTAAAAAAGCTTTCCAAAGTACATTTATTTTCTAGTTTTAATTGCTTTGTACTTGAGGAAATTGAAAGTTTTTAATAGTCATGTGCTAGTTTTAAGAACAGCCCAACAGATCCTCCTTTTTAAACATGGGTCCGATAGCCCTAATTTTGAGGGTCCAGAATAAGTTTAAAATTTTTAAATACTTCTTTGCAGTTGTTTATAGTAGTGTTAATATTGTTAGGCATTAACGAACATGGATATTTTTCACTATGAATTCATTTAAAGTGGAAGTTAGTTATGAAAGCTCAATTCATAAAGCAGTAGTTCATGAAATTTATTTAGATGTCTCAATTATGTATCCCTTTACAAATGATCTTTTTTCATATATTTAGATGAAATCTATAAAGTCTCTTTCACATTTTCTTTTTGGTACTTACCATTTTGTTGTTGTCTAAGAACGACGACGGTCCACCCCTGCCCCAAAAGAGGAGGAAAAGGTGAACGAAGAGCAGTGGTCTCTTCGGGAAGTCGTTTTTGTGGAAGATGTTAAGAATGTTCCTGTTGGCAAGGTTTGTTCAGAATGTCTCAGAATTAGTTACTAACTGAACTATAATGGTATTGGTTATCGAAGAACTTACGGTTGGTGAGTGCTCATCAGCCCTTTCCTCAAGGCTGCTTTATTTATCACCTCTAATGATCTCTTTAGTCCCATCCTTTAATCTGATGCACGTATCTCCTTTGTCCCTGACAGATGAACTGAAGATTATTATACCTCTCCTTGAGCATTTATGGTGATATTCTGCTTTTTTTAAAAAGTTATTTTGGAATAATTTTAGATTTACAGAAAAGTTGCTAAGAGATAACATTACTTTTTGATACAGTCCATTCTTTGGGACTTATACAGTTTTAATGGAGATGATCTTCCATAACATTTAAAAATCTTGCTACTGTCTTTAAGCTTCCACTTTCTCTTCCCTTCTTCCTGGAGAGGGTCTTGCCTCCTAAGAAACCAAGTGAGTAGAGTTCATCAGCTGGAATGCCATTAATTTCACCTTTGTCCTTTCACATTCTTAAAAGCAAAATGGGACTATAGCTGTAGAATACCTGCAAAGTAACTTTTCCTGATTGCTCTTTAGTTTGTGAAATGGGATGGTCTTTCATTTGGACTTAAAGGGCAGAGTAGATACATCATGTCCTGCAATTTACAGAGGCCTTTTGATTTCAAATAGAACTGTAGTTTACGGGCAGCTGTGTTTTTCTAAGACGATCACATTGGCTTAAAATCAAAAGCAGTAAGTAGCAGAGGCAGGACTCAAGTATTCCGGTTTCAAGTCCTGTGCTTGGCTTTCTGTGCATTGCTCACTCTACCTATGTTGTCTGTGGATAATATGTCATGGAAGTAGATGTCAACAGTATATTTGGTGAGTGTGTTCAGGTTAATTTTACAACGTGACGATCATTGAAGAAACATACTCATAAGGAATTAAGTGCCTTCAGTGTTAAATTGGTTCAATGACTCTAACTTGCATATTGATTTCATATGAGTTAGTGTTAACATTTATCGTATTTACCTGTATTCTAGGTGCTGAAAGTGGATGGAGCCTATGTTGCTGTAAAATTTCCAGGAACGTCCAGTAATACAAACTGTCAAAACAACTCTGGTTCAGATGCTGACCCTTCTTCTCTCCTTCAGGATTGTAGGTTACTTAGAATTGATGAACTGCAGGTAAGTGTAGAGGACTCACTCAGCAGGTGAATGTCGGGACCCTGAGTATGTAACAGATTTGAGAGCAATATTCCTTTTGTCATGCAGGTTGTCAAAACTGGAGGAACACCAAAAGTTCCTGACTGTTTCCAAAGGACTCCTAAAAAGCTTTGTATACCTGAAAAAACAGAAATATTAGCAGTGAATGTGGATTCCAAAGGTAAAAGATTTTGTAACTTTTCTAACTGGCATACTCCATGTTCTATTAATACTTGTGCAGTAAATGGGAATTAGATAAAGTGGTTTGGGGCATTTGGCAGTTTTTGTCTCCTGTGTGTAACGTTATGGAATGAAATGTATCTACATTTGAAATGTGGCTAGAGATGTAAAATTTGGTAGGTACTTACTAGAGTTCACTAAGGATGTGTAACATTTTTTTTTTTTAACATTTATGTGTTTCTGAAGGTGTGCATGCTGTTTTGAAGACTGGAAATTGGGTACGGTACTGTATCTTTGATCTTGCTACAGGAAAAGCAGAACAGGAAAATAATTTCCCTACAAGCAGCATTGCTTTCCTTGGTCAGAATGAGAGGAATGTAGCCATCTTTACTGCTGGACAGGTATAGAGGCTTATTTTTGCTTTTGAAAATTTATATGACAACATTGGCATTTTTGTGATGCTTAGGGTTTGGCTCTAGTTTGCTTGTTATTAAACATTGAAGAATTTAGAATATTCAACATATTTTAATATTAAGTTTCTTATTTGGTCACTATTACAAACATATAAAATCTAATTTGAAAATAAATATAACTATTGTAAAAATCAGACGTAACATTTTTGATTGGGAGCCAAACTTTTTAATTTTCACCTCTATTATAGGAGTCTCCTATTATTCTTCGAGATGGAAATGGCACTATCTACCCCATGGCCAAAGATTGCATGGGAGGAATAAGGGATCCTGATTGGCTTGATCTTCCACCTATTAGTAGTCTTGGAATGGGTGTACATTCTTTAATAAATCTTCCTGCCAATTCAACAATCAAAAAGAAAGCTGCTATTATCATCATGGCTGTAGAGGTAATCTGACTTTTGAAACTACTTGGCATTTCAATTCAGAAGGCACTGCTGGAGTCTAGGGAAACAATCTTGAATAGATCATTCATTGCCGGTTCCCTATGGGAACTAATAGTCTATTAGGACAAGAGAGATGCGTATACCATTGATTACAGTGTGATTTAAGCGTTTGAGTAAGGCATGCATAATGTTGTAGAAGTACAAAAGGGAGGGCTGTAAATCAAACTGACTGTAGAGGCTTCTCTGAGGAGGTGATACCTGGATATAGTTTTAAAGACTCAGATAGGGGTCTCCTAGATGCAGGATGAAGGTAGGAAGTGTTATCCCAGGCACAAAGAGCAGCCTTTGTGAATCTCAGAATGTACATGTTGGGAGAACATGTACATTCTTCTGATATAACTAGAAGGTAGGGCTTATACAGATCAATGAGTGGCAAGTGATAAGGTGGGAGAAAGGCACTGGGGTGCCTTGTGCGTTAACCTAAGGGGCCTGAGCATTCCCCTGAAAGCTAGGAGGAGAAGGATTTTAAGCTGGTTTTTTTGTGTGTTTTTAAAGAAGGTGAGCAGTGGATGGAGAACAGAAGTTTAGAGACCAGATAAAAAAGCTAATGTAATTATCCATGTTAGAAACAAAGTAAGCTTGAACTCTTTTTTTTTTTTTTTTTTTTTTTTGCGGTACGCGGGCCTCTCACTGCTGTGGCTTCTCCCGCTGCGGAGCACAGGCTCCGGACGCGCAGGCTCAGCGGCCATGGCTCATGGGCACAGCCGCTCTGCGGCATGTGGGATCTTCCTGGACCGGGGCACGAACCTGTGTCCCCTGCATCGGCAGGCAGACTCTCAACCACTGCACCACCAGGGAAGCCCTAAGCTTGAACTCTTGGAAATAAGGAAGAGGGGATGGATTTAAGAGATCTTAAGGAAGTAGAAGTTCTAAAGCTTGGTGACAGGATGTCAGCAGTAAATGAAAGGAAGGGGTTGTAAAGCTTCTGATTTAGGTGTGGCTGATAGGGAAATGAAAAATAGGAGAAACTGGAAATTCTCTGGTGGTCCAGTGGTTGTGGCTCCCCGCTTCCACTGCAGGGGGCACGGGTTCGTTCAATCCCTGGTCAGGGAACTAGAATCCCGCATGCCGTGCGGTGCAGCCAAAAAACCCCAGAAAAATAGGAAAAACAAATGGGATAAAGGGAAAGGATGAGTTTAGTTTTGAACATACTGTGGTTGAGGTGTTTGTATTTGTTAGATGTGGAGGCAACACCACTGGAAGTTATTGGAGCAATTTGAGCAGAGAATGACCTGATTTGCTTTACATTTTCAAAAGGTCATTGCTGACACGCTGAGAATACAAGGGGGATGGGTTGGAAGTAGGGAGGCCAGTTAGGAGGCTATTAAAAGAATTCAGGTGGAAGGTGATGTTGGCTTGACCCAGGAGGTGGAATAATAAGTGATTGGACTGTAGATATACTAGATACGTTTTAAAGTAGAGCCAACAGGATTTGCTTATGGCTAAATATAGGGTGTCAAATAGAGGAAGCAGAGGGCAAAAGGTTTTGAAGAGTGAAGTTGCTGTTTATCGAGATGAAGACTGTAGGATTGAAGCAGGTTCTGGGGGGTGAGATCAGGAGTTTAAGATTCTTATCAGATAGCCAAGAGGAGATGGTGAATAGAGAGTTAGATGTGTAAGTTGGAAGACCAGGAGAGAGGGGACCAAGCTGGAGAAGTGTACTTAGGAGTTGTCAGTATATCTGTGATATTTAAAGGACTTATACTGAATGAGATTACTAAAGTCTTGGAGGAGAAAAAAGATCTAAGGCCTGAGCCATGAAAATAGTCTCAGCATTTAAATACCAGGAGATAAAAAGAAACCTGCATGAGAGACTGAGAAGGAATTGGAGGGAAACGAATGAGTTTTGTCTTGGAAGCTAAGCAAAGAGCATGTGTCAAGCAGGATGTGTTGTTCAAGTGTATGAAATGATGCCGTAGGACAGTAGGGCGTGTACTGAATACTGACTTTTGCGTTTGGCTCCATCTAGGTCATTGTTGACAGTGGGGATGCAGGCCTGATTTAGAGTGAGCTAAGGAGAAAATGGGAGTTGAGGAACTTAGACAACTCTTTTGAGGAATCTTTCTATAAAAGATAGAAATGGAGCTTAGAATGGGAGCTTATTTACCCTCCATTAGGTTGGAGGTGATAAGCAAACTTACTAGAACTGCATCTAAAATAACCTGAATCTAGGTGCTCCTGAGAGATACCCATGAGCTTTTGTTTAGAGACACAGTGCTCATATTCTTAGTTTAGCTTTAATTGTTAACCTACTAGACTAGTGGTTCCAAACTGGTAGGGGTATGGGGTTGAAGGAGGTGGCCGTGGTCTGAATGTGGCCCCTAGAAATAGCCTTCACATCATTTAAAAATTCTTGATTGGTTGCCAGCATTCAAAAATCATAGAATTTGTATTTAAAACTCAGATTTTCAGGTGCTCTTAAAGAATTAGAAGATAATGGTGATATTGGGCCATTATAAAAACATTAAGTCCTCTTAGAGGCTATACATGGTGTCTCCAGTTCATTGCAGTTCCCACTATTTAAAATTTGTTGCTCTAAGTCCAAATGTTAGTCACCATTTATTTATTATACGGTTTGTGTTACCTTTCTTACAGCCAGCCTCCTCCACTCACTTATACTTTTGCATATGCTTCTGTAGGCATTTGATTCTGTGACCCCTGCACTTTGTCAGCATCCCAAGGGTAGCGATAAAGTGTGCCATCATTTATCTTTCTAAATAGCCTTCATTTACTAGGGCTTGGTGCACGGTAGACGTGCAAGAAATTTTTGCTGAACTCTCTGCTTTGTGTTATAAGAATAAGTGACAACATACAGTGATGCAGGATAAACATAGTAAGCGTGGTATTGATACTGTCAGTGTGAGAGCCCATATACTGCCCAGCAGGTTGGAGATGAGAGCTCCCTGTAGAGTAGCTGCTTCAGCCAGATGACTGGCTGATTGCTTGAAAACATTCTATATATCACAGCAGTGTGCAGCAAAATATCTTAATTTTAGTTATTTTTAAATGTACTGCACTTTTCATTCTTTGGAGAGACTTTGACATATTCTCTCAACGTATTGATTAGTGCATATTTGCCACTAGACTTTGGCAAATTTAGTCTTATGTCGCCCACCTCATATTCTTGAACTGGAGCTTGCAATTTATGGGGTCACTTCAGGATCATAGTTCCACAGTCAGAATGGCTTATCTCGTGTGTCAAGTACTGAAAACAGTTTTTTAGCTGTATTTTCTTGTGCCCTTCTTCCCCCATTGTTACTTCCTCTCATCCTCATAAGGTTGGGGGAAGGGATGGGTTATCTAGGCAATTTGTGGAGAGCTGCCAAGTTCAAAAGCATCTCTCTTCTTTCCTTTGTATTCCCACGCATTCTTTTCCCACCTGCTTTCTTCCAGTTCTCAATTTTATTTAAAATGAACAGATATGCTTGTTTTCCATAACTAATGCTTTACATTCAGTCGATTAAATATCCCATAACTATAGTTTACATTCTGAAAAAAGTACATTTGAACTCTTTGGTCTATTTATGCTGTGTCTTAAGTTTGTTTAGGCTGCTACAGGCAGAGTGGCTTATAAACAACCGAAATTTACTTCTCATGGTTAAGGAAGGTGGGAAGTTCAAGATCAAGGTGTGGGCAGATTCGGTGTCCGATGAGGGCCCTTTCACTGGTTCACAGATGACCATGTGTCCTCACACAGTGGAAAGGGAGAACTCTGGTCTCTTCAGCCCCCTTTAAGGGCAGTGATCACATTCATGAAGGCTCCACCCTCATGACCTAATGACTGTCCAGAGGCCCTACCTCCAAATACCATCCACATTGGGGATTGGGCTTCAACATGAATGGGGGGGGGGGAATATTTCATCCACAGCATGCTATTTCTCAGGTAGAAGATGATATATAAATACTTGATCATTACTACCATGTCTTTGACAATGAAGTACATTAGTTGTCACCTTTGGGGATTGTGTCTGTCGTTATTTCTGGGGGGAGTTGAAGGTTTTGGCTTTCATGTACCATAGTGTGACGTAAATGTAACCTTAAAGAGCACAAGAAGGTGAGAATAAGCTTGGAATAAAATGTATACCCTATGCTTAATTGGTTAACAATATTAATAGAGTTCTAATTTGATAGTTATATATGATGTAAATAAGGGTGCTGTCTAAACTATGATCTATAGGTCCAATCCAGCCACTCCCATTTATGCATTGTATATCTGGCTGCTTTCCTGCCACAGTTAGAGTTGAGTTAGTTGCAGAAGCTGAAGATATTTATTGGTCCTTTACATTCCTGTCAGTTGTATTCTGTGCTTAAGGGTACCTTCAAGTTCAGCTTCTTTTGCCAGGCCACCTTAAATTGTCTCTGTGTATCTGCAGAGCTGATTATATTATTGTGTTGGCCATGTGAACTTTTTGACATGTGTAATGTGCTGTACAAATTCATTGAAGTTTTTTTCCTAATTTGTCTGAGCACAGAAACAAACCTTAATGCAGCACATCCTACGCTGTGACTATGAGGCCTGTCGACAATATCTTATGAATCTTGAGCAAGCGGTTGTTTTAGAGCAGAATCTACAGATGCTACAGACATTCATCAGCCACAGATGTGATGGAAATCGAAATATTTTGCATGCTTGTGTATCAGTTTGCTTTCCAACCAGCAATAAGGAAACTAAAGAAGAAGAGGGTGAGATTAAGAACTGTAACATGATCTTTAAGAGGAATTTTGGGCAATTTTGAAAATATAAAAGTTATTAAAGAAAATCACTGTAAAGAATTTGTATGTACTTTTGCTTTGCTTTGTAAAATCTAGGAGTCTCAGAAGGTAAAAATGCCTGTTAGGATGAACATGTAACATGAATAAATAAAATTTTTATCAATGTGTTTCTGTTGCCTTAAATTCTAATTTCTCTGTTAAGTACAGACTGTATATATGATACTTAAGAGCTTTACTGATTTTATAATTGCTAGTGACTTATATTACCATGGGAATTATTTAGCAAGTTAAGTCAAATTATATTGAGAAGTCAAATTATATTGAGGCAACTCTTATCCCAATTTTCAGAATGTAGAGGGAAAAATAACCTAGTGAGTTGTTAGATGTTTTTGGAAAAGTAAATAAGCTTTTTGCCATAAAGTTTTTAATTGGCTAAGTGAAGGGGGAAACTGAAAACCTAAAGTGTAACTGTGTAATTCATATGGTTTTCCTTATTTTGAATTCTGCAGTTGATATTCTGGTAGCTACGTTTTTGAACAGTGGTTTGCAAGTTTCTGACCTTTATCTCCTTAGTCGTTGACTGACTAAAGGATTATAAGTAGTGTATAAATTAAGATTGAGGTACCGATATGTAGGCCTTTTCTTCCTTGGTAGTGAAAGCTAAATTTCAGCCTACTTGTGAATAACCTTATTTTTTATCTTTGGGGGTTGAAAAGTAAGGCAGAATAAGGAAATAATTCACATTAAAGGTCATAGTTCATTCTAGCTTAAGTGTTGCTCTAAGGAGGGAAAATTAAGCTGTTATCACTAGTATGTGAATTAGAATACTAAAACACTTAGCAGTTAGCATTTAATGGCCTGTACATACTTCATCTCTTAGTTATTTTTGAAGTTTAAATTGATCCTAATTTTTTTCTCTTATGTTTCAGAAGCAGAGCGCTCTGAAAGAAATACATTTGCAGAAAGGCTTTCTGCTGTTGAGGCCATCGCAAATGCAATATCAGTTGTTTCAAGTAATGGCCCAGGTAATCGGGCTGGATCATCAAGTAGCCGAAGGTAATGTGATTTTTACCAGGAAAGTTTAATTGGTGGAAACATAATCCAAGTACAGAAAGAAATGTATCTCTTTCCTATCATATGCATGAATTGGTGGGTCCTTTTGTTTTGTTTTTGTTCCTCCCAATATCAACCTGGGAAAAATACCTGACAATATCTAGTTAGAGTTTAGGTGTAAAACAGTAGGACCTAGGGTCCTTCAAAAATTTGAGGTAATTTAGACAAGTAGTTCAAACTTGATTCTTTGAATGTGTTTTAAACTCATCATTCGTGTTTCCTAGGAAGTTATTTTCTTTAGTTGGAGAACAAGTAATATAATAATTGAGAGAACCTCAATCTTTTATTTTCAGATTGTTTACTTAGCTCAGTTTCTCAGACGTCCTAAAGATCTGGGAAGAAATGAAAGGCTGATGTATATTATGAATGTTTGGTATTTTAAATTTTCAGGCTTTCTGAGTTGTGAGATGGACACTTTATAACACATTAAAAATTACTAGATGTTTGAATAGATGAAGACTATAAAGAATTCAGGATACAGCTGTCTGTAGTTTTTTTTTTCCCCTGAAGGAAAACACATTTATATTAGACAGGAGAGCCAAAATTCTTGGATACTTCACAAATCATTAATGGAAGCACTGCTCACTGTGCTAATGTGATAGGTTGTAAAGTCTACTTAAAACGAAGACACTCTTTTGCTTATTTTCTGTTCTATATTCAACTTTCCCTTTAAAAATGATTCTTCTAAAATTGGTTCCAACTTGATAGCTTCCCAGGTTCAAAAACATCCTGAAGTGAGGTTTATCAAAAACTAGTTATGGGTAACCAAATTATAATTTAAAATAGTACAGAAACATTATGTAGACTATGCAAAATGGAAATTATCATTTGTTTAGGACTACACTAGGCAAAATGTTTGGTCTAAACTGGAAAACAACTTAAATTCTTCATGAAGAAATTAGTGTCTGAATTATTTCAGGTATTTCATTTCCTCAGGGAAAATACAGGTGCAAATCAAGTTGGACTCTGATATGGTTGGTCCAATGCCAGTGCTGCCATCTTTTTTTCATGTAAGGATTATTTTGAAGGCAAAGACTAAAAGGAGCTTCAAGAGTGGGTGATGTGTTGCTCACAGAAATAATTTGCAGAGTAAGCTCCTTTGAGGCATTTGCCGAAGATTTCACTGCAGTGTTCTTAACCAGTTCAAACTCAGGGCTGCCGGTTGAACAGATGAAAGCACAGGAGTCTTATTATCCACGCCGGGCAGTAGGAAGTCCACAGACTCTGCTTCATTGAAGTGAAACCCTCCTCTAGCCTACAATGGATTTTCTAGGCGATACCCCTTGATGAGTATGCAGGCTGGGATTCATGAGCTGTAAGCTCAAAACTGATGCAATTTCAATATTGAATGGAGTACTGTTAAATGCCTTCAGATGATGATTTGACTCAGAAGTTTTGTTATGTGACTCAATAGTGCCTGAGTACAAAGGGCAGATTTAGTGGAAAGCTTGATTGATGCATCTGATTGCAGGTGTATGTACTCTAGAGATTATTAATCTGGAAGACACATGACCTTCGCTTTTTTGTCACAGTGGTATGTTTGAACATGACTGGATTCTAAGGCTTCTGTAGCATGGATATAACGTGCTTACAAAGAGGAAATTACATCAACCTTGAATTCTTCCATATTGTCAGAAAATACGATGACTCCAGGCAAGCCTATACGAAGAAATGTCAAAACTCTGAATCTTAGCAGCCAAGGTGGTATCTCCTCAGTATTGTCCTCAGCCACTGAGGATACAGGTGAATCTTCATGAATTGTGTACAACATCTTGAAGAATAATTTTCTTTTTTTTGTTTTTTTTGTTTTTTGTTGTGAAAGAATCTGTATGAGGAGCTGGGCATTGTACTTAAAAATGTTCCCAAGACCTAATGAAGAAAAGAGGTAGAGGACAATTTTTTTAAATGACAAGGAATGACCCCCTCATATAATATTGAATTGACTACATCACAACAACAAAGTTGGGAGTTTGCAAGTTCAAGATGAGACTACGGTCTCAATTTATCTTCATTTATTCTTAATGTGCTCTAGGCTAGAGGTTGGAGAATAGCCCATATATGTTTTGTTTGGCCTGTGCAATGTTAAAATTTTTTTTTCTTTAAAATTTGAATGCCTTTAGATGAGCATGTATGCCTCTAGTTTGCCATGACCCCCTACTTCTTACACCTGACTGCCCTTTCGTCAGTTTATTTTACTTTCCAGGCCCAGTAGGCATTGTGTTTGCGACCCTGGTGTAAGCATTCTTCTTGATAAGCCCAAAACATGCATTTATTTTCAGGTTATTTGCAGTGCCTCCCAATTACCGCTGATTTTTTTCTCTCTGTGTGTTTTGAGTAAGACACATTAGGATACCAAGTGTCTATGTTGAGCTTATTTAAAATTGTGTAGGAGCATCACAGTGTGAAGTCACCCGGGTGTGTGCTGTTACTGGTAAGGAGCCTGCCATGCTCTTTGGGTGATATCTTGGACAGGGAAGTGACCTTGACTGAAAGAATCATAATCACTGTTCCCTGCTCCCTTCCATATTATAAAAACTCTTGAACTCAAAGATTTCTAAATTGGGAGAGAGAAGACACCAGTACCATAAAAGAATTAACTATAGGTATTTTTTAATAGTGCGTACTATAATAGCTAGTATATTTTTTGAGACATTAAAATTTACTTTGTAGAATCTTCCAAAAAATGTTTCTCTTCCCCAAGGTACATCATCATACACAAGCCTTATAAAATAGATGGGTTCCTGAAAGTAGCTTCTAAATGCATTTTTAAAAAATTTTACTCATAAAACTGAAAATGTATTGCTATGGAAAAACACACTTACCCTCGGATTAAATAATAATTAGAGAGTCAAACATTAATACAAATATTTCTGAATTACTTATTTGCAGACATATAATGCTCACCTGGTAAGGTGTTAGGTTTTTCACATCAGAAATGTCATGTCTTTGGGATTAAATCTGCCTGGGAGAAAGCAGTCCCTTATGTGTTGCCTGGCCCTTAAAATTGAATTCTTACTCCTTATTCATTTAGAAGCTCTAAAATTGTGGCCAAGTGAAAGGATTTGCCTTATGTGCTCTCTCTTAATTGCTGCTAGTTTTTAATGTGTTAATTTTGTAGCCTGTGTAAGCTTTTATTCAGAGGTATAGATTTTTGTACAGGTAGTTTACTAGTTCCCCTAATGAGGTCTGTGTTTGTGATTATTTCTTTATCTTTTTAGCGATGTGCACACCTGTATAGCAGGAGAAAAAAAATCACGCCCAGATATTAATCTAACAACACATTTTACAAGCTCCAGTTTCATTCATTAATTTCCTTGGGATGAAGTTGTACTGTTAAAAAAACTTTTTTGTATAAAAAATAAACCTAAATTGGTCTTTGTTTGAAAACTACTTACTGTGTGGATATTAGTTCCATTGCTTTTGAGAGCACAGAAAAGGGGTTTAGTGGGCTAACAGTATTGGTTTTGTGCTAATCAGTATGTTTTGCTAATGTCTACTATTGAACTTAATTCTTACTGATGATAAACAGGGGACAGAATTTTTTTTTTGTTTTAATGTTCAGCTGTTCATTTATCTTAACTGTATGAAAGATTATTTCCTAATCTTAACTTCACTGCAACTTTTGTTCCCGGTGCTTAAGTTTCTGTGGGAGCTTAATATAGTGGTTTTAGTGCTGAACTGGGTACTAGGATCCCCCAGTTCCATTTCTATCCCTTGCTGACTTATTCTGTGATTCCAGAATTGGCATTTGTACTTCACTTTCCTGCCTGGAGTATTTGCTTGTAGAACAAACTTTCATCTCAGATGAGAAGTTCTGTGCACCTTATCCTTACACTTAGACATGGTAGTGAGCTCTGATTTTGTCCATGTTCTTCTAGTTTGAGATTACGGGAAATGATGAGACGTTCATTGAGAGCGGCTGGTTTGGGTAGACATGAAGCTGGAGCTTCATCCAGTGACCACCAAGATCCAGTTTCACCCCCTATAGCTCCCCCTAGTTGGGTTCCTGACCCTCCTGCAATGGATCCTGGTAAGATCTGTTATTTTATTCAGTGTTTAACAAAAAGACAGGGTCGTGAAAGAAAAGAAATAAACATTTCAGTGGGATATTTAGAAATCTGAAATTGTTAAAGTTAGCATAATGAGTATTATAACTAGCTTACATAGATTTGGTTTAAGATGTTTGTAACTTAAAAATTAAAATTCTAGAAAGTCTTGTTAGATATCCCTCTTCTGCTGAAATACATATTTCTATACTGGTAAGAAGCTAACTAATAATATATCAAGATAAGTCAATAGTTTGCCTAGTGGATTCCTTCTATTATAGTTTGGAAAAGAAGCATCCACTTAAGCCTTTGTCCGATTTCACCTTTGGCTTGCAGAGAAAAGCCTTAAGGCCAGTTAAAAGAACATGTTAGGGATATGTTGCCTATAATGATGTACATCCTGCTGTTCTGTTTACTGAAAGATGGTGACATTGATTTTATCCTGGCCCCTGCTGTGGGATCTCTTACCACAGCAGCGACTGGCACCGGTCAAGGACCAAGCACCTCCACCATTCCAGGTGAGAATCTCTACTATTTTATCTACCTAGGCATTTGGAAGATAAAACTAAACACTTTGTATATAGGTTTCTACAGTTCTACACTTTATCTCAAGGAGACTTCTTGGCTTGAAAAATATCTAATTCTGTGACTTATCTTCTGTATATCAGTGAAGTTGTGGTGTGTATGTGCATATATTTCATCAGTTGAGATTTATAAAATGTGTTAATGTGTTTAAATTCTCTGTAATGAAGTTATTAATTTGTTACCAATACTCAAATATTTTTCTTGTGGTTTATTTGATAGATACTCGGTATATTATTCTAGAACAGTCTTTCACTCTGTTTTGAACACTTTTGTTACCAAGTGGATCTGCTTAATTACAGGTCCTTCCACAGAGCCATCTGTAGTAGAATCCAAGGATCGAAAGGCCAACGCTCATTTTATATTAAAATTGTTATGTGACAGTGTTGTTCTACAGCCCTATCTACGAGAACTTCTCTCTGCCAAGTAAGAAGTTTAATATACTTTTGATATGAAGATTTAGCTTTACTCCTTTTACTGTTAAGTTGATCTTGCAACATATGGAACAACAATTATTTTAATTGAATTTAAAATTTATCGGAATCTAGCATTGTATTTTCCATGTTACTAAGTAAGCTCTCTTTAGTGAAAGAGGCCTTCTCGATATAATACAGGGTACACTAAATGAATAGTTTGATTTTATGTTAGCTTGATGAGGGTGTATATTTATATGTTAAAAAGATCACAGTATAGTTGCTCTCAAATGTTGAATCCATAAATTAGTTATATCACTGTCACCTGGAGAACTTTAAAAATTATACACATTCTTCCCCAAGCTCTACACTAGAAGTATAACTCAGCAGGTCTGAAATGGGGCCTGGAATCTGTATTGTGAAAATCCAAGGATGATTCTTATGGTTTCTTTGGAAATCTTGGCTTACGGAATCATCATGAGATCATACAGAGCTTTTGATAAGTATTCTGTTGTAAGTGCTCATTAACCGTTAATAGGTTACATCTCTACCTGCAACTTGATTGTTTATCTTCCTTTACAAACTCATAATGATGAGTGTTTTTATAATAGTTATTAATCTGTGCCAAGCTCTACTTGCATTAACTCTTATTCTAGATATAACTGTCTGGAGTAGATAATGTTATCCCCACTTTACATTTGCAGCAGTGGGCTTAGAGGTTAATTAACTTGCCCAGGCTCACAAAACTATTGAGTGGCATAGCTGGAATTCCAGCCCTGGTATGTGTCTTTATTACAGAACTGGGACTCCCAGCCTTGACCCTTATGTCACCTTCCCTATTTAGTACAAGAAGGTGTTATGAGTTTTTTTATCTTTGAGGGCGAGGGAGTTTTCATGTTTAAGTCTTACTGCCCTTTGGATGAAAATGACCAAATTTATGAAATTATGATTTAATGAAGGCTGCCCCACACTAGTAAAATAAGTCATTGGATTATAAACAGAGTTATTATGACAGAAGCATCTTAATAATTTATTAGTGGTTTGAGGCATAGATAAAAATGGTTTATATATGGATACATACAGTATATCTTTCTGTTTTTATTTTCTCAATTGTCATTTTTTTGCATTTATGGTGTTTTTAATATTATCTTTGTATAATTTCCTCGTGGTGGTGTCTAAAAAGTTATTTTATGTTCTTATTCCCTTTCTCTTTGTTGTTAATTCATTTTATATTTCTACAGTTCATTTCTGTTTCACTAGTGCTTTATTTTAGTACCCTCACAGTGGTTGACTTTTTCCTCCTTTATCTAAAAAACATATAAAATATTTGGAAAACACCCAATATGCCACTGTATTCATAAGCTGATGTTACTAGGAGAGGCAGTGTTCTTTTTTTTTTTTTTTTTGCTCTATGCGGGCCTCTCACTGTTATGGCCTCTCCCGTTGCGGTTGGGAGTGCAGGCTCAGCGGCCATGGCTCACGGGCCCAGCCACTCCACGGCATGTGGGATCTTCCCGGACCGGGGCACAAACCCGTGTCCTCTGCATCGGCAGGTGGACTCTCAACCACTGCGCCACCAGGAAAGCCCAGAGGCAGTGTTCTTTTGCCTGACTTTTAGGTGATAAGTATAGAGATGATCAAACTGGCCCTTTTTGCTTTTTTATACTACAGATACAGGAGAATTTCCTAGAGTTGCTAACACAGTTTCCTAAGTGATGTATCTGGGAATTATTTACCATGGAGATGACTCAGTAAGAAAAGGATTTTTTCTTCTTTTTTTATTGAAGTATAATTGACTTATTATGTTAGTTTCAGGTGTACAACATACTGATTTGATATTTTTTTACATTACAAAATGACCACCACGATAAGTGTAGTTACCATCTGTCACCATACAAAGTTATTACAGTGTTATTGATTATATTCCCTATGCTGTCCTCATGACTTATTTTATAACTGGAAGTTTGTACCTCACCTATTTCACTCATTCTCCTAACCCCCTGCCCTCTGGCAACCACTAGTTTGTTCTCTGCATCTATGAGTCTGTTTCTGCAAGAGGCTTCCCTTTTCTCCACATCCTCGCCAACACTTGTTATTTGTTGTCTCTTTTGGTAATAGCCATTCTGACAGATGTGAGGTAGTATCTTACTGTGGTTTTGATTTGCATTTCCCTGATGACTAGTGATGTTGAACTTATTCACGTGTGTGTTGGCCATCTGTTGTATGTCTTATTTGGAAAAGTGTCTGTTCAGGTCTCCGGCCCAGTTTTTAATCAGATTGGGTTTGTTTGATGTTGAATTGTATGAGTTCTTTGTATATTTTGGATATCAGTCCCTTATTGGATGTATCATGGGCAAATATCTTCTCCTGTTCAGTAGGTGGGCTTTTCATTTTGTTGGTGGTTTCCTCAGAAACTTTTTAGTTTGATGTAGTCCTGTTTGTTTGATTTTGCTTTTGTTTTCCTTGCCTGAAGAGGCAGATCCAAAAAAATAAAACTAAGACCAGTGTCAAAGAGCATACTGCCTGTGTTTTCTTGTAGGAGTTTTATGGGTTCAGGTCGTACATTTAAGTCTCTAATCCACTTCGAATTTATTTTTTTATATGGTGTGAGAAAGTAGTCCAGTTTGATGCTTTTGCAGTTAGCTGTCCAATTTTGTCAACACTATTTATTGAAGAGACTGTCTTTTTCCCCATTATATATTCTTGCCTCCTTTGTCATGGGTTAATTAACTTGCCCAGGCTCACAAAACTAGTGAGTGGCATAGCTGGAATTCCAGCCCTGGTATGTGTCTTTATTACAGAACGGGGACTCCCAGCCTTGACCCTTATGTCACCTTCCCTATTTAGTACAAGGTGTTTTGAGCTTTTTATTTTTGCAAGGCCCTCTCTTCTGTTCCATTGATCTCTGTGTCTTTTTTTATGCTAGTACCATACTATTTGATTAATACAGGTTTGTAGTACTGTTTGAAATCAGGGAACATGATGCCTCCAGCTTTGGTTTTTTTTCCCTCAAGATTGCTTTGGCTGTTTCGGGGTCTTTCATGGTTCCATATAAATTTGATGATTATTTGTTCTAGTTCTTAGAAAAATGTCATGTGTATTTTGATAGGGATTGCATTAAATCTGTAGATTGCTTTAAGTAGTATGGTCATTTCAGTAATACTGATTCTTCCAATCCATGAGCAAGGTTTATTTTTCCATTTCTGGTCATCTTCAATTTCTTTCATCAATGTCTTATAGTATTCCACATATTCCAAGTACAGGTCTTCTACCTCCTTGATTAGATGTATTCCTAGGTAGTTTGTTATTTTTGATGCAATTGTAAATGGGATTGTTTTCTTAATTTCTCTTTCTGATAGTTTGTTTTTAGTGTATACAAATGCAGTAGATTTCTGCATATTAATTTTGTTTCCTGCAACTTTACTCAATTCATTTATTTGTTCTAATTGCTTTTGGGTGGAATCTTTAGGGTTTTCTATATGTAGTATATGTCATCTACAAACAGTGATAATTTTACTTCCATCTTTCCAATTTGGATGCCTTTTTGTTCTTTTTCTTATCTAATTGCTGTGGCTAGGCCTTAAAATACTTTGTTGAATGAAAGTGGTGAGAGTGGGCATCCTTTTCTTGTTCCTGATCTTAGAGGAAATGCTTTCAACTTTTCACCTTTTATTATGTTAACTGTGGGCCTGCCAATATGTGGCACTTATTATGTTGAGGTATGTTCCCTCTGTACCCACTTTCTGGAGAGTTTCTATCATAAGTGGATGTTGAATTCTGTCAGAATCCTTCTCTGCTTCTACTGCGGTGATGATACAATTTTATTTTTCAGTTTGTTAATGTGTATCATGTTGATTGATTTGTGGATATTGAACCGTACTTGCATCCTGAGATAAATCCCCTGCTTCATCATGGTATATCATCCTTTCCATTATTGCTGAATTTGGTTTGCTGATATTTTGTTGAGGATTTTTGCATCTCTGTTCATCAGTGATATTGGCCTGTGATTGATTAATTAATTAAAATGTTTTGTGATGTCTTGGGTTTTGGTATCAAGGCGATGCTGGCCTTGTAGGATGAGTGTGGAAGCATTTCTTCCTCTTAATTTTTTGGGGAATGGTTTGAGAAGGATAGGTGTTAACCGCTTAAATGTTTGGTAGAATTCACCTCTGAAGCTGTCTGGTCATGGACCTTTGTTTGTTGGGAGTTTTTAAATTACCGATTCAATTTTATTACTGGTAATCATTCTGCTCATATTTTCTATTTCTTTCTGATTCAGTCTTGGGAGATTGTATGTTTCTAGGAGTTTATCCATTTCTTCTAAGTTGTCCATTTTATTGGTGTGTAATCGTTCATAGTAAATCTCTTATGATCCTTTGTATTTGTTTGATCTTGGTTGTAACTTCTCTTTCAATTCTGATTTTATTTATTCGAGCTTTTTTCTTGGTTGAATCTGGCTAAAGGGATACATAAGTGTGTTTTGGAGTAAACAGAAGGGAGAAGTATGTTTATTCTACAGTAAGCAGCTTCATGAAAATGAAGTTTGAGTAGAACCATGAGAAATAGGGAGAAGAGGGAACAACAACATGGAGAAGTATGAATATTATGAGGAACAGTAATTCATCCAATTCAGAGTGGAGGATTAGAAAGAAGAGAACAACAGCCAGTGGATCTGAAAAAAATAGGTTAAAATCACTACTTTGGTCTCTGTTCTTTGGGCTTGAATCCTCTCAATAATGGCCTTTGTTAGATTGTAATAGTATCAAAGTGGGATTATAAGAATAGTAATGAGATGGTGGTATAAAAGAGATGAAAATAGGCAAGAGTAGAAACCAGAGTCAAGGCTATGTTTATATGTCTGTCATAGCCTTTAATATGTGTGTTGTAATAAACTGAACTATTGAGTTGTTGAAAATGGAAAAGAAAGATGAGATGCAGAAGTTTAAAAATTGCTTTAGAAGGAATACTTTGTGAAGAACCAAAATTTTTGTCTGAAGTTACTTGGGACAGTGATACTGTTGGGTGACACAGATAAGTCAGGTAGAGAGCAGGTTTGCGGAGAAAGATGATTTGAGTTTTAGACACATTGAATGTAAGATACCACTGGGAAATCCCAAGTAGGCTTATCAAGTAAACAAGTGTAGGTGTTGGAACCGTATTATTGTGAGAGAAGTGGTGGTTGCTATGGCAGAAGAGAGAGAGAGG
This sequence comes from Leucopleurus acutus, assembly GCF_964270905.1. Classification (NCBI taxonomy): domain Eukaryota; kingdom Metazoa; phylum Chordata; class Mammalia; order Artiodactyla; family Delphinidae; genus Leucopleurus; species Leucopleurus acutus. The sequence goes on along the minus strand of NC_139159.1, from coordinate 49,451,087 downwards.
CACAAACGGCTGAGGACTGACTTCTGGGAAATGCGAGGGGTCTAGGAGGAAATAGAAATTCAGTGAAGAATGTTTAAATACATTTTAAAGAGGAAACTCGTAATAATAATAGCTAACACTTAACTGAATACTTGTTTTTTGCTAGGCACTGTGCTGAAACCTTTTAAGTAATAATTCATATAATCCTCCTCACAATAGCTTGAGATAGAGCCTGTTACTATGCTCATGTCTAGAAAGTGTTAGTTTACTCCAGAGCCCTTGCTGGTCTATTCTTTAGTGTCACTAAAGCCAAGAAAGTAGACCATGGTTTAGAGAGACAGAGGTTCCACAAAGTGGCTTTAAGTGAGGTAATATGAGGCCAGAAAATACCACTGATGGTTTTCTTTGAATGGTGAGACATTATTTACTAAGACAAAACTGTTTTTTTGTTTGATCATGAACATATGTTAACTTTCATAATCAGGAAGGACAGTAATTGATAATATTTTTATATACAATTTTTCTCATTTTAGGGATGCAAGAGGTATGACCCCATTTATGTCAGCTGTAAGTGGCCGAGCTTATCCTGCTGCAATTACCATTTTAGAAACAGCCCAGAAAATTGCAAAAGGTAATTTATTTCAAGTTCTAAAAGGGTTGCTTATTTTTTAATTTGAATAGATTCTCTTCTATAATTATTCAAACCTAATTTCTGTATATGGAAATGATACTGATTAGAAACTGTCAAGATAATTCTTTTGCTTATGTGTATGAAATTCATATGCTTATACTTTTTTCAAGCATATTGTACCTTCTAACTTTCCATCAAAAAGCAGCTGGTATAAATTTCCTTCAATTAAAAAAAAATTCCATAATGGATTGTGTAATGATTAATCTTTTGAAAGAAAAGATGGATTACTCTTAGAACCTGTCCACGTGTTAATTCGTGTTAGTGATAAAATTTTATGGAAAGAACAGGCCAGAAGTCTTACTGTTCTTTCTGACTTGGATTTACTGCCTAACAGAAAGCATTAAGGAATATCAGTTCCTGCCAGCCAGCCTTTAAAAGATTTAGTAGTTATCTTTTAAAAAATACTAGCTATGAATAAATTATGTGATTGTCTATAATTTATTAAGTAGAGCTAGAACTTGAATCTTAACTGCATGAGGTAGAGCTAATGACTCAGAAGGCTGATGTTTGATGTATTTGTATTGTCCTCATATGTGGTTATGATATAATTATGCTTTGCTTTACTTTGCACCAGAATTGACTAGATTTCCTTGCATTGTTGACTTTGTATGTCAATTTATTTTATTAATATATAGTAGTTTCTTATTTATACTATGTAAATGTTAGAGCTTTTCCATTTGAGGAAAGGAGTAGATGGCTGTAAGTCTTTTCTTGATGTATGAACTATTATGTTTTTAATCTTTCTAGCTGAAGTGTCCTCAAGTGAAAAAGAGGAAGATGTATTTATGGGCATGGTTTGCCCATCAGGTACCAACCCTGATGACTCTCCTTTATATGTCTTATGTTGTAATGATACCTGCAGTTTTACATGGACTGGAGCAGAGCACATTAACCAGGTAAGTTATTTTATATTTCCCTATATTTATGCTATCTAGGTTTTCTTTTCTTCCCTTTGACCATCACTAGAGTTATAGTTCTTAGCTTTGGAATTGCAAGTCTGGTATTTCCTTTTACTCCTGAGTTATAAAATTCTCCAAAGAAAATTAATTTGTATTTAATTCCTAAATAAATGAGGCAAAGGAGTTGACTGTTAACACCAGTTACGGGCTGTCATAAAAATTAGAAATCTTCGCTGGGTAGTATAATCTGATTCACAGCTCTTGATTTAGATTTTATAACTGTTATGCCTTTTTTTGGATGATACAGATTATTTTTGCCCTTCTGGTAATATTTGATTCACATTTGTGTACCCATCTGTGACTGTTTCCCAGAGCACATTAATTTTACTCTGCTGTTGTTGTGATTGAATTGTTTTAGAAAATACCAGAAATAATTATTGTGATGAGACATACATATCATTTTTCTAAAAAGTATATCCTTTTCATTTTAGGATATTTTTGAGTGTCGTACCTGTGGCTTGCTGGAGTCCCTCTGTTGTTGTACAGAATGTGCAAGGGTTTGTCATAAAGGTCATGATTGCAAGTGAGTGTGACTTTAGTTTTCTTTAATATTGTAAACTACTTAGATTCATATTCCCATATTAAAATAATCTGTACTGAGTCATGCTTTGTTTCATTATTCAGAAAGCATGAGGTTCTGTCAGGTTGCCCACGTTAAGCCACTGTGTGTATTAAAACGTAGTTTTTGATTTAAAGAGTACTTTGCAATGTTTGTTTGCTAGTTCTACTCTTTACATAAAACTAGCCTAATGTGCAAGAAATATGTGATCGTACACTGTGACTAGAATCAGTCTTTTAAGAAACATATATACAGAATGTTTCTGTCTGTGTTCTCCAGCCAAAGTCTCAGGCCCCCCTGTAGTAGGGTGTATTAGCAGGAAACTTCTGAAGGCATTAAGGGAATCATGGTTTGGCATGTGCCTTGTTTTTTTTTGGTTTTTTTTTTTTGCGGTACGCGGGCCTCTCCCGTTGCGGAGCACAGGCTCCGGACGCGCAGGCTCAGCGGCCATGGCTCACGGGCTTAGCCGCTCCGCGGCATGTAGGATCTTCCCGGACCGGGGCACAAACCCGTGTCCCCTGCATTGGCAGGCGGACTCTCAACCACTGTGCCACCAGGGAAGCCCGTGCCTTGTTTACTTCTTAAACTAAATGTAATAACCTTCATCCAGCAATAGAGTTGCTATGGTTAGTTTCTTAGTTTACACAGACCTAAGAAGCAATAAAATTATCCCAGCACTAACATTTGCAGTGCCTCAGAGTCCCAGTAGGGACATCAGCTATAGCTGTGCCACAGGTGTGTAGCTGTAAAAATAGTTTAAATAGAGAATTGCTTTGTAAAAATCATCTATTGTGCTTTATTTATTTTCTTTTTAACATCTTTATTGGAGTATAATTGCTTTACAGTGGTGTGTTAGTTTCTGCTTTATAACAAAGTGAATCACCTATACATATACATATATCCCCATATCTCCTCCCTCTTGAGTCTCCCTCCCACCCTCCCTATCCCACCCCTCTAGGTGGTCACAGAGCACTGAGCTGATCTCACTGTGCTATGCAGCTGCTTCCCACTAGGTATCTATTTTACATTTGGTAGTGTATATGTGTCCGTGCCACTCTCTCACTTCGTCCCAGCTTACTCTTCCCCCTCCCTGTGTCCTCAAGTCCGTTCTGTACGTCTGGGTCTTTATTCCTGTCCTGCCCCTAGGTTCTTCAGAACCTTTTTTTTTTCTTTAGATTCCATATATATGTGTTAGCATACGGTATTTGTTTTTCTCTTTCTGCCTTACTTCACTCTGTATGACAGACTCTAGGTCCATCCACCTCACTACAAATAACTCAACTTCGTTTCTTTTTCTGGCTGAGTAGTATTCCATTGTATATATGTGCCACATCTTCTTTATCCATTCATCTGTTGATGGACACTTAGGTTGCTTCCATGTCTTGGCTATTGTAAATAGAGCAGCAGTGAACATTGTGGTACATGACTCGTTTTGAATTATGGTTTTCTCAGGGAATATGCCCAGTAGTGGGATTGCTGGGTCATATGGTAGTTCTATTTTTAGTTTTTTAAGGAAACTCCATACTGTTCTCCGTAGTGGCTGAATCAGTTTACATTTCCACCAGCAGTGCAAGAGGGTTCCCTTTTCTCCACACCCTCTCCAGCATTTATTGTTTGAAGATTTTATGATGATGGCCATTCTGACTGGTGTGAGGTGATACCTCATTGTAGTTTTGATTTGCATTTCTCTGATGATTAGTGATGTTGAGCAACCTTTCATGTGTTTGTTGGCAATCTGTATATCTTCTTTGGAGAAATGTCTGTTTAGGTCTTCTGCCCGTTTTTGGATTGGGTTGTTTGTTTTTTTGATATTGAGCTGCATGAGCTGCTTGTAAATTTTGGAGATTAATCCTTTATCAGTTGCTTCATTTGCAAATATTTTCTCGCATTCTGAGGGTTGTCTTTTCGTCTTGTTTATGGTTTCCTTTGCTGTGCAAAAGCTTTGAAGTTTCATTAGGCCCCATTTGTTTATTTTTATTTCCATTTCTCCAGGAGGTGGGTCAGAAAGGATCATGCTGTGATTTATGTCATAGAGTGTTCTGCCTATGTTTTCCTCTAAGAGTTTGATAGTTTCTGGCCTTACATTTAGGTCTTTAATCCATTTTGAGTTTATTTTTGTGTATGGTGTTAGGGAGTGTTCTAATTTCATTCTTTTACATGTAGCTATCCAGTTTTCCCAGCACCACCTATTGAAGAGGCTGTCTTTTCTCCATTGTATATTCTTGTCTCCTTTATCAAAAATAAGGTGACCATATGTGCATGGGTTTATCTCTGGGCTTTCTATCCTGTTCCATTGATCTATATTTCTGTTTTTGTGCCGGTACCATACTGTCTTGATTACTGTAGCTTTGTAGTATAGTCTGAAGTCTGGGAGCCTGATTCCTCCAGCTCCATTTTTCTTTCTCAAGATTGCATTGGCTATATATGGGGTCTTTTGTGTTTCCATACAGATTGTGAAATTTTCGTTCTAGTTCTGTGAAAAATGCCATTGGTAGTTTGATAGGGATTGCATTGAATCTGCAGATTGCTTTGGGTAGTATAGCCATTTTCACAGTGTTGATTCTTCCAATCCAAGAACATGGTATATCTCTCCATCTGTTTGTATTACCTTTAATTTCTTTCATCAGTGTCTTAGTAGTTTTCTGCATACAGGTCTTTTGTCTCCTTAGGTAGCTTTATTCCTAGGTATTCTATTCTTTCTGTTGCAGTGGTAAATGGGAGTGTTTCCTTAATTTCTCTTTCAGATTTTTCATCATTAGTGTATAGGAATGCAAGAGATTTCTGTGCATTAATTTTGTATCCTGCTACTTTACCAGATACATTGATTAGCTCTAGTAGTTTTCTGGTAGCACCTTTAGGATTCTCTATGTATAGTATCATGTCATCTGCAGTGACAGTTTTACTTTTTCTTTTCCGATTTGGATTCCTTTATTTCTTTTTCTTTGATTGCTGTGGCTAAAACTTCCAGAACTATGTTGAATAATAGTGGTGAGAGTGGACAACCTTGTCTTGTTCATGATCTTAGAGGATACTGTTTCAGTTTTTCACCGTTGAGAACAATGTTGGCTGTAGGTTTGTCATATATGGCCTTTATTATGTTGAGGTAAGTTCCCTCTATGCCTACTTACTGGGTAGGTTTTATCATAAATGAGTGTTGAATTTTGTCAAAAGCTTTTTCTGCATCTGTTGAGATTATCATACGGTTTTTATTCTTCAATTTGTTAATATGTTTTGTCACATTGATTGGCTTGCATATAATGAAGAATCCTTGCATTTGTGGGATAAACCCCACTTGATCATGGTATATAATCCTTTTAGTGGATTCTGTTTGCTAGTATTTTGTTGAGGATTTTTGCATCTATGTTCATCAGTGATACTGGCCTGTAGTTTTCTTTCTTTGTGACATCTTTGTCTGGTTTTGGTATCAGGGTGATGGTGGCCTCGTAGAATGAGTTGGGGAGTATTCCTCCCTCTGCTGTATCTTGGAAGATTTTGAGAAGGATTGGTGTTAGCTCTTCTCTAAATGTTTGGTAGAATTCGCCTGTGAAGCCATCTGGTACTGGACTTTTGTTTGTTGGAAGATTTTAAATCACAGTCTCAATTTCAGTGCTTGGGATTGGTCTGTTTATATTTTCTATTTCTTCCTGGTTCAGTCTTGGAAGTTTATGCTTTTCTAAGAATATGTCCTTTTCTTCAAGGTTGTCCATTTTATTGGCATATAGTTGCTTGTAGTCATCTCTCATGATCCTTTGTATTGCTGCAGTGTCAGTTTTTACTTCTCATTTTTCTTTTCTAATTTTATTGATTTGAGTCTTCTCCCGTTTTTTTGTGATGAGTCTGGCTAACGGTTTATCAATTTTATCTTCTCTAAGGACCAGCTTTTAGTTTTATTGATCTTTGCTATTGTTTCCTTGATTTCTTTTTCATTTATTTCTGATCTGATCTTTATGATTTCTTTCCTTCTGCTAAATTTGGGGGTTTTTTTTGGTTGTTGTTCTTTCTCTAATTGCTTTAGGTGTAAGGTTAGGTTGTTTATTTGAGATGTTTCTTGTTTCTTGAGGTAGGATTGTATTGCTATAAACGTCCCTCTCAGAACTGCTTTTGCTGCATCCCATAGGTTTTGGGTCATTGTGTTTTCATTGTCAGTTTTTTCTAGGTATTTTTTGATTTCCTCTTCGATTTCTTCAGTGATCTCTTGGTTAGTAGTGTATTGTTTAGCCTCCATGTGTTTTTATTTTTTACAGATTTTTTTCCTGTAATTGATACCTAGTCTCATAGCATTGTGGTTGGAAAAGATACTTGATATGATTTCAATTTTCATAAATTTACCAAGGCTTGATTTGTGACCCAAGATATGATCTGTCCTGGAGAATGTTCCATGAGCACTTGAGAAGAAAGTGTATTCTGTTGTTTTTGGATGGAATGTCCTATAAATATCAATTAAGTCCATCTTGTTTAATGTGCCATTTAAAGCTTGTGTTTCCTTATTTATTTTCATTTTGGATGATCTGTCCATTGGTGAAAGTGGGGTGTTAAAGTCCCCTACTAGGATTGTGTTACTGTCAATTTCCCCTTTTATGGCTGTTAGCATTTGCCTTATGTATTGAGGTGCTCCTATGTTGGGTGCATAAATATTTACAATTGTTATATCTTCTTCTTGGATTGAGCCCTTGATCATTATGTAGTGTCCTTGTCTCTTATAATAGTCTGTATTTTTTCAATTTTATTTTATTTTATTTTTTATTTTTTTAAATAAAAGCTTCTTTCTTTCTTTAGTTTTGGCTGTGTTTGGTCTTCATTTCTGTGCAAGGGCTTTCCCTAGTTGTGGCAAGCGGGGGCCACTCTTCATCGCGGTGCGCGGGCCTCTCACTGTCGAGGCCTCTCTTGTTGCGGAGCACAAGCTCCAGACGTGCAGGCTCAGTAGTTGTGGCTCAGGGGCCTAGTTGCTCCATGGCATGTGGGATCTTCCCAGACCAGGGCTCGAACCCATGTCGCCTGGATTGGCAGGCAGATTCTCAACCACTGCGCCACCAGGGAAGCCCAATAGTTTGTATTTTAAAGTCAGTTTTGTCTGATATGAGAATTGCTACTCCAGCTTTCTTTTGATTTCCATTTGCATGGAATATCTTTTTCCATCCCCTCACTTTCAGTCTGTATGTGTCACTAGGTCTGAAGTGGGTCTCTCATAGACATATACGGGTCTTGTTTTTGTATCCATTCATGCAGTCTATGTCTTTTCGTTGGAGCATTTAATCCATTTACATTTAAGGTAGTTATCAATATATCTGTTCCTATTACCATTTTCTTAATTGTTTTGGGTTCGTTATTGTAGGTCTTTTCCTTCTCTTGTGTTTCCTTCCTAGAGAAGTTCCTTTAGCATTTGTTGTAAAGCTGGTTTGGTGGTGCTGAGTTCTCTTAGCTTTTGCTTGTCTGTAAAGGTTTTAAATTTCTCCATCAAATCTGAATGAGATGCTTGCTGGGTAGAGTAATCTTGGTTGTAGGTTTTTCCCTTTCATCACTTAAACTATGTCCTGCCACTCCCTTCTGGCTTGCAGAGTTTCTGCTGAAAGATCAGCTGTTAACCTTATGGGATTTACCTTGTATGTTATTTGTTGCTTTTCCCTTGCTGCTTTTAACATTTTTTCCTTGTATTTAATTTTTGATGGCTTGATTAATATTTGTCTTGGCGTGTTTCTCCTTGGATTTTTCATGTATGGGACTCTGCGCTTCCTGGACTTGATTGACTATTTCCTTTCCCATATTAGGGAGGTTTTTAACTGTAATCTCTTCAAATACTTTCTCAGTCCCTTTCTTTTCTTTTCTTCTTCTGGGACCCCTGTAATTCGAATGTTGGTGTGTTTAATGTCCCAGGGGTCTCTGAGACTGTCCTCAAATCTTTTCATTCTTTTTTCTTTATTCTGCTCTGCAGTAGTTATTTCCACTATTTTATCTTCCAGGTCACTTATCTGTTCTTCTACCTCAGTTATTCTGCTATTGATTACTTCTAGAGAATTTTTAATTTCATATTTTGTGTTGTTCATCATTGTCTGTTTGCTTTTAAGGTCTTCTAGGTTCTTGTTAAATGTTTCTTGTATTTTCTCCATTCTATTTCCAAGATTTCAGATCATCTTTACTCTCATTATTTTGAATTCTTTTTCAGGTAGACTGCCTGTTTCCTCTTCATTCGTTTGGTCTGGTGGGTTTTTACCTTGCTCCTTCATCTGCTGTGTGTTTCTCTGTCTTCTCATTTTGCTTAACTTAATGTGTTTGGGGTCTCCTTTTCACAGGCTGCAGTTTCGTAGTTCCCATTGTTTTTGTTGTCGGACCCCAGTGGCTAAGGTTGGTTCCGTGGGTTGTGTAGGCTTCCTGGTCAAGGACACTGGTGCCTGTGTTCTGGAAGATGAGGCTGCATGTTATCTTTCTGGTGGGCAGGACCACGTCTGGTGGTGTGTTTTAGGGTGTCTGTGACCTTATTATGATTTTAGGCAGCGTCTCTGCTAATGGGTGGGGTTGTGTTCCTGTCTTGCTAGTTGTTTGGCATAGGGTGTCAAGCACTGTGGCTTGCTGGTCGTTGGGTGGAGCTGGGTCTCAGTGTTGAGATGGCGTTCTGTGGGAGAGCTTTTGCTGTTTGATATTACGTGGAACTGGGAGGTCTCTGGTGGAACTCGGCTCTCCCACCTCAGAGGCACAGGCCTGATACCCGGCTGGAGCACAAAGACCCTATCAGCCCCATGGCTCAGAAGAAAAGGGAGAAAAAAAAAAGAAAAAAATAAAGTTATTAATTTAAAAAATTATTAAAAAGAAAAAAATTTAAAAGTAATTGAAAGAAAGAAGAGAGCAACCAAACCAAAAACCAAATCCACCAACGATAACAAGTGCTAAAAACTATACAAAAAACCCAAAAACGGACAGAACCCTAGGACAAATGGTAAAAGCAAAGCTATACAGACAAAATCACACAAAGGTGCATACACATATACACTCACAAAAAGAGAAAAAGGGAAAAAAAAAAATATCGTTGCTTCCAAAGTCCACCGCCTCAATTTGGGATGATTCGTTTTCTATTCAGGTATTCCAGAAATGCAGGGTACATCAAGTTGACTGTGGAGATTTAATCTGCTGCTCCTGAGGCTGCTGGGAGAGATTTCCCTTTCTCTACTTTTTTCGTGCAGCTCCTGGGGTTCAGCTTTGGATTTGGCTCTGCCTCTGCCTGTAGATCGCCTGAGGGCATCTGTTCCCCACCCAGATAGGACGGGGTAAAAGGAGCAGCTGATTAGGGGGCTCTGGCTCACTCAGTCTGGGGGGAGGGAAGGGTACGGAATTCTGGGCGAGCCTGTGGCGGCAGAGGCCAGGGTGACGTTGTAACAGCCTGAGGTGTGCCGTGTGTTCTCCCAGGGAAGTTGTCCCTGGATCACGGGACCCTGGCAGTGGTGAGTTGCACAGGTTCCCGGGAGGGGAGGTGTGGATAGTGACCTGTGCTCGCACACAGGCTCCTTGGTGGTGGCAGCAGCAGCCTTAGCGTCCCATGCCCTTCTCTGGGGTCTGCGGTGATAGCCGCGGTTCGCACCCTTCTCTGAAGCTTGTTTAGGCGGTGCTCTGAATCCCCTCTCCTCTCGCACCACGAAACAATGGTCTCTTGCCTCTTAGGCAGTTCCAGCCTTTTTCCCGGACTCCCTCCCGGCTAGCTGTGTCGCACTAGCCCCCTTCAGGCTGTGGTCACGCTGCCAACCCCAGTCCTCTCCCTGGGATCTGACCTCTGAAGCCTGAACCTCAGCTCCCAGCCCCCGCCTGCCCCGGTGGCTTAGCACACAAGCCTCTCAGGCTGGTGAGTGCTGGTCGGCACCAATCCTCTGTGAGGGAATCCCCTTTGCCCTCCACACCCCTGTTGATGTGCTCTCCTCCATGGCTCTGAAGCTTTCACCCTCCGCCACCCCTCAACCCCCATCTCTGCCCGTTAATTCCTAGTGTGTGGAAACCTTTCCTCCTTCACAGCTCCCTCCCACTGGTGCCGGTCCCGTCCCTATCCTTTTGTCTCTGTTTTTCCTTTTCTCTTTTGCCCTACCCAGGTACGTGGGGAGTTTCTTGCTTTTTGGGAGGTCTGAGGTCTTCTGCCAGCGTTCAGTAGGTGTTCTGTAGGCTTTGTTCCACATGTAGATGTATTTCTGACGTATTTGTGGGGAGGAAGGTGATCTCCACGTCATACTCCTCCGCCATCTTGAATTTTGGCTAATAAGTTTGTCTTCCTTGTTTTAAATATCTGAAAGTGAGAATCACCTTACTTACTGAATGCTTACTAGGTGTACTCACTGTGCTAGATGCTACAGTGGTGTTTGACAAGACAGTTAAGATACCTCTTCTCATATGTTGCTTTACAGACTTTACACCACTAAAGTAATCCTATTTGTTGCGTGAACAGTTACACTTTGCATTTAAAAGTTAACAAGGGTTCTGTTGAGTTTTAATGAGTTACGCCTCTGTAATTTCAATAATAGACCTTTGTATTTTAAAAAAAAATTCTGTTTTTGTACTTGTGTATGAATTCTTTCTAGACTCAAACGGACATCACCAACAGCCTATTGTGATTGCTGGGAGAAGTGTAAATGTAAAACTCTGATTGCTGGACAGAAATCTGCTCGGCTTGATCTACTTTATCGCCTGCTCACTGCTACTAATTTGGTCACTCTGCCAAATAGCAGGCAAGTAGTGGGATTTTTAGGACATAAATTGAGTTGTAAAAGCACAGCATAGGTAAGTAGCCTCTCCTCCTCCGCATAACAATGTGCTGTTTTGCAGGGGAGAGCACCTCTTACTCTTTTTAGTGCAGACAGTTGCGAGGCAGACAGTAGAGCATTGCCAGTACAGACCTCCTCGAATCAGGGAGGATCGTAACCGAAAAACAGCCAATCCTGAAGGTGAGTTAATTTGACAGTTATGACATATAGGAAAAGCGGTATGTTTATTTCTGCCTTACCCACTATTTCTTTTCTTTTTCTTTTTAGATTCAGATATGCCAGATCATGATTTAGAACCCCCCAGATTTGCCCAGCTTGCCTTGGAGCGTGTTCTACAGGACTGGAATGCTTTGAAATCTATGATTATGTTTGGGTCACAGGAGAATAAAGACCCGTATGTATTCATTAACATTTTTTTAGAGTTATTTATGTCCCATGTTAGTGTAGGCGATTACAGTGCATTCTTTCTTTCCCCTCAAGTCTCAGTGCCAGCAGCAGGATAGGCCATCTTTTGCCAGAAGAGCAAGTATACCTCAATCAGCAAAGTGGCACAATTCGGTTGGACTGTTTCACTCACTGCCTTATAGTCAAGTGTACAGCAGATATTTTGGTAAGTCCTTTGAATAATTATTTGCAAGCACATGAAAAGGATGTTTTTTTACGTAGTTTCCCATAATTTTACTAATCAAGCTCCCAAGTGCCAGTAAGCTCTAATTAAATAGTGCATTAAGGGGCTTCCCTGGTGGCGCAGCGGTTGAGAGTCCGCCTGCCGATGCAGGGGACGCGGGTTCGTGCCCCGGTCTGGGAAGATCCCACATGCCGCGGAGCGGCTGGGCCCGTGAGCCATGGCCGCTGAGCCTGCGCGTCCGGAGCCTGTAGCTCCGCAACGGGAGAGGCCACAACGGTGAGAGGCCCGTGTACTGCAATAAAAAAAAAAAAAAAAAAAAACACAAAAAAAAACAAAACAAAACAAAACAAAAAAAAAATAGTGCATTAAGGGGAATGGAATTTTGGGGGTGATTTAAATTTCTCATTTTAGATCAATCAATGAAAGCTCCTTCTTTCATTCTAAATAAAAATCCTAGAGTGTATTAAAAATACAACAGTATAGGGCTTCCCTGGTGGCGCAGTGGTTGAGAGTCCGCCTGCCGATGCAGGGGACACGGGTTCGTGCCCTGGTCTGGGAAGATCCCACATGCCGCGGAGCGGCTGGGCCCGTGAGCCATGGCCGCTGAGCCTGCGCTCCTGGAGCCTGTGCTCCGCAACGGGAGAGGCCCGCATACCGCAAAAAAAAAAAAACAAAAAAAAAACAGTATAAAAATATATGAAGCAGTGTTCAAGATTAATAGTAACTCAGTGTGAATTTTTTTTAAATATCTCTTTTTGCTGTGAAATTAGAAAAGAATATAAACTATAAAACCCAGTGCTGATGAGACTTGGACACTGATGAGGTGGCATTGCATTTGGTACTCCTTTGGAAAACAACTTGTCAGTGTCAAGAGCCATAAAACTAACATTGCCCTCAGAAGTATTCATAAAGAAATAATCTACAATATGGGAAAGAAAAAGATTCTGTCACAGCATAATACAAAATTGAAAAACAAATACTTTTATGGATCTGATAATAGAGGACTATTGACTCAAGTCAACCACTTACTGAAATGTAATGCAGTGATTTAAAAATAAAGGTTATTTAAAGTAACATTTAAAAAACAACAGGGAAAACAATGTGGAATTGGATGTTCTCTGTGATTAATAACTTTATGATACACCATGTGTAGAAATGCGACTAGAAAGTAATAATGGTTAAGTGAGAGGGATGGGATTATGAATATATTAATATAAATATTTGAGCCTACTCTGATGTTTTGGTAAGTACCCTGTACTGAGTGAAATATATTCTTTCTCTGATTTGATATATTAGGTTTTGTTCTGCTAAATAGTAATTGATACTCATAGGAGTTTGAGACTAAAAAACAAGAAATCAGACATTTGAGAACCACTGTAGGTCAAGCGTAGTGGTGGTGGGTATGTGGCATAAATTAATCATTGACATTGTAATTGTTTTGGTTAAATATATTTTGATGTTTTTATTATGAAATGTTAATAGCGAAAAAGTGTTAGAACTTTTTCCTTTATGAATGTCTAAACATCTTAGGAGATGTCTCAACATTAATAGAGTGGATTACTATTTTTAAAGCTTTTAGATACTCTACTGGGTACACTAGTGAAAGAACTCCAAAACAAATACACACCGGGACGTAGAGAAGAAGCTATTGCTGTGACAATGAGGTTTTTGCGATCAGTTGCAAGAGTTTTCGTCATCCTTAGTGTGGAAATGGCTTCATCTAAAAAGAAAAAGTAAGGCATTCTTTTTTATTTTGGCTTCTATATAATTTTGCTCACATTTTTTTGTGATAGTGATAAAATTTTGTATATGAAAGGATTCAGAAGATTCCTGTATTTACCTTTTTGCTCTAGCAACTTTATTCCACAACCAATTGGAAAATGTAAGCGTGTATTCCAAGCACTGTTACCTTACGCAGTAGAAGAATTGTGCAATGTAGCAGAGTCACTGATTGTTCCTGTCAGAATGGGTATTGCTCGTCCAACTGCACCTTTTACGCTGGCAAGTACCAGCATAGATGCCATGCAAGGCAGCGAGGAATTATTTTCAGTGGAACCACTGCCACCAAGACCATCATCTGATCAGTCTAACAGGTAAATTTCTGTCTGGTAACAGATTCTGATTAATTCTTTCTCTGGAAATGTCACAAATGTTACTAAAACTTTTGCATAAGCACTCAGGTCCTGTACAGGATCATTTGTGTAACCAATGGTAAAGATTTTACTTAGTTTGGAACATGTGAAAAGCACTTTAAAAACTACATGTGTCTACACATCTAAAGTAATAGATCTGTAGTTGTGGGGTTTTTGTTTGTTTGGAAAAGCACTATTTTTATTATGCCAGTAAAGTAATCTGGTAAGAAAGTTTACTTTAGACTTCTGTACTTCATTACTTTCTGGTTTTTCTTACCTTTAAATATAGCCTGCTATAAGGCCAAGTTGAAGAATGAAAAAGCCTTGTTAACTTTCTCTGTGTCCAAAGCCTTGGGTTAGGGGGCAGCTTGTTATTATATAATGTAAATAAACAACCGGAATGGTGGCATTTAAAAATATTCTCTACAACCATATTATATAGGATAAGGCTAAAACAATTCAATAAAAATGTTTCTAGTTATAAGATTACTTATTCTTAAATCTCATTTTTCCGTTTGTTTGATAGTTTCCCTAACTAGGCTCTAAGTTTGCTGAGTCAGAATGTTTAGAAACTAAAATGTTCTGGTGTCTTTTATCACAGTGCTTCTCAAATTTTAATATGCATGCAAATCACTTGGGTATCTTATTAAAATGCAGAGGCTGATTCTGGAGGTCTGTGTGGGGCCTGAGATTCTGTATTTCTTAGGAACTTTCAGGTAGGACAGTGCCAATACTTCTGCTTTAGGGGCCACACTTCTGAGTTGCAAGGTTTTAGAGATCTTTTGCAAATATTTGTTTATTTTATTTGGTTTTCTCAAGTCTGATTTTGTTACTGTGTGCATGTGTTACTAGTGTTTTAATAAGGATCTTTTGGGGCTGAAGACCCTTATTCCTCTTTTCTGGAAAACAACTGTGTGTTAATAAAGCCCTTCTTTAGTATTTGGGCCATTTCCCAAGACTTGTTCTTTGGTTTTCATCTGTGTTGTTGTTGAGTGCTCTCTCTCATTATTCTCATTATTACTCCATATGCCAGTATGTATCCCAACTTTGCCTTTATTGTCTGGTCTCCTAGGACACCCTGGAATCTAAAGTCCAGGTTTGTCTATAAAAGTTCTCCAGTGGTAGCCTTGTCACTGATATACTTCCAGGATTTGCTGAAAACTGTAATAAATCGAGCTATATGTTTTCAGACTTGCCAAACCATATCTCATTATGCTAGCAGAACCTCTCTGTGTTCCGTGTGATGCTTCTGATCCTGATCCCCTGTGAGGAGCCCCCCAATTACTTATGTGGTATCACCTTGTGAATTCTTTGTACCCTTCCCTTGGTTTTGTTCTAGAACATAAAAATTTCTATCTGTTGAACAGATTTTGGGATCATCTCATCTATAAACAATGCCCATAGCCTGTTCCTACTGTTTTCAAGATTTTTTGTCAGCTTGCCCTGCTTCTTAGTCGTTTTATTAAAATACTGTGCACTCTTAAACTTTCCTCTTCATTCTTGGTTGGTTCTTTGGCCGATCTCTGATGTCTTCCCAGAGGTCTCATGATAATCAAGAGATAATAGTGCTAATGTTTTCTATAACTGTTGATATAAGTCCTTCATTGTAATAAAGTACAGTCACTCCTCATAAGGGTGTATTTTGACCAGTGTTCCCAGAATGTATTTAAAAAGTACACACTTGACCAGTCTTTGGGATTTCCCATATCTTGGATGGTAGATGGTGTATATCAGCAGTCCCCAACCTTTCTGGCACCAGGCACCGGTTTCGCGGAAGACAGTTTTTCTATGGACCGGTAGTGGGGGTTGGGGGGGATGGTTCAGGCGGTAATTCGTGCAGTGGGGAGCCCTAGATGAAGCTTTGCTTACTCCCTGCCCCCCTCCTGCTGTTCGGGCCCAGTTCCTAAAAGGCCGCGCGGACCAGGAGTGGTGCTCGGCCTGGGGGTTGGGGACTGCTGGTGTATATCACTCCATTGAGTGTAAAGTCTTGAGTTGAATAGCTTTGCTTTTTATGTTGCTTCCCTCCACCTCTTTAAAACTCTTCTGTCCTTATTAAATAATCTGTTTCTACTCTACCTGCCAAATGGTTTGTTATTGCACAATGCGGAGAACTGAAGGGAGGGAGTGATTGGGGAATATTTCCAAAGGATGGATCTGGTGACAGTCATCCAGACTTCCCCGAGGATGCAGACATAGATTTAAAAGATTTAGATAAAATTTTACTAATAATGGAAGACTTAAAAAACATTGGAAATACTTTTTTCAAATCCCAGAACTGGGAGATGGCCATTAAAAAATACACAAAAGTTTTAAGGTATGTGGAAGGCTCGAAGGCTGCTACTGAGAACACAGGTAGAGCAAAGCTGCAGCCTGTCGCTTGAGCTGTGTGCTGAATATCGGCGCTTGCAAACTGAAGATGTCCGATTGGCAGGGAGCAGTTGACAGTTGTTTGGAGGCCCTTGAAATAGATCCAGCAAATACCGAAACACTGTACCGTAGAGCCCAAGGATGGAAAGAACTAAAAGAAATATGATCAAGCATTGGCTGATCTTAAGAAAGCTCAGGGGCTTCCCTGGTGGCGCAGTGGTTGAGAGTCCGCCTGCCAATGCAGGGGACGCGGGTTCGTGCCTCGGTCTGGGAAGATACCACATGCCGCGGAGCGGCTGGGCCCGTGAGCCATGGCCGCTGAGCCTGCGCGTCCGGAGCCTGTGCTCCGCAACGGGAGAGGCCACAACAGTGAGAGGCCCGCGTACAGAAAAAAAAAAAAAGAAAGCTCAGAAGATAGCACCAGAGGATAAAGCTATCCAGGCAGAATTGCTGAAAGTCAAGCAAAAGATCAAGGCACAGAAAGATAAAGAGAAAGAGAAGGCAGCTTATGCAAAAATGTTTGCTTAATAAGGAATTCAGTTTTGCTTAAATATGCATTGATTGTATAAAGCAAATAAGACAATTTAAGGGTTTTGTCTATTATGTATGATCCCTAGTGTGTTCTACCATTGTTTACAGTCTAGGAATATGGGTAGGGATTCACTCTTAATAGACCAGTGTTACAAAATATGGTGAAGTTGATTTCGTTTTAAATGGCTCTCTGCATTACTCACAAAGGATAATGGTGTCCAGTGTATTTTAAACTCCTAGACACATCTTGTTTTAATAAATAGATGAAAACTTTAAAAAAAAAAAGAAAAAGAGAACCACGTCTCATAATAACAGCGGTTACTGAAATTTTAGTATGAACTTGAGGAACTTTCTTAAGCATCATATATGTATTTAATCTAAGTATTTAAAATCTGTTTTTAATTTTCCCAATAACTAATAGATACCCACTATCATCCTAATTTTAGAAGTGAGGAAACTGAGGCTCAGAGCAGTTAGATAATTTGTTCAACGTCACACAGCTATTAAAGTTTATAGATATTTGGAGGTAATTCTAGATAGATATTTTCCTTTTTCCTATATCCCTGTATATTAGATGGCAGAGTAGAGAGAGAGAAATTGCTGCTTTGTGCTTACTGATAGTGTTGATGCATTGGATTAACCAACACCGAAGCCCACCCTACTTCATAGCACAGATTGCAGTCCTAAACTCTCACAGGTGCCGTCTTGTAATCAGAAGTTCTCTGAAGAGACTTTTTCCTGTCCCCATCTAGCCATGGCTGATGTAGGTAAATCTCTTGAAACCTGTTGCTCTTTCTTGATTTATATTTGGCTTTATGTATGTGAGGGGGGGACAAAAGAGGGGATTTCTATGACATAACTTCTATTTTGCTTAGACCCCAGACCTTTACCTGTGAAATCTATGGCTCCCGAAACGCTAGCCTAAGAGACACCAGCAGATACCTCTGGTGCAAATGGTGGCACCGTTATCACTAGGATAGTTGTGCTTTGTTTTTGTTTAAATATTTTATTTAGTATTTTTAGGTGTTCCGTAGCAAGAGGGATTTCTCTGCACAATCTGGCAAACTGCTGGAAATAGGAGTCCCCAAAACTTGAAAGTATTTTAACAACTTCTGTTAGACTGGATTTCAGGACTGTGGTGCTTCATTGTGGCAGGAAGTGGGGAAGAAATTAAATCATGGTGTGAAGAAAACTGAAGCTCATTTCTAAATGGGGAGTTATAATATGTTCTGTGTATTGGCAGTATCCTACCTACTAAGTTCATAAATTCTTAAAGTAACTACTTTGAGAACACTGTTGGTCTTGTGGATGTTTGTTCCAGGATGTTTTTTTAAAGAAGAAATACTCATTGACCGTGGCTTGACATAATGTTGACTTTTATTTTTTAATATTGAAAATGTTGAAATCCTAGTGCTTGGAAATATCCTTATCTATTTATATTTTCCCTTTTTCAAAAATATTAATATATTAGTTTTGGGTATACAACACAGTGATTTGATATATTTGTACTTTATAAAGTGATCACCGAATTAAGACCAGTTACCATGTGTTATCGCTAAAGATTTTCTTTTAGCCTCTTCAATCCACTGTCTCTGAATTACCAGTTACTTAAATTTCTAGTATTAAACAGCAGATTTCTGTTTATTTGAAAGCAGAGTGTCTAAGTTGACTTTTCACGTGTAACTGGTTTGATTCTCATTTCTCAGAGCCGCTGAGGTGAGGAAAGAACACTATCAGTGTAAACACTTAAGGTCCTTTCATCTCTTTTAGACTGTGTTTCTTAATCTGTAAAGTATAATAGTTAGGTCACAGGGTTATTAAACAACAATCTTCTGATCTCTGACCTGCATTTTAAACTGCATTCTCTGGTTCTCCTCTTTTATAACGGAGGCATCTGTCCATACTTGGCTGTTTCCAAGTCACATTTTTAAGAAAGTGAAACTTTTGCCACCAGTCATCTTTTGTTATGATTCTATTTTAAAATCATACTTTTGAACTTATTTTTTTCCCAATACTCATCAGCAAGTCAGTGGTTAATAAGCTGATGCAAAGTAGGTCATGTCAGTCAAGTCTTTTAAAAAGAGTAGGTTACTTGTAATAAGCACACTTTCGTTAGTGGATGAATGCTGCTATCAGAGCCTTTGGAAGTTGAAAGGTTTAGCAGTGGAAAAGGAAAAATTTTCCCCGTAGAAATACTTCAGTGGGAAGGACTCATAAAAGTATGTGCGTTAACACAGATTTGAAATGACTTACTAAAAAGTAAAAACAATTCTGAGATTTATAAGTTAAATCTCTGGTAAAATGATTTCTTTGGGGTTCATATTATCTGATATACTATAGATTAATTATTGTCGGTTTCTAAGAAATTTTAGGTCAGATTTAAAACGGCATCCTAGCAAGTGAATCACATTGAGTAACACTGAGAAGCATAAATGTCTGAGCTGTATATCAGAGGTGTGGCAGCAGTATGCTCATAACCTGATTCCTTACAGCTCCAGTCAATCTCAGTCGTCCTACATCATCCGGAATCCACAGCAGAGGCGCATCAGCCAGTCACAGCCTGTTCGGGGCAGAGATGAAGAACAGGACGATATTGTTTCGGCAGATGTGGAAGAGGTGGTTTTAATTGTTTTAATTGTGGTAGATGAGAGGCTTTTATTTGGGAGGGAAGGGGAAAGTAGTCACAAGTTTATTAATAGCTAATAAACTACTATTAGTAATAATAGCTTACATGTATATGCTTCCACCTTTTAGACTTCTGTTATATGTTCTCATTTGTGGTTATACATCTTAAAATATGTTAGTAATCCTTGATTTACTGGATAATAAAAAATTAGAAACATAAACTTGTTCTACTTAAGGGTTCATAGAAAAGATATTCTCAATGTTAAAAGAGTTTTTAGTAGTTTCGTGCAATGTATTCGAAGGTAGACAGGGTACTGCATATTATATAAATTTTATAATTGCAGAAGTTTAAAAAAAATATACTCCCAATACAATTTTTATAATTTTAAGGTTCTGTGTATGGACAGTAATCATAAACTTTGGGATATGTGGGCATAATTTTTGATACCAAATTATCACTAGCAACTGAAGATTTTGAAAACTGCTTAGTGTTACAATTCCCTATAGTTAGGGATCTTTGTATTTTAGTTTACTAAATGCTGTGGAGGAGTACTGGTAGAGAAGTGGGTTTATTATGTACTTTGATTGTCTACAAATAAGATCTGGATTTAGGTTGAGGTGGTGGAGGGTGTGGCTGGAGAAGAGGATCATCATGATGAACAGGAAGAACATGGGGAAGAGAATGCTGAGGCAGAGGGACAACACGATGAGCATGATGAAGACGGTATGCAGGTTATTTGAGAAATTACTCAGTATGAGAAAGTCGGGTACTTTTAAGAGATATTAATAGAGAAGTGTATTTGATGTGTAGTGAAATGTTCATCATATTTCTGCTAGGGGATTCTGTAGTATCTGTCAGAATTTGAGGAGGTAGCTATATACATATGTAAACATAAATATATATACTTTTATATATTTACATGTAGAAAATAATTTATCCTCTTTCCTTTTACCTTTTGGTTCACACTTTCTTCTTAAAAGGCTTTTAGAAATTAAAATAATCATAACCACATAACATTTGAAAATTAGAGAAAAGGAAAACAAATAACCCATAATCCCACCCAGATGCTAACAGTTTGTATTTTTACTTTCAGTCCTCCCCTGTACTGCCCCATTCCCATGCATGTCTTTTAGATATTGTATGTGTAAGTTTTTTTTACTTTGTTTTTTTGACTTCGGCCTTTTTGCTACATAGTCATCATAACCATTCTTATTAGTAGCCATAGGATGGACTTTTGGGGATCAGCTTTATTGAGGTATAATTGACATACAATAAACTGCACATGTTGAAAATTTATAACTTACTATGTTTTGACGTGTATGTGAAGTACAAAGGATACACATGTTTAACCTTCCCCTCTTGGAATCCCAGTATGTAAAACAGATGAAAATGGAGCAGTGGAGCTACCAGAGCTCTGCCCACTGGCTGGAGTCCTCCTGCCTAACATTTTTTACCTAAGGCTATGCAGGCCAGATTTTGAATCTGTGTCTACTGAGTACCATAATTTACCTAGTCATTCTTCTGCTAAGCAGGCAGTCGTGCATACTCTAGTAGTTATCACTTCTCTCTTCGGGGGGCCCCCGACCCCTCCCAGTTCCCACCCTTACGATATTCTAGCTTATCAGCCTGACTTGATCCAGTGAGTTTCTACCTTTTCTTATTATTTAAATATATTTGCTAGGGAGTGACATGGAGCTGGACTTGTTAGCAGCAGCTGAAACAGAAAGTGACAGTGAAAGTAACCATAGCAACCAAGATAATGCTAGTGGGCGTAGAAGTGTTGTCACTGCAGCAACTGCTGGCTCAGAAGCAGGTATGTTACCTTCTCTTAGCAACTTTCTTGCTTATAACTAAGGCTATGTGTGTAGAATTGGTTAAACTGTGCTCAGTATAATATGCACAGGGGTAGCTAACCCTTTTATTAACTTCATTTCTCCATAGATATTAGTGAAGAAGATTATTATTTCAATGACTTTTTGCTTTTCTGGTTTTTAAATAATGGATTATTTCTAAGGTTCATTTAAGAGTTCTAGTTAAACTATTTCAATGATGGGTTTTTGGACTATTGGATACAGTCTGGCATTCTGTTTAATATGTATATTTTCCTGAATGAGGGGGTACACTGTAATTTTAGATTATCAACAAACTCACAATGATTTTGGTTTTAAAAATTAAAAACTTAGGTGCGAGCAGTGTTCCTGCCTTCTTTTCTGAAGATGATTCGCAATCAAATGACTCGAGTGATTCTGATAGCAGCAGTAGTCAGAGTGACGACATCGAACAGGAGACCTTTATGCTTGATGAGCCATTAGAGAGAACCACGAATAGCTCCCATGCCAACGGTGCTGCCCAAGCTCCCCGTTCCATGCAGTGGGCTGTCCGCAACACCCAACATCAGCGGGCGGCTAGCACAGCCCCTTCTAGCACATCCACACCAGCAGGCAAGTCTGTAAACTTGGTGTTCCTAAGGTTTAAAAATTATGCATGTTCCTCTAGAGAACAAATTAAATAATTTCAGAATAGTTCTTCATTGTTTTGCTGAGTTCAAATACAAAATTCCCTTCCCTAAAATTAGTGTGGTTTAAGAAAATGCTCATTTACCACATTTACTAATGTAACTGATCTTTTAGTTTATTTAAATATATACACTGTTAGTGAAACACAGTTAGCAACTAACATTAGCTTATTATGGTTGTCTTTTTTTTTCCCTTACAGCAAGTTCAGCAGGTTTGATTTATATTGATCCTTCCAACTTACGCCGGAGTGGTACCATCAGCACGAGTGCTGCAGCTGCAGCAGCTGCTTTGGAAGCTAGCAATGCCAGCAGCTACTTAACATCTGCAAGCAGTTTAGCTAGGGC
This sequence comes from Leucopleurus acutus, assembly GCF_964270905.1. NCBI lineage: Eukaryota > Metazoa > Chordata > Mammalia > Artiodactyla > Delphinidae > Leucopleurus > Leucopleurus acutus. The sequence goes on along the minus strand of NC_139159.1, from coordinate 49,429,023 downwards.
TTATAGCATTGTCATCAGACAAATCTCGGATTTGATGGGGCTTATTCCTAAGTATAATCACCTAGTATACTCTCAGATTCCAGCAGCTGTGAAATTGACTTACCAAGATGCAGTAAATTTACAGGTATGAAACCACTGCAAAGTTACTCGTTCAAATATATTTTTTGGCTGTCTGTTACGAGAATTCCAGTATAATGGGAATTAATGTTACAAGTACTTAAATGTCTATATCATACTACTCTATCGAACTTAACTTTATCTGGATAGTTTTAACTGTTTTAGTTTGGTCTTTGTAGAACTATGTAGAAGAAAAGCTTATTCCCACTTGGAACTGGATGGTCAGTATTATGGATTCTACTGAAGCTCAATTACGTTATGGTTCTGCATTAGCATCTGCTGGTGATCCGGGACATCCCAATCATCCTCTTCATGCTTCTCAGAACTCAGCTCGCAGAGAAAGGATGACTGCACGAGAAGAGGCTAGTTTACGAACGCTTGAAGGCAGACGGTATGAAATTCTTTGTTTATGCTTGTATGTTTAGACAGAACCATTATAGCCTAGAAGTTTAGAGCTTTTTGATTGCTATTACATAAGACCTCACTCTGTTGTAAAGGAGGAAATACGTGCCTTGCATTACTTCTTTTAAACCGTTGTGTAGTTGAAGCAAAATAAGTTATAATCCAAGCTATTAAAAAAAATTTTTTTTTTAATTCACTCATGTTGTAGTAATCTGATACTAAATTCTTCTCATTTTTGAAGTAGCTGGTCTACAGCCTTGTCTCATTCCCCAGGCCTCCCCCCTTGAAAGGCATATATTCATAGAAAGACTTATTTTGACCATGATTAAATATGAATATACTTTGTACTTGGGAAGGAGAAAGTCTGTGTAATTACCTAGCTGCTCTTTGGTTTCTAAAATCAAATTTCTTTTTCTACCTCCTGTAGAATCATAATTAAAGTATATTTGTTTATGTATTTATTGTGTTCTTTCTATTCAGTTATAAAATGACCTTTTTCAGGACTAGAAATTAGCCCACACATTGAAACTAGATTAGTGGCAGTGCTATATAGTGAAAATGTCCCATCCCTGAAGTCGAAGTCCTAGAATTTGGTTCTAGCTTTGGCTCAGGCTAAACAACCTTGCTACTTTGGGTGGACCATAAATGGAGGAAAGACAAGGGTCTAGGAGACTGCTTAGGAAATTTAACAAGACTATGGTTGGAGTCTACAAGAGAAGTAATAGTCACCGAAGTAGGGCAGCGAAGGGCCAGTGAGGAGAGAGCGCTGAAATCATTACAAACAGAACTTAGGGCCGTGTTGGGGTATGGAGCGGGGAGGAGGCAGAATTTACATCTTCTGAATTTAGATTCTGAATAACTAATACGAAAATTAAAAGAAAAATCTAAAGGAGTAGAGTGGACATACCTGCTTTTGAACATGTTGAGAACTGGGAGAGGATTTAGTGGAAATGTTTAGTATGCAAAATTGAATGCTTGGCAAAGAGACCTGGATTAGAGATAAAGACTTGAGAGGCAGCAGCTTTCCTGTCCTAGGAAGCCTGCTCCACCAGTAGACACAGGCCTTGTCTTCATTAGCCTGGTCACTACGCCAAAGAACACAGATTTCTGATACTAGATTTTCACTGGTGATAGGGTTCCCTTTTCTGTCTTGCTCCCACTCTCACTCTAATAGGTTTATTGAGATGTAGTTCATATACCATACAGTTCACCCATTTAAAGTATATCGTTCCATAGTTTTGAGTATGCTGTGCAACGATCATCACAATTAGTATTAGAATGTTTTATTCGTTTCCACAAGAAGCCCCATACCTATTAGCAGTCACCTCCCGTTTTCCCCTACTTTCTAGTCCTAAGCAACCACTGATTTACTCTCTGTCTCTATAGATTTGCCTATTCTGGACATTTCATGTAATGGAATCATACAATATGTGGTTTCTTTTACCTAGCATAATGGTTTTAAGGTTCATCCATGTTTAGCATGTATCAATACATTATTTCCTAGTATTCCATGTCACATTTAGTTTTTCCACTCATAAGTTGATGGACATTTGGGTTGTTTACACCTTTTGACTATTATGAATAATGCTGCTGTGAACAGATTGTGTACAGTTTTTTGTGTAGATAATGTGTTTTCAATTATCTTGGGTATATATCTAGTTGTAGAATTGCTGGATTATATGGTAACTCTCTTTAACCTTTTGAGGAACTGCCAGACTGTTTTCCAGTGTGACTGCACCATTTTACATTCCCAAGAGCAGAGTATAAAGTTTCTAATTTCTCCACATCCTTGCCAACACCTGTTACTATATGTCTTTTGGATTATAGCCATCCTAGTGGGTATGAAGTGGTTTCCCATTGTGGTTTTGATTTACATTTCTGTAATGGCTGATGAGTATCTTTTCATGTGCTTATTGGCCATTTGTGTATCTTTGGAGAAATGTCTGTTTAGATGTTTTATACATTTTAATTGGCTTCTTTTTTTATTATTGAATTTTATGAGTTCTTTATATAGTCTGGATACAACTTCCTTTCAGATACAGGATTTGCAGAAATTGTGCCCCATTCTGTGGATTGTCTTTTCATTTTCTTGAAGGTGTTCTTTGAAGGGCATAGGTTTTTTAATTTGGGTAAAGTCCAGTGCTCTTTATTTTCTTCTGTTGCTTGTGCCTTTGGTGTCATTTTAGGCACACTTTTAGGTTCTCAAAGTGTGGTTCCCAGAATAGCAGCATCAAGATCACCTAAGAGCTTGTTAGAAATATAAATTTTGGGTCCTACCCTAACCCATTCTTACTGAACCCATAGAGGTGGGTCCAACAACCTGTTTTCACAAGCCCTCCAGGTGATTTTGGTGGACACTGAAGTTTGAGAACCATTGTCTCTGGGGAAGGAGTACCTTCTGCCAATCCAGAGGACACTGGAATTTCTTTCCTTTATAAATGTATACAGTACTGTAAATAATATACAATGGTTATATTTCTAAGGCAGAGCCCAGGCGTAATGAGTTTTTATTTATGGATAGTCTCAGTTCCTAATTTTGCATATTTATAACAGTGGTACATTTCACATTTGTGTTCTTTTTTGTAAACATCTTCATTTCTTTTTACTCCTATAGACGTGCCACATTGCTTAGTGCCCGTCAAGGAATGATGTCTGCTCGAGGCGACTTCCTAAATTATGCTCTGTCTTTAATGCGGTCTCATAATGATGAGCATTCTGATGTTCTTCCAGTTTTGGATGTTTGCTCATTGAAGCATGTGGCATATGTTTTTCAAGCCCTTATATATTGGATTAAAGCAATGAATCAGCAGACAACATTGGATACACCTCAGCTGGAACGCAAAAGGTAGCCATACTTGCCATGAGATTGTTTTAAGAAATACTTGCTGTGGTCTCCATTAGTACATTGTCTGATTTTTGGAGTAAGGAGAACATTGCAAACAGGAACATTTCATGTGGGCAGGTGGGCTTGAGTCCATCCAGCCACTCTCCATAGCTACTCCTCACTTAAAACATGAAACCTAAGAATCCAATTAAGCTTTATGCTTGAGGTAGTTTGTCCTGATTGTTTTATCATGTTTTCTATTAGAGTTTGTGTAAGCACTCACTATTTCTTGGTGTGATTAGCCTTTTGCTTCTGTTGAACCTATTTTGTAGTTGTAGTACATTTGGCTGATTAGTCTGCCATTCCCAGAGTCTGAAACTTTATCCCAGTGTTTGAAATTGGTTAGATACTAAACTAACCTTTTCAGTCTTTTTTGCATCACCTTTGCTCCTGTTCATACAGCACAAAATACTTCATGTAAAATGACTCACTTGTCTTTTTAAAGGACACGAGAACTCTTGGAACTGGGTATTGATAATGAAGATTCAGAACATGAAAATGATGATGACACCAATCAAAGTTAGTGTACAGAAAATCTGCTAATCTACTTCAAGAAATGGCTGCCTCAGTATTTCCCCTTCAAGCTTTTTAACTTCATTATTTTCTGTCTGGGTGGGAATTTCTCTTTTCTTCTCTATGTCCCGTTTCTTGCATTTTCTGTCCATTTTTCCTTATATATCCTTGCATTAATTACTTCATAAGGATGAGTTAAAGAAATATTATAAACTTTTTCAACAGTTAATATTTTTTCTATTTTGACTTTGTATCTCTCCTTTGCATTTCTCTTAGTTTTATGTTTACCTTTATTCTTAAGTGTGTTGGTACTACGTACATTTGAATAAAGTCTTAGCAGAACTTTTGCTAATACTGATGCAAAATAGACTGAGTCAAGAAAATGGAAAATACCAGTTATAACTCCTTATTTCATCAAAACTCAACAGTTAATGCAATAAAAAAGAGAAAATATTCCAAATTCAAGAAATTTGGGGATTTTCTACACTCTTATTTGTAGCTTTCAGGTATAATTTCAAGTAGGATTAAAATACTTTTCTAGTGGGGTCAAATAGTCTGCTTGCCTGTTTCTTATTATCATGTAGTACTTTATTCAGGCCTGGGAAAGACAACTTAACTTTAACTGCTATTTTTTGAGAACCCAGCCATAGCTCACTGCTATTTTCACAGCATACTGTAAGCACTGACAAAAGTTTTATTCCATTAATGGGAGTTGGTGCTGGTGTGCTGATTTCCTGTTGGGATGCATGAGTTGCCCAGACATTTCTCTGTTTATCTTCTTATATAGAGGAATCAGAACTTAAAAGTAAGCAGATGCTCAAATTTTAGCCCCTTTTGTGGAGTCATCAGTGAGCCAGGTCCTGAACATGCTCAGGAAACTAGCTATATTCAGGTCTAAATCTCTAGAGAGAGAAGAGGTGGATGTGGGTAGTGTCTGTCCAGTACAAAATGGAACAGTATTTGTTACTGCTAATATTTTTTGCAAGTTTTTATTGTGTTAAAATACACATAAATGAAATTTATCATTGTAACCATTTTAAACCAATATTTTGAATCACCACTTTAAAATATTATCAAAATTTAGGACTATCAACTTGTTTTGAGTGGCATTAAAATTTTATAAAGAGATAACAGGAATTTTGGATTGAGCAGATGTAGATCCTTTTACCCTTCCCCAATAATTAATTTTTTTAAAAAACATTTTATCTCTTTATGTTTAGGTGCTACTTTGAATGATAAGGATGATGACTCTCTTCCCGCAGAAACTGGCCAAAACCATCCATTTTTCCGACGCTCTGACTCCATGACGTTCCTTGGGTGTATACCCCCAAATCCATTTGAAGTGCCTCTAGCTGAAGCGATCCCCTTGGCTGATCAGCCACATCTGTTGCAGGTGATTCACATAAACTAGGCTTAAGGTTTCTTTTTAGTTGAATTTACTTTTTTAAAGTGTTCAATGTAACTGTAATATTTTTATTAAAATTCCAGCCAAATGCTAGAAAGGAGGATCTTTTTGGCCGTCCAAGTCAGGGTCTTTATTCTTCATCTGCCAGTAGTGGAAAATGCTTAATGGAAGTTACAGTGGATAGAAACTGCCTTGAGGTAAGATAGTAAAAATCTTCGCAATATAATATTTGTGAGTTGAACACTTATCCCAGCGTCTAGTTTTTTGGAAATGCATTCAGAATATTGTATTTACCCAAATAACAGAAGTATCAGAAATTCTTGCCTTATGACATAATTAAAGGAATTCCAGTACTGTCATTAGTCTGCTTTGAGACTAACTTGCTGTGTTTGCCTGTTCCGGAGTTGATTGTTGTAATTCTGCTGAATATTTTAAATTTTTATACATATGAGCATATATAATATTGGCTTGTAACTTTTCTTTTTGAGTCTAGAATGGGAATAAAGTAATATTAATGATGATACCTAACATTTGTTGGATAATTCTATCTCCTGGGCACTGTCTCAATTAATCTTCACAACCATGTTGGGTAGAAAACATTATTATCCTGATTTTATGGGTAAGGCTTGGAGAGATTACATAAATTTCACGTGGGAATGTCTGTTGTTATAATACAACTAGTGAAATGACAGATCTAGTTTTTAGATGAAAGTCTGATTTGAGAGCCTAAAATTATACTATACTGTTTCTCCAGTGAAAAGTAATAACACCATTTAAGAGTAGGCATATAGAAGACATGTACTTGAATAGAATTTTCTTTACTATCTAAGTGTTAAAGGAGAATTTTATGCACATAAGACACTTAAGTAACCATAGATATTATAAAGATACCTTGAAAAGTTCTCTGAGGCTGCTCTGGTAAATGCACTGGAATTGGTGCTCATCCATGGGAATCAGATAGACAAGAAATAGATTGCAGCTTTGTAGTTGAAGTGCCAGAAGGGAATTATTTAACTGCCATGTGATCTCTGTGGAGTATTAGTAAGTTGAAAAGGAAATCTAGTCAGTTTGTTTTTTAATATCTAACATTTAAATGTAAAAATTCATAGGTTCTTCCAACTAAAATGTCTTATGCTGCCAATTTGAAAAATGTAACAAACATGCAAAATAGGCAAAAAAAGGAAGGGGAAGAACAGAATGTGGTGCCAGAAGAAGCTGAGAGTTCAAAACCAGGGCCATCTGCTCACGATCTTGCTGCACAATTGAAAAGCAGTTTACTCGCAGAAATAGGATTGACTGAAAGTGAAGGGCCACCTCTTACATCTTTCAGGTACTTGCTAAGTGATGATAGTTTTTCTATGCTATTACTTTATGGCTATTATAATTTTTGTAAGAGTTTTTATTTAGAAAATTTATAATTTTCTTTGTATATAAATAATAGGATGAAATATTATTTGTGTTTTCCTAGTTTATAATCAGAAATTTAAATATTAGAGTTTTCTGGATTTTGTTTTTTTGTGACTGTTTTGTGATTGATTGGCATTCTGATTTTCTCCTCCTTTTACTGAAGAAATTCTGACTCTGTTTTTAACGTTCAGTACTGAGTTAAAGTATATATCCATGTCAAATTGCCAATTATACACTTGTTAGCAGGAGCTCAGCTATGGGAGGGGAACATGTGAAAAAAAGAGCTTTACAGATTTGTGACTTTCACATTTGTTTGGGCTCACTCCTTTGCCAGGTTCACATTTAGTAAATCTCTTGCAAGTGGTAGGTTCTTTGCTTTCCCAGTAAAAATTTGCCTAGTATATACTGTGACTCAGTATGGCTGATCACCTAATGATTTGTTGAGTGTCTGCTTTATGCTGTATGATTTTTGGTTATGTAATGTCAGATTTTTTTTTTTTTTCTTTTTGGTTTGCTTAGGAGGAGTTAAACTAGTTTAGGAAACTATATACATCTTGTGTACACAGTCTAACAACCATAAAAGGCAAGGAAGAATTAGGGACTGGGATGGCCCAAGCTTCCTAGAGACAATATGATTTGAGCTGAGATGGTTCGAATGTGTAGAAGCAGATAGATTGAAGGAGAGAAGAATTAGAGGTAGAGAGACAAGCTATTATTCCTTCTGGCTAGTTGTTAAAAAGGGGGCTGAAGTAGAATATTGCCTTTGGGGATGAAAAGGAAACCATGGTTAGGAAAAGAAAACTTATGAAGGACTTGATCACTCTGGAGGGACCAAGGGAAGAATAAATTAAAATCTGTTCAAGTCCGTGCAGTAGGAAAATAGGTGGTACTATTGAAAGAAATCAGGAGGCATTGTCACTGTGGTGAAGAGGCCATATCCAGTTTCACCATGTTGAGTATAACTGAAGTGGATATATTTCACACAATGAAATTCTGGTCCATTGTGAACTAAAGAGGGGTCTGGGAATCATCTAGTGGAGACAGACACTGGACTTCAAGGAGAGGAGGTAAAACTAAAGATGAAGATGGAAGCCAGCCTGGGGATGTATCCTTACGTAAAGGACAAAAGGAATAATGGAGTAAAATTAAGAAGTTCTCCAAGGAACGAGTAGCTATAGAAAAGTTCTCCATTAGAGAGGATGTGGTTTTGAATTACTTAAGAGCTCAGAATATTAAAAGACCAAGTAATTACTGTTATTGACCAAAAACCAGGAAGTTTTTAGAGTTGCCTAAACTGCTTCCCCCTCTGCCCTTAAACTTCTTACAGGCCACAATGTAGCTTCATGGGAATGGTCATTTCCCATGATATGCTGCTAGGACGTTGGCGCCTTTCTTTAGAACTGTTCGGCAGGGTATTCATGGAAGATGTTGGAGCAGAACCTGGATCAGTATGTATTTTGAGCACTTTACATTCTATTCTGCCTGATAAGAACATATTTCAGAGGATAATTCTGTCATGCATTTGTTTTGTTGTTGTTTTTTTTAAGATCCTAACTGAATTGGGTGGTTTCGAGGTAAAAGAATCAAAATTCCGTAGAGAAATGGAAAAACTGAGAAATCAGCAGTCAAGAGATTTATCACTAGAGGTAAAGGTATTTAGATTTTCTTATCCTATACATATAGTTTGCTATTTATATAAAATTTAAAAACAAATAACAATTCTGTTTAGGGGATATGTACTATGTAATTAAAAATTTAAAGAAAATAAATGGTAATCATCAAATTTAGAGTAATGGCTATCTCTGGCAGTTGGTTTCCTAACATCCTGTGATGATGAGCAATGGGTTTGTTCGTTTAAGTATCATTATGAATACATGGATTAAAACTGTTTGGATGTGCTTCACTTCATTGATGCTCAAATTGTCTTTCTGTGGCTAGCGAGAGTCCAATCTTTGACAACTTCCTTACGTTTTGATATGTCTCATTTTCTGTTATTTTCTGTCACAGACCTTAAATCAGCCATTTCTTCAAGAAGCCCTGCTTCCTTTTAGCAGGAAATTGTATTTTGAGATTATAATCTGGGCTCTAGGTTGCTCACTGCCTGTTGGGTTTGTCATTGTTTCTAGGCCTTTTAGTAGGAAATGCTCCTTTAAAAAAGGAAGAAGAAAATTATTTCATGAGTTCATACTGATACTCCTAATTCAAATTCAAGATTTAGGACCACAAGTTTGTTTTATTTTCACCTTTTAGTCTTTACTTCCTTTCTTCTGAACTGAATAATATCCAGCTTCCCAACAACACTGATAAAATTACTCATTTGCTTTTATCCCACAGCATGCATACAATAGTCTTAGAATCATAGCATCAACACCACTACCAACAAAATGATTATTGAAAATAGCCCAAGATTTATTTGTAGTTTTTGTTCTTAGAGCATATCCAATTGGAGATGTACAGTCAAACTACATTGTTTAAAGTCACTTGAAATAATTCCTTTTGTGTGGTTTTGCTACCTACCATCTCATCTCCACACAATTAGGGCCTTTCAGTTCATTTTGCTTTCACTTTTTAGGGATTGCTCTCTCCTTTTTTTGACTTTGTTATGTTTCATAGTTAATTTAAAATATCTACAGTTGCAAGGTCAACTCTATAGAAGAAGGTTGTATTCAGAGAAATCTAATTTCCATTTCTGTCTCTTTTACTTTGTATTCCCCCTGCCCCCTTTCGGGTTTTTTTGTTGTTGTTGTTGTTCTTGTTTTTAGCTTACTTCCCTCCCACCTTTCAAAAAATATATAATCCTGTGTGTATTCATTACGCATCTCTCTCCCCCACTCCCACCCTGAACATGCTATTATACATTTTACTCTATCTTGCTTTTCCCAGTTAACAGTATATCCTAGAGAGAAAGCCATGGCTATATATATAGAGAGATGTTCTGCCTTCTTTTTTTCCAGCTACCTAGTGTTAGCACCGCATTTTATGGCTGTATCAATTTTTTTCATCTGGTTTCCTATCGATAGACATTTGGGTTTGTTTCCAGTCTTTTGCTGTTACAAATAGAGATGTGATGAATAATAGCCTTATGTGTGTTTCTCTATTTGGCTAGTGTGTCTTTGAGATAGATAGATAGACATGGGTCAAAGGGCATGTGTATATGTAATTTCGTCAGATATTGGCAAATACCTCTACATAATGTCTGTACATATTTGCACTTTCAACATGAACACAAGAAGGCCTGATTTTCCAAAGTCTTGCCAGCAGTTTGTTGTCAAATTTTTAGATTTTTGCCAATCTGATAGGCAATATAGTTTAAATTTGTATTTCTCTTATTATGAGCAAAGTTAAACTTTGTTTCATATATTTCATATATTATGGCTGCTTCTTTTTCTGGGAACTGTTTGTTGATATTTCTTGCCCATTTTTTCTATTAAAGTGTTTTTTCCTCAATTTTTTTAGAAACGCTAGGTGTATATATACACTACGCATGAATCTTTGTCGGTAATAGAAGGTGCAAATGTTTTTCCCCGTTTGTCATTTTTCTTTTACTTTGCTATGGTATTCTGCCACCAAAGGAATATCCTATGATTTTTTTTGCTAGGATTTACTATTAAAAAAAAAAAATTACACTTTGATCTACTTGCAGTTTATCCTGCTATATTACCAAATTCGTAGACCTTTTAAGAAAATGTTATAATTGAGTTAAATTCCATTTTCCTGATTTAATGTAAGATATTCTTGTATGATTTAGAGTGTTATTTGGAATATAAGCTTTTGAGAACCCAAATACTTCGTAGCTATTTCAGCTGTCAAGGAAAAGCTAAAATTAGATCTTCAGATTTTACATAGAAAAATTTCAAGGTGGTTTCCAACACTGAATTTACTACTTTTTGTTGTGTTTTAATAGGTTGATCGGGATCGAGATCTTCTTATTCAGCAGACCATGAGGCAACTTAACAATCACTTCGGTCGAAGATGTGCTACTACACCTATGGCTGTACATAGGGTGAAAGTTACATTTAAGGATGAACCAGGAGAGGGCAGTGGTGTAGCACGAAGTTTTTATACAGCCATTGCACAAGCATTTTTGTCCAATGAAAAACTGCCAAATCTAGATTGTATCCAAAATGCCAACAAAGGCACTCATACAAGTAAGTACTCTACAGGTAACAAGCACATACAAATTCTTTCCTTGTTTAATGGAAACAATGATAATCACGGTTATATATGTTTACAGTGGGAAAATGTTAATGTATATTTACACTTTTATACCATTTTATTCTAGATTAATGATTTAATCTTGTTTAAACTACTATAATTGACAATTTACCAGTTTGCTCCTTTACTGCCACACTTATTTCCATAAATGGTTGTGATTGTACTATTTTTTTTCGTCTCAAATTATAATGTCTGGGGAGTGGGAGGTTTAAGATCTATGGTAATATAAAAATTCAAAGAGCAAACTGCAGGATTCCCCCAATCCCTGTATTTAATAAGTAGAGATACTTAGAAGAAAATGCTATTGTCTAGAACAGTGCTTTTCAAAGTATAATTTGCAGAGTCGCTCCAGTCTCCAATGAGATGGAGCTTGCAACCAAATGTAAGTTGGCTGTGTCACCAACTTCACTGTTTAATTTAGCAAGACTTTATTTTTTGGTAAGAAGGTTTTCTGTATTAACATCCTGGTGTAAGCTTTGCCTCCTTGAGGGATCAGCACTTTGGGGTTAGGATTCTTACCTAATTTTCAGGATTACAATTAGCATATTAAAAATGTGTGAAAACTACAAAAGGTTGAAACTGGGGGTTCATGTAAGGTAGGGGCAGAAGATCGTCAGTCTTGTAGGTGGATGGATGTAGTAATTGAGGGAGAAGGAGTTACTAACAAAATCCTGTGTTTTACCTAGGCTGTAGCTGTATCTTACTGGGGTTCTGTAAACTGGCACCATAAAAGCTGACTGAGGTCTGGAAAAAAGCTGAATGAGCTCTGGAAAGAATTGAGGATGAAAAGATGGGGAGAGTACCTCAGCCTTTCATCATTAGTTTCACCATTTGAATTTCTATAGTCCTGTAATAAAAAGAAATTGTCAAGTGTGAATGAGGAAACCTGGGAAGTCATGATGTTTCAGAAATAACTTTTCTGCTTACTCTTTAGGAAACCATACCCTGGTTTATGCTTAAGGTTTTAAGAATAATAATAGCTGGGTGGCTATAATGCCTTTAATGCCAAAAACTAAGAACAGAGAAGATATTCAAATATGTAAGAAATCTCAGCATTATTTATGGTAGAACTAACATAGCCCCAGTTGCTACATATTATTTTACAGCTTTGACCTGACAAGGGGATAAATTCATTAAACAAATACCGAGTGAACATTTATTACCTACCAGGTTCATTCTACAGAATCACCCCCAACCCTCAAAACCATACGGAGAGTGAGAGAAAGGCACTTACACAGATGATAAGGAAGATGATGTACAGTTGTCATGTTCTTATTATGTTTGTCTCATGTCCTCACATTGACTTTAACATTTAAAGTAGCTGCATTTACATTCATCTAAACAAAGTGTATTTCATATTTTTTTCCAGGTTTAATGCAGAGATTAAGGAACAGAGGAGAGAGGGATCGGGAAAGAGAGAGAGAAAGGGAGATGAGGAGGAGTAGTGGCTTGCGAGCAGGTTCTCGGAGAGATCGGGATAGGTGAGATGATTTTGTGTCTTTTATTGAGTACCATCTTTTTGGATGAATTGGAGGTAGGCCTGTAAATAAGAGTCTCAATTATGGACTTTTAGAAAAATGAAAGTTTTAATAATTGGATATATGTATTGTAACTAAAAAAGTCTAACCAACTGTTATTAAAATATTCTGCTTTAAAAACCCAGAGGCAGTTGAAATTATATTGGCTTTTTATTTATCCCACTCAAGTTCCTAATTTTTTGAAATTTTTATTAACTTCATATCATGCTTTCCTAAATTCGTTTTAAAATTTTAATTGTGGCAATTGTGTTATTTAAACCTCTAATTTTTCATGTGTTAGGATGGGTAGCATTTTACTTTTGACTAAAATTTCCAGTAAATATGGGTGGACTTTTGATTTCTGGTATTTTAAGGTCCTGTTCCCTTAGAATCAAATTAACCTATGCATTGCAGATTTATGGATTTTCGAGTGCCAAAATCTAGATAATCTTTATTTCCCCACCATCATTCTTTAGGCATTCTTCCACCCTAGTACCATAACTGGAGCTAACTGTATGCTCTGGTTTTCCAACTTTGTTACTAGTTGCACTGATATTTTCATTTTGCAGACAAGGGAATGAAGTCATAATAGCTTTGTTCATCTTTCAGGGATTTTAGAAGACAGCTTTCCATCGACACTAGGCCCTTCAGACCAGCCTCTGAAGGAAATCCTAGTGATGATCCTGATCCTCTGCCTGCACATCGTCAGGCGCTCGGAGAGAGACTTTATCCCCGTGTACAAGCAATGCAACCAGTATGTATGGTGTACTTAGCTACCTCTTAACTGGCTGTGCCCTTTTTGGTTTTCAGTTAAGAAAAGTTGCCAGCTACTGGAAAGCCATGTGGTTGAGGACTGCAATAAAAAGGAAGCTTAGGGAGGGAAAGAAGCAGGACTTACTGGAGAGTAATTGTATATAGCTTGATGTTTTTACTACCTATGCCAGGTTGGCATTCTACCTAGTAATTTCCTTGTGTGCTAAGGAATTATCTGTTCATTGTATTTATTTGTACCCTTATTTGTACAAATTATTGTTACTTTGCAGCTAGAACACATTGCAAATAGTGTACTTTACTTTTTTTTTTTTTTTTTTTGGAGTAAAATTGCTTTACAGTGTTGTGTTAGTTTCTGCTGTACAATGAAGTGAATCCGCTATATGTACTTTACTCTGGATACGTATGATAGGAAGATTTTATTTTGAATATTCTGTCAGAGGTTTCTTTCATGGAATATGAAACATAACCTAGTTGTGTTTTTTTGTCTTTATACATAACTATATGTACATGTTATAGCAAAAGAACAGTAAAACAGAGTCAACCAATTATATTTCAGTGAATCCTTAGCCTTAAATATAGGCATCTTTTTCTTTCTCCTTCTCCCTCCTTCACTTCTTACCTCCCTCTTTTTTGCTACACTAAATGAAAAAAATGTTTCCAGGTCTCTGATGAGGAAGGGAAAAAAATGAAAATTGAGTATTTTTATGTTTACTCATGGGTATCAAAAACCTTTAAAAAAGGCTTGTCACCCAATATTAAACTAGCTTTAATAAGACTGCTAGTGCATAGACTATTTAATTCCCTACCAAAGTTTTCTATAATTAAGCTTCCAATTTAATAAAATCTGTTACTGGTTCAGAATTTTTTTTTTCCTATTTGTTACCCAAGTTTCTTACATTTTCTTCTTCTTTTTCTTTTTTCTGATAAAAGATTGCTGATTTAGACAAGAGGTTTCAGAGAGTAGAGGCAAATAACATTTGTTTGTCATGTACAGGCATTTGCAAGTAAAATCACTGGCATGCTGTTGGAATTATCCCCAGCTCAGCTGCTTCTTCTTCTAGCAAGTGAAGATTCTCTGAGAGCAAGAGTGGATGAAGCCATGGAACTCATTATTGCACATGGACGGTAATGTATACGATTGGGAAGACATTTTAGTTTAAACATCAGCTACTTTATTTTTAGGATGTGGCTGTCACCATATCTTAAAATTTATACTAAATAGTACAAGACTTTAAATGGGTTTTTAAGAGATGGCTTAAAATCCATGAGTGAGACAGCTGACTTTCACATGTATTAGAAGGGCAGAATTTTAGCAGTCACTTTAGGTTCTGAAGATTTTTTACGAACCTTATTTAGAAACTAACTTATAAAGAAGTACATCTCATTCTCCATGTGAATACCCCTAATGGCAGAGGCCAAATACCTCAAGGAATTGGGTGTAATCCCTGAGTCCTTGCAATAAACATGAAATTTCTTTTAGACCTCCTGATTTATCTTAAAAATCATGCAAATTTTTGCTTTCTATTGTGTAGTATATTTGTTTTAATATGAAACTTAAAAATATCTAACAGTTAAATTACTTATCCTTCCTTTCCCCAGGTGACAGGTAAAAGTGACAGGAAGATATGCCATACTTAATCTGTGCCCTACTGGGGCTACTCTAATATCCAGTTTAAGGCTTTGAAGTGTTATTTTAGATGAAAATGTCTGTTTATTTTTCTCCTAGTCATGATATTGAATGAGGAACTTAGATTAGATATAGTCCTAGAGATGGATAAGTGGGTAGGCTAAGCCCTGAAACTAAATAGCCACTTACCTATTCCAGCTATTTACCTGTCTCAGAGCCTTTGAATGGTCCAAGCCAAAGACTATTGCTAGAAGTTTATTTTCTTTGCTGTTACTACTATTTTTCTTCTCTTGACTTTCATGTACTATGTCTTTATTCCTCTTCCCTGTTTCTGGAAGTATCAACACACTGATATAGCTTAGCCCATTATAGAAGAAGTTGCAAATAATGTGTGTTTTTGATAAAAAAGATATTTGTAAATATATGTAAGGGTTGCTAATTTAGAAGTATTTTCTATTGAATGCAAGAATATAATATTGGGCTTCCCTGGTGGCACAGTGGTTGAGAGTCCGCCTGCCAATGCAGGGGACACGGGTTCGTGCCCCGGTCTGGGAGGATCCCACATGCTGTGGAGTGGCTGGGCTCATGAGCTGTGGCCGCTGGGCCTGCACGTCCAGGGCCTGTGCTCCACGGTGGGAGGGCCCACAGCAGTGAGAGGCCCACATACCGCAAAAAAAAAGAATATAATATTGACTGCTTTCACCTGGCTTTATAGATTGAACAGTGGATTTATTAGTATTCTAGAATAATTAAATACCCTAGAGCATTTGATTCCTATTGTGGTTGCTTTCTGAACATTTTTCTGTTCTTTTACAATGCTTCCCCTGAGCTCAAGTTTCAGTTCCCCTATGAAGACTGCATTTATTTTGTCTTAAATCAGGTAGCCTTTAGTTCATTGTCTTGCATCATACATGTAGCATCCTGTGTTTCTGTGTATATTATTGACATTTTTGTTCCTAGAACTGCATTAAGACTAGTAAGTGTCCTAGATATTTTTTTACTTCAAAACTTAAATGTATTTATATATTCTTATAAATTTAAATGCGTATGGTTTTCTCTATACTAAATTCTAGAATTCCAGTTATCTGAAATGTGAAAGTTGTTTGTTTGTTTTTAGGGAAAATGGAGCTGATAGTATCCTGGATCTTGGGTTATTAGACTCCTCAGAAAAGGTACAGGTAAGGGATGTTTTGTACACGTGCTAATAATAAGCACTTGGAATTTAAATTACAGAAGGGAGAGGAAAGCATATTTACAAAGAAACTATGTCTTTGTAAGTAAAATGCTTGATTACAGTAGAGGAAAAAGCAAAGATTAGTATAAAGGTGTCATATACAGAATCAAGACTGGTTGAGTTAGGGTTCAGTGTAACCCCACTCACTGGCTGCCTCCACTTGAGCACAGGCTGAATTAAGCTTAAATTAGAGATGTCATTAATTAATATCAGAGAAGGCGAGCAGTCCTGTGGATTCCTAGGTCTCCTTCCTCCAGTAAGCAGCAGAGATCCAGAGAAAATGTGACATATGGTATAGCAGTAAGAAGGCTTTTTTAAAGTGCATGATGCATTTCAATTTGTAAGCTACCTGAGAATTTCAGTGCCAGCCAAGATATAATCTTATCTCTTTCACGAACTACAACTAAAGACTCTGGACAAAATACAAAAAGGAACTGCTTGAGGATTCTGAAAAGTAAACAACAGCACACCGATAGGAGGGAAGTCAAAATTTGAAAAACTGTTATTTTGAAGCGTTGTTTCAGGCAGGAGAGTAAAACTCGTCCCCATTACTCCGTCTTAACTGGAAGGTAGTACATGCTTTAAGAAATAAACTATAGTATAAATCACTGTCCAAGTCCCAGACTATCCCATATGGTGCATATGCGGGGCAGACCCAATAGTATAATTAAAAGGCTTTGAAAACTTAATTGGTAATGGAACCACTGCACACAGAAGATGACACTTCCAAGCTGAACATAACCAGGTTATTGCCTACCAAAGCCAAAAAACATCAACATTCTCCATGTCATTTTAACAAGACCCAGAGTTTTACAACTTAGTATTCAAAATGTCCAGGATACACTCCAGAATTATTCAACATACAAAGAACCAACAGAGACTCACTAATTCTCCTGGGAAAAGAACCAATAGATGCTAGCCTTGAGATGACCCACTTGTTTGAATTATCAAAGACATTATCTCATGTTCTGTGAGATAAAGGTAAACACAAATGAATGGAAAGGTAGAGGTTCAGAAATAGAAACTAGAGAACCAAGGGAAAATTTTAGAAAGTACAATGTATGAAAGAAAAAATTCACTGAATAGGTCAATAGCAGAACAAAGATGACAGAGGAAAATTCATCAGTCAGTTTGAAGATAGATAGAAATTATCCCTTCTGAAGAATAGAAGGAGAAAAGATGTCAAACAAACAACAGTTTTCAGAGACCTGTTGGACCATATCAAACATGCATGTCACTGGAGTACCCAGAAGAGGAGAATGAGATTGTTACAGGAAAATATTTGAAGAAATAATAGCTGAAAACTTCCCAAATTTGATGCAAGACATAGATTTATAGATTCACGGAGGTCAGTGAACCCTAAAAAGGATAAACTGAAAGAAAACTGTGTCTAGATACATAATCAAGCTGCTGTAAAACTAATAAGGAAGCAAAGAATAGTGCTTTACATATAGATAAACAGTGATTTGAAAGGCAGTGGATTTCTTATCAGAAACTGTGAAGGCCAGAAGACAACAGAGAGCATCATCCTTAAAGTGCTTTTAGAATTGTCGATCCAGAATTCTATATCCAAGGAAAATATATTTAAGGAATCAAGGTGAAAGAAGCTACCAGATTTTCATTAAATAGTTTTACTTAAATGGATAGAGAAGTTAACAGGCACAAGCTTTGTATATCACAATTCTGAAAGAATGAGTTAAAGTTTATTTACATTTAAATATGAATGTGGCTTTACCTATCAAACTTTACATTTAAGTAATTTAGAGAACCAGTTCATATGTTTTGCTGTTAAAAATCAATCTTGGGTAATGTCAAAAATATTACTGTTATTTTTTTTGGAGGGGGTATCTGGATTATTATTATTGTTAATTTTAAAGAGAGTTGTAATGGCATTTTTTAATAAAAAATAATCCTTTTCTTGTAGACACATATACTAAAATATAAACAAACAAATAAATAAAATCAATCTTGGGGCTTAATCTCTGATACTCTATCATTAGGAAAACCGAAAGCGTCATGGTTCTAGTCGAAGTGTAGTAGATATGGATTTAGATGACACAGATGATGGTGATGACAATGCCCCTTTATTTTACCAACCTGGAAAAAGAGGATTTTACACTCCAAGGCCTGGCAAAAACACAGAAGCAAGGTTGAATTGTTTCAGAAACATTGGCAGGTAAAATAATCTTGTATTTGAATTTTTTTTTAATTTCAGTTTATGAGACTTTCTAAAATATATTAGTTTGTAAAATGTGTATATGTTCTACTTTAAAAATTTCTCAACATATTTTATGTATATTATGTATGTGTGGGGCGTTATGTGTTCTAGAGTTATTTTTGAATTTAAATACTATTTGCTTGTTTTTTATTTTTAGGATTCTTGGACTGTGTCTGTTACAGAATGAACTATGTCCTATCACATTGAATAGACATGTGATTAAAGTGTTGCTTGGTAGGAAAGTAAGTGATTTTAATGAACCTAACTGCTTTTACATTGCAAAAAATTTGTTTCATAAAATAATTATACATATAGCATTAAATTAGTGTTAAATTTTAAAGCATTATAGCCATTATAAATCATTTTCAAACATTTAATGGCATGGGGAATATCTGAATACATGGAGGAGAGCACATAGAAGAATGGGTGACACACAGGTGGGTTTGGAGGGTTTGACAGACCTGGATCCTGTTGCAGACAAATCTCTTGACATTTATGGCATATTTCCCCATTTATAAAATGGTAAAGAGGGCTTCCCTGGTGGCGCAGTGGTTGAGACTCCGCCTGCCGATGCAGGGGATACGGGTTCGTGCCCCGATCCGGGAAGATCCCACATGCCATGGAGCGGCTGGGCCCGTGAGCCATGGCCGCTGAGCCTGCGCGTCCGGAGCCTGTGCTCCGCAACGGGAGAGGCCGCAGCGGTGAGAGGCCTGCGTACTGCAAAAAATAAATAAAATGGTAAAGAAAACAGTATAGTGCCTGGCACATAGTGCTCAGTAAGTTCTAGCATGTAGTGGCAATAGAAGTAGTATTGTATTGAAACGAGCATTGCCAGTTTCAAAAATATACACAAGATGTAGGTGGCTAGAGGGACAAAAGGATGTAAGAAAATATAGCATAGTATGCTTGATAATTATCTCTGGGTGACAGAATTAGGTTATTTTCTTTATGTGTTTTGATAGTTTGACAGCTGGTACATTCCTTTACGACAGGGGGTTGGGGGAGAGAAATGACATCCTTTAAATTAATGCATAATACTAATTATAATCACAAAACAACAAAATATTTTACAGTCTCTTCTAGTGATGCACAACACACATCGGATATGATTAGCATTGTTAAAGCTGTGGTCTGTTAATAATTTTCTTTACTCAAACCCATTGGTGAATATTATTTTCTGTTATTACAGCATATCATACTATGATACATATTTTTTCCTCTTCTTTTTTTTTTCTTTTTAAACTCTGACTCTATTGACTTCTTAAAGTGTTCCAGCTAAACTGTTCTTGTGCAGAGAAAGAACTGGACTTAAAGCTCAGCAACATAGAAATGTTGAGCCTTTAACAAGGTTTATGGAAAAGATTAAGGAATCAAATAGACTCAAGTTTAACCCAATGATGTGACCTTCAGCAAGTTACTGGATTCTTCTGACATCAGATTTATCATCTGGAATTAATAATCTGTATTTTATGATTATTGTCAAGGCTAAACAGGATGTGTATTTAGCTTAGGACCAGTTGCTCGGCATAATCACTTTGCAATAATTAGTGCTGGTTTCTACAAATAAATTACTTTACAACTTAAAAACTAGTATACTCCTGGTTTTAAATTTTTTAAAAATGCATATTTTTCATGCTTTGAAAATTAAATGTGTTTATCAGAGCCAAAGACTTATTAAAATTTTACCTCTTTAGATCAGTTATATTTAGTGGAAGATAAGCTGATAAAGAATAATCTTCAAATTAGATAAAATTCTTTATCATAGATTTCAGCTTACTAATGAATTCAGTTAAGATGTTTCTTTCATAATTGATTTTCATATGATTACTTTCTTAGGTCAATTGGCATGATTTTGCTTTTTTTGACCCTGTGATGTATGAGAGTTTGCGGCAACTAATACTTGCTTCTCAGAGTTCAGATGCTGATGCTGTTTTCTCAGCGATGGATTTGGCATTTGCAATTGACCTGTGTAAAGAAGAGGGTGGAGGACAGGTAAAGCAAATGTGTGGTTTTCTGATTCTGGCAGGAGAATTTGGTTAGTCTGTTGTGCTTGACATATAGAAAAACAATTTAGATAAATAGGGACCAAGAAAGACACACACACACACACACACACAGAGAAAAGACACAGTAGGAGATGGAGAGAAAGAGATGAATGGATGGAGAGTTAGTGAGACAGACTGAGAGGTCGAAGAGTTTATAGTTACTTAGGCCTAGATGTTTGCATCCCTTAGATACTTGTCAGATACAGAATTGTCTTTAGATTTTAAATTTTTAGGAAATTGTTTTATGAACTGTTAACTTATTACTGCTTTGACAAAATTGCTTTTAAACGGCACTAAATTTTTCACAGGTGGAACTTATTCCTAATGGTGTAAATATACCAGTCACTCCTCAGAACGTGTATGAGTATGTGCGGAAGTATGCTGAACACAGAATGTTGGTAGTTGCGGAACAGCCATTACATGTAAGTGTTTTCTGGAAAATGTTACTTGATCTGATGAGGCTATGTGTGTCTTCTGTGTTTTAAACTAGCTCACAGTGTATTCAGCTTGCTTATAAAAGGTCAAAAATTTTAAACCAAAATGAATTTACATAAAATGTAAATTACACATGAATCCAGACCTTTCTTTTGGATAAAACTACTTGGAAAAACCATGTAATCATCCGAAAGTAGATTTGATAAGGATGCTTTGTGGGACTGAAATGACTACTGTTTTGGGGGTCCTGCAACCACCCATACCTCTGGTGACTCACTAGAAGGACTCCTAGGACTTGGAGGCAGTTGTACTCATCGGTATGGTTTATTATAGCAAAAGGACTCTCACAAGGGGAAAAAAGTACATCAGACAGAGTCTGGAGGAATCCAGATACAGGCTCCAAAGTTCTCTCTCTGGGGGCATGAGTTGTCACAAAGAACATAGGTCTTCCTCCAGCAGTGAATTACAGCAATGCATGTGCAGTGTTTGTGTTTAGGGAAGCCTGCTTAAGAGTCACAGTGCCCATGGTTTTTATTGGAGGCCAGTCCTGTAAGCAGTTCAGACCGCCAGAGGAAAAACACATGTTCATCATAAATCACCTTCTTTGCACAAATAATCTAGGCAAGCTGGTACAGCAGGGTTTATTGTCCCAGGCATTCAAAATAGCCACATCAGTTAGTAATGTAAGGAAAATTCTAAAAACCAAGGACCATTCCTCCAATCAGGCTCTATTAAAGAGCAACATCAGGCCTGCTCTTTCTCGTATTGAAGAATGTTTATGAAGTGTTTCTGATCCCTGTGCTGGGAATAATTGTGTGGGCTCTGGAATCATACTGTCAGGGTTCAAATCATGGCTGCAGCCCCCTCTAGCTGTATGACATTAGCAAACTACTTAACTATTTTGTGCCTTGGTTCCCTCCTCTGCAAAATGAGGATAGGATTAAATGAATTAACATATGTAAGGTGCTTAGAACAGTTCTTGGCACATGGTAATTTCTCAGTAAGCTTCTAGATTTTGGGTTTGTGTCAGGGATGTTTGTTTTTGTCATTATCATACTCTTCCTAGGATGTTGACAGGATAGCACATTTGACAGATTGAAGCTATTCTTAATGACTAGCCTGTTTGCTATTAACATAATTTAAAAAATTATTTTTGTTAACTCCTGATATGTAACAGTACTCCTTCACTTTTGAACCTGTAGCCCTTTTTTCCCTCTGCCACTCTTTTGAATCTGTTAATAAGAAACTCAAAATATAGAACTTAATTTTTTAGTATTATTTAGAATTATTTAGTACTCTTAGGCTGCTAAAATTAGATGTTGGACTTTAAATGCTATGTAGAAAATAAAGTACTGATAGTAGTAAACAGGTTATTTTTGAAATCCTCTAGGCAATGAGGAAAGGTCTACTGGATGTGCTTCCAAAAAATTCATTAGAAGACTTAACAGCAGAAGATTTTAGGCTTTTGGTAAATGGCTGTGGTGAAGTTAATGTGCAAATGCTGATCAGTTTCACCTCTTTCAATGATGAATCAGGTATGAAATTTTTTTAACGTTTATTTAAGGAATAAACTACATAGATAATTTGGTCAGTTTTCTGAGTTTCTGGTTCTTACATATTTACAGGGGCTTAGGAAATGCTGTATCACTCAGGTGTTTTTATATATATTTTAAGATATGTTTGAACTATGATAGCATTAGGTCATTCTTAATTCTTTTATTGTTTAATTTTTCTAGGTTTTAACAAATGCATGGTTTAGTATGATACAAGTAAAAATTCCTGGTGAGCAACTGTGTGAAAAGGACTTTTATATACTATTAATAATTAAGAAAAAATAATCCATGTGACAGTTCTGTTGGCCTTTCCCTATTCATGTTCCTTAAACTCTAATTAAAGAATTTGACTACATGATGTTTGCTTTGTAGAACCGGATCCAAAGCACACTTAGAAAGACATAAGAGCACACAAACACATGGAGAATCTAGAAAGAATAACAAGAGGTAGTGATAATCCTAGAGTAACATTCATCTTTAGTGCTTGATTTGTTGCAACCCTTCCTTTTGAAGCCCCATATTCTAGGAATAGACTTTTTAGCTGTGACTACACAATAAAACACTGGAGGCTCCAAGAAATTCCTGAGAGGACTATTATAACTCTAGTCCAAGATTATTGCATACATGAAGATACCAGTTTTTTCCCCTTTACTTTTCATACTTTGCAAACAGCTTCAGCCAAATTATAGTAAGTTAAATTTGGATAAATTTTCTTGTTTTTCCCTCATGCTTGGCAACGTATAGATCATTGTGTAGTAGTTTTTGTGCCACTTATTAATATAATTTTCAATACTTGGGAGATAAGAACTTGGCTTATTTACAAACCAGAAACCTAGAAGCGGGAAAAAAATACCTAAAGACACTCCAAGTATGATCCTGAGATCAGCAGCATCAGCATCATCTGGAAGCTTTTTAGAAATGCAGAATCTCTGGTTCCTTTCCCCTTTCTTCTCCCATACCTAGTGAATGAGAGTCTGCATTTTAAAAAGATCTCGATCCAAGGGATTTGTGAACTCATTAAACTTTGAGAAGCACTGGTTTAAGATCATAAGAAAACTCATGACTTACAGATGGAATTAAAGTCATGTGATTTTTGAGGCTGGTGGTTCATTTTTCTTGTCTTGGTCATCTTGGTCTTTAGGATTGATTAATGAACTCTAGAGGTTTCACATTATGTAAGTGGTCCTAACTTCCTCTGTTAGGGTTAGTGCCCCCCCATTTTAATTTTATACGTACTTTTATAAGAAGTAATATTCTAAAAATACAACTGATATAGTATATATTTTTAACATCTTTATTGGAGTATAATTGCTTTACAACTGATATAGTATATTTATTGAATTTATATTCATTTGTAGGAGAAAATGCTGAGAAGCTCTTGCAGTTCAAGCGTTGGTTCTGGTCAATTGTAGAGAAGATGAGCATGACAGAACGACAAGATCTTGTAAGTTAAGTTTCACAAGATTTGTAGAAGAAAATGTAAAAACCTTAAATACTATGTATGACGGCGTTTTGTTTTCAATTTGTAATGGTTGGTCATTTTAATTTTGGCTAAGAAAATTATTGAAGGTCAAATAAAAGGCAGTTTTGTTTCTCTACTCTAGAACAGAAGTATGAGTAAAACTGTAAGCAGAGTGAAATACATCTTAGCTATTAAAATGCCATCCTTAGTCCCAGAAGATAATACCAGCTTATTGTTGAGACATGTTTTTTCCCCTATAGTGCTTATATATGCTAGCAGCCTCTTTTGTACATCCTTAATCTTTTTGCCTAGCAGCAAATCTTTGCAAAATTTTTGAATAGTATCTTAATTGCTCTGTATACTATGAATAGAATAGCTTAATTATGAGTACTACATATCTGATTTTAATCTTATTATTAACTTAGAATCATAAATTAGATGATATAAACTTTGATTATATTGAAAAGTCTGTCAAGTCTGTGGAACCTATGTCCAACCTTGAGTATATCCAAGTCAACCTGTCCATTAACCTTGAAAGGCAGTGTAGACTTTCCTGTAGAAATTTGAGGGACATTCCTTACCCAGAAAATCTCACGAGATCCTTTCTATTCATATTCCTCATAGTTCCCTGTGACATTTCCCCTGTTGATGCAGCCTTAGTTCTCAATATTCTAAACCAGACCTCTTATGGAATGTATAAAAATGATCCAATTTCTAGATATATCCCCCAGTTTCATTTGAGAGGGAGAAATAAGTTACTTGTGCATGAAAGCACAAAACTTGCTGTTTCCAATTTACCTGTAATTCAGGCAGTAACTTATTGATTTTTTTTTGTGGGGAAGGGGTCGTGCATTTAGCATTCCTTCATCTTGACATGGCCCCAAGAGCCTTCCAGTATTTCTCCACTATAGCAAGACAGGTTGTCCAGCAGTCCTAGCTGTCAGCTGGGTTTTGTTCTTGGCTTAGCCATATGGTAGTTTCCTAGGTTGCTCCCTAGGTTGATTCCATATAATTCCATGTACTTTGACTTTCCCGATCTTGTGGACCAACCCCAAAGTCCCTACTAATGCTAATACCATATCTGTCCCTGTTGGCTTTAGGAGTACCTGATAATGTAATTAGGGTTCTTGAGTCAATCTTTGGATTCAGAGCAAAACCAGTACATCCTCAGTGCAGTCGGTCAAGTTAAGTCTCACTGCATTTCTGCCTTCTACTGGAAGAGAAAGCTGTTAACTATTCAGTCTTTTATGAGAGAGAATTTCCCTCTGTAGGGGCCTCAAAATGTCTTAGCAGTAGCTTTAATTTGTGAGCTTTACTCTTTAAACTCCTGTTATACCAAGGTGTCTTTTACCTCCTCCTCTTCCCCTTCCCCTTTTGGGAGGTTATCCTTCACATATTGTTGGGTTTTTCCTTATGTGTCTCAAGGACAGAATATAACAGCGTTTCCTAAACTGTTTTCCCTTGAATTATTAGTCCCAGGATTGTGGGGTAAGACTACATAGTTTATTTCCCTCTTGGAGAGTCACAGGTCACTAGTAAAAGTTCTGAGAAGTCCTCTGGTATTTATTTCTCTTCCTCTAACTTCTTGGAGGTCCAGCGATGTAGTCATCTGTCTGGTTAATCATATTTATCCTTGGAGAAACACTTTAAGTTTGTTTTTTACCTGTAAAATGAGTAGATTGGGCCAGCTTTACCTCTACAGTACCTTCCAGCTCTTTTATAGTTCTTTGAAGATTTTGGAGACCCTGACACAGAGGTTTTTTTTCCTGCCTCCTTCTGTAGAATTCTAGATGAGATTTCTCACAAAACTATGCTTCAGGAAATAGTTTAGGTTTCCTAGTCATTCTGGGATAATGAATATATTTTGTCTGTTTAGTTGTACACTATAAATGCAAGATTTTAAAAGCTTTACCTTAAGAGAGGAATGGTATGTATTAATGAAAATATTTCAGGAAAGTATATCTTTGGTTATCATATTTAAAGAAAAAGTAATTTATGGTATATTACACAAATTAGATGCATTTTAAAACTCAATGTTGGGACTTCCCTGGCAGTCCAGTGGTTAAGATTTTGCCTTCCAGTGTGCGGGGTGCGGATTCGATCCCTGGTCGGGGAGCTAAGATCCCACATACCTCGGGGCCAAAAAAACCAAAACATAAAGCAGAAGCAATATTGTAACAAATTCAATAAAGACTTTAAAAATGGTCCCCATCCCCCACCACCACCAAAAAAAAAAATCTAAAAAAACCCCCAGATATGTTAACATGGCTTATTGCATGGATTTTGATGTACAGTAGATGCTGTCGAACACTTAATTACTATTATAAAATTATTATGTATCACAATGGACCACTGAAAATACTGGGGTTTTTTTTGCGGTATGTGGGCCTCTTACTGCTGTGGCCTCTCCCGTGGTGGAGCACAGGCTCCGGATGCGCAGGCTCAGCGGCCATGGCTCACGGGCCCAGCCGCTCCACAGCATGTGGGATCTTCCCGGACCGGGGCACGAACCCATGTCCCCTGCATCGGCAGACGGACTCTCAACCACTGTGCCACCAGGGAAGCCCCTGGGTTGTTTTGCTAGTAGATAAAATACAAAATAACTTAGATAACCTCTGTGAATCTTGAACCTTTTTTGGAGACCTTGTACCTTATTCTCACTAAGGGATACTCTGTGGAACTTAGCAACTGGAAAGGCCCTTAGAGAGCATTTAGTCCAATAGCCTCATGTTACAGATGAGAAACTGAGGCAATGAAACATAGTCACTTTTCTACATACCTGACATTTTTTTCTCTTCTGACCCTGAACTTTTCCTTTTTTTTTTTTTTTTTTGCGGTACGCAGGCCTCTCACTGTTGTGGCCTCTCCCGTTACGGAGCACAAGCTCCGGACGCGCAGGCTCAACGGCCATGGCTTACGGGCCGAGCCGCTCCGCGGCATGTGGGATCTCCCGGACCAGGGCACAAACCCGTGTCCCCTGCATTGGCAGGCAGACTCTCAACCACTGCGCCACTAGGGAAGCCCTGAACCTTTCCTTTTTTATACAAGAAATAAATTTAAAACCCAGTTCAAAATAATACCACTTCGTAGGTTTTAACACAAGAATGGGGCTCAATGTATATATTGCCAGAGTTAAGGGTTGAATGTTAATCTTTTAAAAGCCAAACTTGTAATTATTATACTCCTGTTTAGGTTTACTTTTGGACATCAAGTCCATCATTACCAGCCAGTGAAGAAGGATTTCAGCCTATGCCCTCCATCACAATAAGACCACCAGATGACCAACATCTTCCTACTGCAAATACTTGCATTTCTCGACTTTATGTCCCACTCTATTCCTCTAAACAGATTCTCAAACAGAAATTGCTACTCGCCATTAAGACCAAGAATTTTGGTTTTGTGTAGAGTATAAAAAGTGTGTACTGCTGTGTAATATTACTAGCTTATTTTGTAGATTTTTTTCCATTTGTCTATAAAAGTTTATGAAAGTTAATGCTGTCACACCCTGTGGTGGTACCTTAAAGAGATTAAATGCAAACATTCCTTGCTGAGTTTGTAGCTTAAAGGCCTGAGGAGCACTAGCAATATTTCACTGTAATGGTTTGCTA
Source organism: Leucopleurus acutus (assembly GCF_964270905.1). Lineage (NCBI taxonomy): Eukaryota > Metazoa > Chordata > Mammalia > Artiodactyla > Delphinidae > Leucopleurus > Leucopleurus acutus. The sequence continues at coordinate 49,401,607 of NC_139159.1, read as the reverse complement.
GTCAGCGACTTCTGGGTCTAACCCCAGCCAAAGATGACAGCAGAACAACATAATTTACACTGTGATTTATCTTTTTGCTGAGGGGAAAAAATGTAAAATGTTCTGAAAATTCACTGCTGCCTTTGTGGAAAGTGTTTCAGCAAAGGTTCTTGTATAGCGGGAATAGGGAATTTCAAAATAAAAAATTAAGTATGTTCTGTGTTTTCATTTTAACTTTTTTTATGGTGTTTAGTTTGTGGTTGGCTGCAACTGTGTATCCTGTATATGGAACTTGTAAAAAAAAAAAGTTCTGAACATTCAGATCTTAGAGATGAATCACTTTTACCTATAAAAACCACTTTTATTGCGGTTTGACTGCATTGAGCTCTAGGATATTAAATGATACCACTAATATTTTGCATGTAATTTGTTCATTTGAGTGAGGGCACTTTTTTGTACATATGATGGGGGCCAATGCACAATACTTTATCACAATCAACTTTTTCCTTTGTATCCCTATTATTTCAATGAGCAGTCAAGTCAGGTGTACTGCACTTCAGTTCTAACTAGACATTTGTACTAAGGCATTTCAGTTATGTAAACTCAGCCTGGGCACTTTCTGATAACTGTAAAATGTTTTATAAGATCATGATTATTGAAGATAAATTTTGGAAAATTTTAAATGTTCGTGAGCAGCTTAACTACTTTTGTATCTAGCCTTTTTTAAGTATCTTGTTACATTTACTTTTTTAAATAAAGAAATTACAGAAGAAATGTCAAGTAATACTGAAGAAACAGTTTTTATTTATGTAGTTGTACATTTTTTAACTAAGGGCAATATACCGACACGGTTATGTGCATAAAAATTTTGATTTAAAGAACTGAATGTACACATGGACTATAAGAAACAGAAGAAAATCAGTCCACATTTTACAGTTAGCAGAGAATCCTGAATGGCACTGGCCAGGCCACTTTTTCTTTTTACAAATGGGGGAAGAAGTAAAGTGAGCCTTACTTGGCATAGGAAGTTACTTCACTTATATTTGATAACTAAGTGAGAGGTTCTTTTTGATGACCTATTAATTATGTAGCTTAGGACCATTATCTCTGAATTCTTGTGGTTTTAGTAGCTTTATTCAATGGCATAATAAGGAACACTGTTTTCTTCACCATGTCTTCAGTAAAGTGACTTAAACCAGTCACTTTACATATTGAAAATGAGGAGAGAAATTCTCTGGAGTCTTTCCTACCTTTCATTTCCTTTATAGGACTCCTGGCCTTTGGGATGTTTTTCACATTCAAAGGCACTATGCTTTATCATATATATATATATATATATATATATATATATATATATAAAACTTTCTTCAGAAGACTGAACCATGTGATATTTTCAGCCCTGCTGACACAATAAATATTAAAAACTAAAGTGACAGTAGTAAAATTCATTATATTACTTAAAACATACACAAGATGTATGAGATGTGTAAATTAACCAACGGTTACTTTACAAAATGAGACATTGATTTTTATGTCTAAATGCTATTTCTGAATAAATGAAATAGTAATTAGAGTAAGAGCTGATTTTCATCGATGTGTCTAAAAGAGAAAAACTGTATGCACATGACGGAATTGATAAAATATTAAATGAAAACAAACTAGATATGATTAGGACATTTGAAACCCTAATTGTGAACTTATTTTTAATAGTTATTGAAAGAATGAAAGTATTTAAAATAATGCACAATGTCTTAAAGTCTTCCTAAATCAAAATTTTGGTTAAAATGCTTTTAGAAATATTAAAAGCAGAGTTTTTTTTTTTTTTTTAAAGTAAAGCATAAAATGGTTCTAAATGTAAAATAAAGTCATGTAAAATAAAGTTCTCTTTTGGTCTTGTTTAGTGATTAAATCTAATGGACTTGAAAACAAATTTAGGAATAGAAGACCAAGAATGAACTTTACTGAAGGTTTTCAAAGTTTTGCTACTTTTCTTTCTTTCCCCTGAATTATCTGAATATCAAGACTACCCAGTATAAATGGCTTCCTGGGGCATACTTGAGAGGATTTTTAAATAGCATAATTTCACTATTTAGTACTTGCCCCTGAAGATACGATTTCTCTCCTAAATATATTATTTTTGTGTGTTTAGAGGTAGTCAGCATTATCTAGGTCTAAACTCAAGCTGAGATCTTCCCTTGAGGCAGTAGTTCTTATGCTTCTGAATGTGATTCTCTTGTGCTTGTTAATAGAGATTCCTAAGCTTTGCTCATCCTCTCAATCACATTCTGATTCAGTAACTCATAAGTAGAGAACAGAAATCTTTATTCTTAACAGCATCCCAGGTGATTTCTGAAACACTTCCCAAAGAGCATTCCTTTTTTTCATGAATATAAAGCCCCCTCTTGGTAAACGCCCCAGAGCCAAACCTTTCCTTCTTAAAACCTATGGAAAGGTAATTCTGTTAATCATCTACTCCTGGATTAGGTTCTTCCTTATGTGCCTGGGTAGTGATTGAAAATATTTTCAATGTTTACATTAACCTAAGTAGGTAGGTATGAACATAGAGATTAATTCTTCTCTAAACATCGTTTGATTAATGTAGAAATGTATTTTAAATGTGACGTGTTTACTCATTTCAAAATACCTTGGATTAAATATAAGCAAAGAATCTTATGTTACCTCCTGAGATTCAGAAAAAATTACTGGATTGTTATCACTGCAAACATGAAGTTTCTCTTAATTTTATTGACTATTTACTATGTGTTAGGCAGTTTGTTAAGTGCTTTACTGTATTTCATTTTATCCTGAGATAGGCACTATTACCATCCTCACAGATAGGAAACTCGACACATTAAAACTTTTGCTCAGGGTTACACAGCTGGTAAGTGCTGAAGTGAGATGTCTCCAGGCATCCTGGAGCTTGCATTCCCGAACATTGGGCTACACTATTTTGTGGAAGATACGATTATAATTGAGTTGGTTATTAAAGGTCCTGAGCACCCAATTCCAGTACGTAGGTGTGTGTGCATGGAGGGAGGTTCCCCCATACCACCAAGCAATGCACAGTTCAGCTCAATTCTAACACTATCTACCTGGAGATAGCATCAGATTCCACAGGTAAAGGGCTCAGTCCCACAAGACCCGCCCTCCACTTAAGAGCCAATTGCAGGGCTTCCCTGGTGGCGCAGTGGTTGAGAGTCCGCCTGCCGATGCAGGGGACACAGGTTCGTGCCCCGGTCCGGGAAGATCCCACATGCCATGGAGCGGCTGGGCCCGTGAGCCATGGCCGCTGGGCCTGCGCATCTGGAGCCTGTGCTCCGCAATGGGAGAGGCCACAACAGTGAGAGGCCCGCGTACCGCAAAAAAAAAAAAAAAAAAGCCAATTGCAAGCCCAAGTTGTTAACTATACTTCTGACTGGCTATATAAATCAGAGGTTCCTATGACTCTCCTTGGGTTTGATTAATTTGCTGAAGCGGCTCACAGAACTCGAACATTTTACTTATTAGGTCACTGGTTTATTATAAAAGGATGTAACTTAGGAACAGCCAGATGGAAGATAAACACTGGGCAAAGCATGGGGAAAGGGTGTGGAGCTTCCATGTCCTCTCCCTACATCTCCACGTGTTCACCAATGCTGAAGCTCTCTGAACCCTGCCTATCTGGGTTTTTATGGAGGCCTCATTTCACAGGTATGATTGACTAAATCATTGACCACTGGTGATTGATTCAACCTCCAGTCCCTCTCCCTGCATAGAGGTGGGGGTGGGACTGAAAGTTCCAACCCAGTCAAGGTTGGTTCCCCTGGCAACCAGCCCCCATCCTTATGAGTGGTCCAAAAGTCACCTCATTAACATAACAAAAGCAACATTGTTCTCATCACTTAGAAAATTCTAAGGGTTTGGGGAGCTCTGCATCAGAAACAGGGAATAAAGACCAAATATGTACTGCTTATTATAAATCACAATATCAGTCATAGAATAATGAAATACTCCAATGAGAGTCTGGCTGATTATGAAAAGGCAGAGTGATTCATATATTTTTTGCTAAAGATTTCTAAGAAAAACTTTTGTCTTTTAGTAAGTTCCCCTGAGGATAATAAGAACTCTGAAGATCTGTGAATTTTCTAAAATCAACCATGGTACCTACTTTTAAGTCTTAAAAAATGAAAAGCACCATACATAATGAAAAACTAATTTCTTGTTTGCAAGTTTTCTCATGAGTTGAAACGAGCTGCTTTCTCTAAAATAGTAAATGTCTTTCATGGGTAAAATAATTTTCTGAATCTCTTTCAGAATGTATTTTTGATTATTTCTAGTTGCTGAACTGGATTCTTTGAATCAATAGTTTGCAATTTTACGTAGTGCATGTAGGTACATGCAGGAACTCTTCGGGAAAAAGAGCAGGCTGTGTATTTCTGTTTGAAATGCTTTCTTCAAGGGGAAGATGAAATTTGACTATGAAGATTAAATGCACTGTCTATTGCAAAATTATGGCATAGTTCTGATTACATTTGAGTATTACGAATTAGCCCTAGGAAAGTAACTTTGTAAACAGTGTCAAGCTCTCAGGTAAAAATTTTCAGATTGTGTAATGAAATCATAAGGTACTGTTTACTGCTTATAGAAATGGAAGGCTTATGTGATCATTTTTTACACATTTATTTAGTACCTTTAAATAACAAATACCTAAATTTGTGTTATGTTTCATTAAGAATTCTGCCCACCTAAAAACCATAAGAATCCTCTCAATTACCAAGAAATGGATTGGGGTGGGGAAGAGTGAGTAAAAATAGTGCTAACAGCTGTGTCAAAAAACAGGCACCAAAATCTAAGTACAAGAATGAAAGCAGAGGCTTTGATTCCTAGAATGTTTGATCATTGGGTTTCTGCTTCACGACAGATTAGAAATGGCAAATTAGGATCAAGGAAGCTAGCAAACATTCAAAACGTAGAATGGAGCCATTTAATGTAGAAACATTTGGTAGTACCAGGTCTGAAAATCTGAATACTGCAAACAATGTATCTGCTACACAGATGACATGGCAGGAGACCCATCCAATTCAAAAACAGCACCCAAGACTAACATTTATCAATACTTCAGCTCAGGATGACTATTCATTTCACTAAAAATGTCTGTATACACTGGAAAAAGGCAGAGAAGCATGCATTTTGTTTTAAAAGATACAAAGTTGGTAAGGTTTAGGATGTCAAATGAAATTCTGTAACCTGAAATACAGGGCCTGGAACAAAGTAAGCACTCATATATGTGTTGAATGAAAGAAATAATTTATTCCTTAAAGGCTTCTGATAAGGAACTACTGTATTATTTACAATTAGTGAGGAGGTAGTAAAGCAAGATAGAGAAAAGCTTGTCTTGGATAGGTATGTAAGTTTTCTTGATCATATGAACTTTCTGGAAGCATCTTAAAGATTGTAAAACAGATTCTATTAATTTTTAAATAAAATTTTAGCAGAACTACCTTGGAACATTAAATAAGGGAGGCAAAAACTTACTGATATTTCAAGGTACAGCAGCTGAAGGTTTAAGTGATTTGGGAAAGTGAAAGAGGAGAACCAAGATTTTCATACAATTTTTGTCATTCTGCACTTTTCCGCTACCACAATGCCTTAGACTTCTGAAAGCTCATGAGAATAACAAAGAACTCCTAGCCATTGGTTTCCTACAGCTATGACTTTACCTTTAAAGCTCAGAGGCACAGGTGTAATTCCCACCATTCTTGGTCCATGCATTATCTGAAACTAGTTCACTCGCTTGTTGTCTAACTTCTCCAGTGACCTCAAGAGCAGAGACCATCAGAAACTATCCTTGTTTACGTCTTTTAAACCCAGTGCTTAGAATGGTGCCTGGCTCAAATATAATTTATGAATCAATAAATTATCTAGGAGGGGAAGATGGGGGAAGAGTTAAGACGCGGAGATCACCTTCCTCCCCACAGATACACCAGAAATGCATCTACACGTGGAACAACTCCCACAGAACACCTACTGAATGCTGGCAGATAACCTCACACCTCCAAAAAGGCAAGAAACTCCCCACGTACCTGGGTAGGGCAAAAGAGAAAAGAATAAACAGAGACAAAAGGATAGGGACGGGACCGGCACCAGTGGGAGGGAGCTGTGAAGGAGGAAAGGTTTCCACACACTGGGAAGCCCCTTTGCGGGCAGAGACTGCGGGTGGCGGAGAGGGGAGCTTCTGCGCCGCGGAGGAGAGCACAGCAGCAGGGTGCGGAGGGCAAAGCGGGGAGATTGCCGCACAGAGGATCGGTGCCGACCCGCACTCACCAGCCCGAGAGGCTTGTCTGCTCACCCGCCGGGTTGGGCGGGGCTGCGAGCTGAGGCTTGGGCTTTGATCAGAGCGCAGGGAGAGGACTGGAGTTGACGGGGTAAACACAGCCTGAAGGGGTTATGCACCACGGCTAGCCGGGAGGGAGGCGGGGAAAAGGTCTGGAGGTGCCGACGAGGCAAGAGATTTTTTCTTCCCTCTTTGTTTCCTGGTGTGCGAGGAGAGGGGATTAAGAGCGCTGCTTAAAGGAACTCCAGAGACGGGCGCAAGCCGCGGCTAAAAGCGCGGACCCCAGAGACGGGCGGGAGACGCTAAGGCTGCTGCTGCCGCGACCAAGGAGCCTGTGTGTGAGCACAGGTCACTCTCCACACCCCTCTTCCGGGAAGCCTGTGCTGCCCGCCACTGCCAGGTTCCCGGGATCCAGGGATAACTTCCCCGGGAGAACGCAAGGCAGGCCTCAGGCTGGTGCAACGTCATGCGGGCCTCTGCCGCCGCAGGCTCGACCCGCACTCCGCGCCCCTCCCTCTCCCCGGCCTGAGTGAGCCAGAGCCCCCGAATCAGCGGCTCCTTTAACCCTGTCCTGTCTCAGTGAAAAACAGACGCCCTCCAGCGACCTACACGCAGAGGCGGGACCAAATCCAAAGCTGAGCCCCTGGGAGCTGTGAGAACAAAGAAGTGAAAGGGTAGTCTCTCCCAGCAGCCTCAGAAGCAGTGGATTAAAGCTCCACAATCAACTTGATGTACCCTGCATCTGTGGAATACCTGACTAGACAACGAATCATCCCAAATTGAGGAGGTGGACTTTGAGAGCAAGATTTATGGTTTTTTCCCCTTTTCCTCTTTTTGTGAGTGTGTATGTGTATGCTTCTGTGTGAGATTTTGTCTGTATAGCTTTGCTTCCACCATTTGTCCTAGGGTTTTATCCGTCCGTTTTTTTAACTTTTTTTCTTAATAATTAATTTTAATAACTTTATATTACTTTATCTTCTTTCTTTCTTTCTTTCCTTCCTTCCTTCCCTCCCTCCTTTAGACAACGAATCATCCCAAAATTGAGGAGGTGGATTGTGAGAGCAAGATTTATGATTTTTTCCAAAACTTTTCCTCTTTTTGTGAGTGTGTATGTGTATGCTTCTGTGTGAGATTTTGTCTGTACAGCTTTGCTTCCACCATTTGTCCTAAGGTTCTATCCATCCATTTTTGGTTTTAATTTTTTTCTTAATAATTATTTTTTAATTTAATAACTTTATTATATTTTACTTTATTTTACTTTATCTTCTTTCTTTTTTCCTTCCTATCCTCTGTCCTTCCTTCCTCCCACCATCCCTCCCTCCCTCCCCACTCCTTTCTTTCTTTCTTTCCTTCTTCCTTCCTTCCCTCCTTTCTTCCTATCTTCCTTCCTTCCTTGCTTCTTCTACTAATTCCTTCTCTCTACGTTTTCTCCTTTTATTCTGAGCCGTGTGGATGAAAGGCTCTTGGTGCTGCAGCCAGGAGTCAGTGCTGTGTCTCTGAGGTGGGAGACCCAACTTCAGGACACTGGTCAACAAGAGACCTCCCAGCTCCACATAATATCAAGAGGCGAAAATCTCCCAGAGATCTCCATCTCAACACCAGCATTAGCCACTGGGGACAGACATCAACAACAATGGGAACTACGAACCTGCAGCCTGCAAAAAGGAGACCCCAAACACAGTCAGATAAGCAAAATGAGAAGACAAAAAAACACACAGCAGATGAAGGAGCAAGATAAAAACCTACCAGACCTAACAAATGAAGAGGAAATAGGCAGTCTACCTGAAAAACAATTCAGAATAATGATAGTAAAGATGATCCAAAATCTTGGAAATAGAATAGACAAAATGCAAGAAACATTTAACAAGGACCTAGAAGAACTAAAGATGAATCAAACAATGATGAACAACACAATAAATAAAATGAAAAATACTCTAGATGGGATCAATAACAGAATAACAGACAGAAGAACGGATAAGTGACCTGGAAGATAAAATAGTGGAAATAACTACTGCAGAGCAGAATAAAGAAAAAAGAATGAAAAGAACTGAGGACAGTCTCAGAGACCTCTGGGACAACATTAAACACACCAACATTCAAATTATAGGGGTTGCAGAAGAAGAAGAGAAAAAGAAAAGGACTGAGAAAATATTTGAAGAGATTATACTTGAAAACTTCCCTAATATGGAAAAGGAAATAGTTAATCAAGTCCAGGAAGCACAGAGAGTCCCATAAAGGATAAATCCAAGGAGAAATACGCCAAGACACATATTAATCAAACTGTCAAAAATTAAATACAAAGAAAGCATATTAAAAGCAGCAAGGGAAAAACAACAAATAACACACAAGGGAATCCCCATAAGGTTAACAGCCGATCTCTCAGCAGAAACTCTGTAAGCCAGAAGGGAGTGGCAGGACATACTGAAAGTGATGAAGGAGAAAAAACTGCAACCAAGATTACTCTACCCAGCAAGGATCTCATTCCGATTTGATGGAGAAATTAAAACCTTTACAGACAAGCAAAAGCTGAGAGAGTTCAGCACCACAAAACCAGCTTTACAACAAACGCTAAAGGAACTTCTCTAGGCAAGAAACACAAGAGAAGGAAAAGACCTACAATAACAAACCCAAAACAATTAAGAAAATGGGAATAGGAACATACATATCGATAATTACCTTAAATGTAAATGGATTAAATGCTCCCACCAAAAGACACAGATTGGCTAAATGGATACAAAAACAAGACCCATATATATGCTGTCTACAAGAGACCCACTTCAGACCTAGGGACACATACAGACTGAAAGTGAGGGGATGGAAAAAGATATTTCATGCAAATGGAAACCAAAAGAAAGCTGGAGTAGCAATTTTCATATCAGACAAAATAGACTTTAAAATAAAGACTATTACAAGAGACAAAGAAGGAAACTACATAATGATCAAGGGATCGATCCAAGAAGAAGCTATAACAATTGTAAATATTTATGCACCCAACATAGGAGCACCTCAATACATAAGGGAAATACTAACAGCCATAAAAGGTGAAATCGACAGTAACACATTCATATTAGGGGACTATAACACCCCACTTTCACCAATGGACAGATCATCCAAAATGAAAATAAATAGAGAAACACAGCTTTAAATGATACATTAAACAAGATGGACTTAATTGATATTTATAGGACATTCCATCCAAAAACAACAGAATACACATTTTTCTCAAGTGCTCATGGAACATTCTCCAGGATAGCTCGTATCTTGGGTCACAAATCAAGCCTTGGTAAATTTAAGAAAATTGAAATTGTATCAAGTATCTTTTCCGACCACAACGCCATGAGACTAGATATCAATTACAGGAAAAGATCTGTATAAAATACAAACACGTGGAGGCTAAACAATACATTACTTAATAACGAAGTGATCACTGAGGAAATCAAAGAGGAAATAAAAAAATACCTAGAAACAAATGACAATGGAGACACGATGACCCAAAACCTATGGGATGCAGCAAAAGCAGTTCTAAGAGGGAAGTTTATAGCAATACAAGCCCACCTTAAGAAACAGGAAACATCTCGAATAAACAACCAACCCTGCACCTAAAGCAATTAGAGAAAGAGAACAAAAAAACCCCAAAGTTAGCAGAAGGAAAGAAATCATAAAAATCAGATCAAAAATAAATGAAAAAGAAATGAAGGAAACGATAGCAAAGATCAATAAAACTAAAAGCTGGTTCTTTGAGAAGATAAAGAAAATTGATAAACCATTAGCCAGACTCATCAAGAAAAAAAAGGGAGAGGACTCAAATCAATAGAATTAGAAATGAAAAAGGAACAGTAACAACTGAAACTGCAGAAATACAAAAGATCATGAGAGATTACTACAAGCAAGTCTATGCCAATAAAATGGACAACCTGGAAGAAACGGACAAATTCTTAGAAATGCACAACCTACCAAGACTGAATCAGGAAGAAATAGAAAATAGGAAAGACCAATCACAAGCACTGAAATGGAAACTGTGATTAAAAATCTTCCAGCAAACAAAAGCCCAGGACCAGATGGCTTCACAGGCGAATTCTATCAAACATTTAGAGAAGAGCTAACACCTATTTTAGAGAAGAGCTAACACCTATCCTTCTCAAACTCTTCCAAAATACAGCACAGGGAGGAAAACTCCCAAATTCATTCTACGAGGCCACCATCACCTTGATACCAAAACCAGACAAGGATGTCACAAAGAAAGAAAACTACAGGCCAATATCACTGATGAACATAGATGCAAAAATCCTCAACAAAATACTAGCAAACAGAATCCAACAACACATTAAAAGGAGCATACACCATGATCAAGTGGGGTTTATTCCAGGAATGCAAGGATTCTTCAACATACGCAAATCAATCAATGTGATACACCATATTAACAAATTGAAGGAGAAAAACCATATGATCATCTCAATAGATGCAGAGAAAGCTTTCGAAAAAATTCAACACCCATTTATGATAAAAACCCTCCAGAAAGTAGGCACAGAGGGAACTTTCCTCAACATAATAAAGGCCATATATGATAAACCCACAGCCAACATCATCCTCAATGGTGAAAAACTGAAAGCATTTCCTCTAAGATCAGGAACAAGACAAGGTTGCCCACTCTCACCACTCTTATTCAATATAGTTTTGGAAGTTTTAGCCACAGCAATCAGATAAGAAAAGGAAATAAAAGGAATCCAAATCAGAAAAGCAGAAGTAAAGCTGTCACTGTTTGCAGATGACATGATACTATACAGAGAGAATCCTAAAGATGCTACCAGAAAACTACTAGAGCTAATCAATGAATTTGGTAAACGTGCAGGATACAAAATTAATGCACAGAAATCTCTTGCATTCCTATACACTAATGATGAAAAATTTGGAAGTGAAATCAAGAAAACACTCCCATTTACCATTGCAACAAAAAGAATAAAGTATCTAGGAATAACGTACATAAGGAGACAAAAGACCTGTATGCAGAAAATTATAAGACACTGATGAAAGAAATTAATGATACAAATAGATGGAGAGATATACCATGTTCTTGGATTGGAGGAGTCAACACCGTGAAAATGACTCTACTACCCAGAGCAATCTACAGATTCAATGCAATCCCTATCAAACGACCACTGGCATTTTTCACAGAACTAGAACAAAAAATTTCACAATTTGTATGGAAACACAAAAGACCCCGAATAGCCAAAGCAATCTTGAGAATGAAACACGGAGCTGGAGGAATCAGGCTCCCTGACTTCAGACTATACTACAAAGCTACAATAATCAAGACAGTATGGTACTGGCACAAAAACAGAAAGATAGATCAATGGAACAGGATAGAAAGCCCAGAGATAAACCCACACACATATGGTCACCTTATCTTTGATAAAGGAGACAGGAATGTACAGTGGAGAAAGGACAGCCTCTTCAAAAAGTGGTGCTGGGAAAACTGGACAGGTACATGTAAAAGTATGAGATTAGAACACTCCCTAGCACCACACACAAAAATAAGCTCAAAATAGATTAAAGACCTAAATATAAGGCCAGAAACTATCAAACTCTTAGAGGAAAATATGGGCAGAAAACTCTATGACATAAATCAGAGCAAGATCCTTTTTGACCCACCTCCTAGAGAAATGGAAATAAAAATAAACAAACGGGACCTAATGAAACTGAAAAGCTTTTGCACAGCAAAGGAAACCATAAACAAGACCAAAAACAACCCTCAGAATGGGACAAAATATTTGCAAATGAAGCAACTGACAAAGGATTAATCTCCAAAATTTACAAGCAGCTCATGCAGCTCAATAACAAGAAATCAAACAACCCAATCCAAAAATGGGCAGAAAATCTAAATAGACATTTCTCCAAAGAAGATATACAGATTGCCAACAAACACATGAAAGAATGCTCAACATCATTAATCATTAAAGAAATGCAAATCAAAGCTACAATGAGATGTCATCTCACACTGGTCAGAATGGTCATCATCAAAAAATCTAGAAACAGAGGCTTCCGGGAAGATGGCAGAAGAGTAAGACGTGGAGATCACCTTCCTCCCCACAGATACACCAGAAATACATCTACACGTGGAACAACTCCTACAGAACACCTACTAAACGCTGGCAGAAGACCTCAGACCTCGCAAAAGGGAAGAAACGCCCCACGTACCTGGGTAGGGCAAAAGAGAAAAGAATAAACAGAGACAAAAGGACAGGGATGGGACCTGCACCAGTGGAGCGAGCTGTGAAGGAGGAAAGGTTTCCACACACTAGGAAGCCCCTTCGCAGGCAGAGACTGCGGATAGCGAAGGGGGAAGCTTCAGAGCCGCGGAGGAGAGCTCAGCAACAGGGGTGCGGAGTGCAAAGCGGTGACATTCCCGCACAGAGGATCGGTGCCGACCGGCACTCATCAGCCCGAGAGGCTTGTCTGCTCACCCGCCGGGTTGGGCGGGGCTGGGAGCTGAGGCTTTGTCTTCAGTCAGAGCACAGGGAGAGGACTGGGGTTGGCGGCGTGAACACAGCCTGCAGGGGGTTACTGCGCCACGGCTAGCCGGGAGGGAGTCCAGGGAAAAGTCTGGACCTGCCGAAGAGGCAAGAGAATTTTTCTTCTCTCTTTGTTTCCTGGTGGGCGAGAGAGGGGATTAAGAGCGCTGCTTGAAGGAGCTCCAGAGACGGGCGCGAGCCGTGGCTAAAAGCGCAGACCCCAGGGACGGGCATGAGATGTTAAGGCTGCTGCTACCACCACCAAGAAGCATGTGTGCGAGCACACGTCACTATCCACACCCTGCTTTCGGGGAGCCTGTGCAGCCCGCCACTGCCAGGGTCCTGGAATCCACGGACAACTCCCCCGGGAGAACGCAAGGCGGGCCTCAGGTTGGTGCAACGTCACGCTGGCCTCTGCCACCACAGGCTCGCCCCGCACTCCGTGCAACTCCCTCCCCCCCGGCCTGAGTCAGCCAGAGCCTCAGAATCAGCGGCTCCTTTAACCCTGTCCCGTCTGAGCGAAGAACATACGCCCTCTGGCGACCTACACGCACAGGCGGGACCAAATCCAAAGCTGAGCCCTGGGAGCTGTGAGAACAAAGAAGAGAAAGGGTAGTCTCTCCCAGCAGCCTCAGAAGCAGTGGATTAAAGCTCCACAATCAACTTGATGTACCCTGCATCTGGGAATACATGAACAGACAACGAATCATCCCAAATTGAGGAGGTGGACTTTGAGAGCAAGATTTATGATTTTTTCCCCTTTTCCTCTTTTTGTCAGTGTGTATGAGCATGTTTCTGTGTGAGATTTTGTCTGTATAGCTTTGCTTCCACCATTTGTCCTAGGGTTCTATCCGTCTTTTTTTTTTTAATTTAATTTTTCTTTTTTTCTTAATAATTATTTTTTTATTTTAATAACTTTATTATATTTTATTTTACTTTATTTTTCTTTATCTTCTTTCTTTCTTTTTTCCTTCCTTCCCTCCTTCCTTCCTCCCTCCTTTCTTTCTACTAATTCTTTCTACTTTTTCTCCCTTTTATTCTGAGCCGTGTGGATGAAAGGCTCTTGGTGCTGCAGCCAGGAGTCAGTGCTGTGCCTCTGAGGTGGGAGAGCCAACTTCAGGACACTGGTCCACAAGACACCTCCCAGCTCCACATAACATCAAATGGCGAAAATCTCCCAGAAATCTCCATGTCAACACCAGCACCCAGCTTCACTCAACGACCATTAAGCTACAGTGCTGGACATCCTATGCTAAACAACTAGCAAGACAGGAACACAACCCCACCCATTAGCAGAGAGGCTGCCTAAAATCATAATAAGTCCACAGACACCCCAAAACACACCACCCGACGTGGACCTGCCCACCAGAAAGACAAGATCCAGCTTCATCCACCAGAACACAGGCACTAGTCCTCTCCACCAGGAAGCCTACACAACACAATGAACCAACCTTAGCCACTGGGGACACACACCAAAAACAACGGGAACTATGAGCCTGCAGCCTGCAAAAAGGAGACCCCAAACACAGTCAGATAAGCAAAATGAGAAGACAAAAAAACACACAGCAGATGAAGTAGCAAGATGAAAACCCACCAGACCTAACAAATGCAGAGGAAATAGGCAGTCTACCTGAAAAAGAATTCAGAATAATGATAGTAAAGATGATCCAAAATCTTAGAAATAGAATAGACAAAATGCAAGAAACATTTAACAAGGACCTGGAAAAACTAAAGATGAAACAAACAACAATGAACAATACAATAAATGAAATTAAAAATACTCTAGATGGGATCAATAGCAGAATAACTGAGGCAGAAGGACGGATAAGTGACCTGGAAGATAAAATCGTGGAAATAACTATTGCAGAGCAGAACAAAGAAAAAAGAATGAAAAGAACTGACGACAGTCTCAGAGACCTCTGGGACAACATTAAACACACCAACATTCGAATTATAGGGGTTCAAGAAGAAGAAGAGAAAAAGAAAGGGACGGAGAAGATATTTGAAGAGATTATAGTTGAAAACTTCCCTAATATGGGAAAGGAAATAGTTAATCAAGTCCAGGAAGCACAGAGAGTCCCATACAGGATAAATCCAAGGAGAAATACGCCAAGACACAAACTGTCAAAAATTAAATACAAAGAAAACATATTAAAAGCAGCAAGGGAAAAACAACAAATAACACACAAGGGAATCCCTATAAGGTTAACAGCTGATCTTGCAGCAGAAACTCTGCAAGCCAGAAGGGAGTGGCAGGACATACTGAAAGTGATGAAAGGGAAAAACCTACAACCAAGATTACTCTACCCAGCTAGGATCTCATTCCGATTTAATGGAGAAATTAAAACCTTTACAGACAAGCAAAAGCTGGGAGAGTTCAGCACCACCAATCCAGCTTTACAACAAACGCTAAAGGAACTTCTCTAGGCAAGAAACACAACAGAAGGAAAAGACCTACAATAACGAACCCAAAACAATTAAGAAAATGGGAATAGGAACATACATATCGATAATTACCTTAAATGTAAATAGACTAAATGCTCCCACCAAAAGACACAGATTGGATGAATGGAAACAAAGACAAGATCCATATATTTGCTGTCTACAAGAGACCCACTTCAGACCTAGAGACACATACAGACTGAAAGTAAGGGGATGGAAAAAGATATTTCATGCAAATGGAAATCAAAAGAAAGCTGGAGTAGCAATTTTCATATCAGACAAAATAGACTTTAAAATAAAGACTATTACAATAGACAAAGAAGGAAACTACATAATGATCAAGGGATCGATCCAAGAAGAAGAAATAACAATTGTAAATATTTATGCACCCAACATAGGAGCACCTCAATACATAAGGGAAATACTAACAGCCATAAAAGGTGAAATCGACAGTAACACATTCATATTAGGGGACTTTAGCACCCCACTTTCACCAATGGACAGATCATCCAAAATGAAAATAAATAAGGAAACACGAGCTTTAAATGATACATTAAACAAGATGGACTTAATTGATATTTATAGGACATTCCATCCAAAAACAACAGAATACACATTTTTCTCAAGTGCTCATGGAACATTCTCCAGGATAGATCATATCTTGGGTCACAAATCAAGCCTTGGTAAATTTAAGAAAATTGATATTCTATCAAGTACCTTTTCCGACCACAATGCTACGAGACTAGATATCAATTACAGGAAAAGATCTGTAAAACATACAAACACATGGAGGCTAAACAATACACTGCTTAATAACGAAGTGATCACTGAAGAAATCAAAGAGGAAATTTAAAAATACGTAGAAACAAATGACAAAGGAGACATGACGACCCAAAATCTATGGGATGCAGCAAAAGCAGTTCTAAGAGGGAAGTTTATAGCAATACAAGCCCACCTTAAGAAACAGGAAACATCTCGAATAAACAACCTAACCTTGCACCTAAAGCAATTAGAGAAAGAAGAACAAAAAAAAAAGCCCCAAAGTTAGCAGAAGAAATCATAAAATTCAGATCAAAAATAAATGAAAAAGAAATGAAGGAAACGATAGCAAAGATCAATAAAACTAAAAGCTGGTTCTTTGAGAAGATAAAGAAAATTGATAAACCATTAGCCAGACTCATCAAGAAAAAAAGGGAGAGGACTCAAATCAATAGAATTAGAAATGAAAAAGGAACAGTAACAACTGAAACTGCAGAAATACAAAAGATCATGAGAGATTACTACAAGCAAGTCTATGCCAATAAAATGGACAACATGGAAGAAACGGACAAATTCTTAGAAATGCACAACCTGCCAAGACTGAATCAGGAAGAAATAGAAAATAGGAACAGACCAATCACAAGCACTGAAATGGAAACTGTGATTAAAAATCTTCCAGCAAACAAAAGCCCAGGACCAGATGGCTTCACAGGCGAATTCTATCAAACATTTAGAGAAGAGCTAACACCTATCCTTCTCAAACTCTTCCAAATTATAGCAGAGAGGAACTCTCCCAAACTCATTCTACGAGGCCACGATCACCCTGTTACCAAAACCAGACAAGGATGTCACAAAGAAAGAAAACTACATACAGGCCAATATCACTGATGAACATACATGCAAAAATCCTCAACAAAATACTAGCAAACAAACAAACAAAAAAATACTAGCAAACAGAATCCAACAGCACATTAAAATGATCATACACCATGATCAAGTAGGTTTATTCCAGGAATGCAAGGATTCTTCAATATACGCAAATCAATCAACGTGATACACCATATCAACAAACTGAAGGAGAAAAACCATATGATCATCTCAATAGATGCAGAGAAAGCTTTCGAAAAAATTCAACACCCATTTATGATAAAAACCCTCCAGAAAGTAGGCATACAGGGAACTTCCCTCAACATAATAAAGGCCATATATGACAAACCTACAGCCAACGTCATCCTCAATGGTGAAAAACTGAAAGCATTTCCACTAAGATCAGGAACAAGACAAGGTTGCCCACTCTCACCACTCTTATTCAATATAGTTTTGGAAGTTTTAGCCACAGCAATCAGATAAGAAAAGGAAATAAAAGGAATCCAAATCAGAAAAGCAGAAGTAAAGCTGTCACTGTTTGCAGATGACATGATACTATACAGAGAGAATCCTAAAGATGCTACCAGAAAACTACTAGAGCTAATCAGTGAATTTGGTAAAGTAGCAAGATACAAAATTAATGCACAGAAATCTCTGGCATTCCTATACACTAATGATGAAAAATCTGAAAGTGAAATCAAGAAAACACTCCCATTTACCACTGCAACAAAAAGAATAAAATATCTAGGAATAACCTATGTAAGGGGACAAAAGACCTGTATGCAGAAAATTATAAGACACTGATGAAAGAAATTAAAGATGATACAAATAGATGGAGAGATTTACCATGTTCTTGGACTGGAAGAATCAACATTGTGAAAATGACCCTACTACCCAAAGCAATCTACAGATTTAGTGCAATCCCTATCAAACGACCACTGGCATTTTTCACAGAACTAGAACAAAAAATTTCACAATTTGTATGGAAACACAAAAGACCTTGAATAGCCAAAGCAATCTTGAGAATGAAAAACGGAGCTGGAGGAATCAGGCTCCCTGACTTCAGACTATACTACAAAACTACAGTAATCAAGACAGTATGGTACTGGCACAAAAACAGAAAGATAGATCAATGGAACAGGATAGAAAGCCCAGAGATAAACCCACGCACATATGGTCACCATATATATATATATTTTTTTTTGCGGTACGCAGGCCTCTCACCATTGCGGCCACTCCCACCGTGGAGCACAGGCTCTGGATGCGCAGGCCCAGCGGCCCTGGCTCACGGGCCCAGCCGCTCCGCAGCATGTGGGATCTTCCTGGACCAGGGCATGAACCCACGTCCCCTGCATCAGCAGGTGGACTCCCAACCACTGTGCCACCAGGGAAGCCCGGTCACCTTATCTT
This sequence comes from Leucopleurus acutus, assembly GCF_964270905.1. Classification (NCBI taxonomy): domain Eukaryota; kingdom Metazoa; phylum Chordata; class Mammalia; order Artiodactyla; family Delphinidae; genus Leucopleurus; species Leucopleurus acutus. Next base: position 49,383,328 of record NC_139159.1, on the reverse strand, counting down.
TGATAAAGGAGACAGGAATGTACAGTGGAAAAGGGACAGCGTCTTCAAAAAGTGGTGCTGGGAAAACTGGACAAGTACATGTAAAAGTATGAGATTAGAAAACTCCCTACCATACACAAAAATAAGCTCAAAATGGATTAAAGACCTAAATGTAAGGCCAGAAACTATCAAACTCTTAGAGGAAAACAGGCAGAACACTCTATGACATACATCACAGCAAGATCCTTTTTGACCCACCTCCTAGAGTAATGGAAATAAAAACAAAAATAAACAAATGGGACCTAATGAAACTTCAAAGCTTTTGCACAGCAAAGGAAACCATAAGCAAGACCAATAGACAACCCTCAGAGTGGGAGAAAACATTTGCAAATGAAGCAACTGACAAAGGATTAATCTCCAAAATTTATAAGCAGCTCATGCAGCTTAATAACAAAAAAACAAAGAATCCAATCCAAAAATGGGCAGAAAACCTAAATAGACATGTCTCCAAAGAAGATATACAGACTCCCAACAAACACATGAAAGAATGCTCAATATCATTAATCATTAGGGAAATGCAAATCAAAAGTACAATGAGATATCATCGCACACCGGTCAGAATGGCCATCATCAAAAAATCTAGAAACAATAAATGCTGGAGAGGGTGTGGAGAAAAGGGAACCCTCTTGCACTGTTGGTGGGAATGTAAATTGATACAGCCACTGTGGAGAACAGTATGGATGTTCCATAAAAAACTACAAATAGAACTACAATATGACCCAGCAATCCCACTACTGGGCATATACCCTGAGAAAACCATAATTCAAAAAGAGTCATGTACCAAAATGTTCATTGCAGCTCTATTTACAATAGCCCAGAGATGGAAACAACCTAAGTGTCCATCATCGGATGAATGGATAAAGAAGATGTGGCACATATATACAATGGAATATTACTCAGCCATAAAAAGAAACAAAATTGAGCTATTTGTAATGAGGTGGATAGACCTAGAGTCTGTCATACAGAGTGAAGTCAGAAAGAGAAAGACAAATACCGTATGCTAACACATATATATGGAATCTACAGAAAAAAAAGTCATGAAGAACCTAGGGGTAAGATGGGAATAAAGACACAGACCTACTAGAGAATGGACTTGAGGATATGGGTAGGGGGAAGGGTAAGCTGTGACAAAGCGAGAGAGAGGCATGGACATATATACACTACCAAAGTAAGGTAGATAGCTAGTGGAAAGCAGCCACATAGCACAGGGAGATCAGCTCGGTGCTTTGTGACCGCCTGGAGGGGTGGGATAGGGAGGGAGACAAAAAAAATCAAAACTAATTTCACTTGTTCTGAAAGGAACTATGTCATGAGAAAAGTTTCTGAAAAGACTATGCTCGGTATTTTGGACAACAAAAAACAAAAAAAATTTTTTTTAAATCTAGAAACAATAAATGCTGGAGAGGGTGTGGAAAAGGGTACAGTCTTGCACTGCTGGTGGGAATGTGAATTGGTACAGCCACTATGGAGAACAGTACGGATTTTCCTTAAAAAACTACAAATAGAACTACCATACGATACAGCAATCCCACTACTGGGCATATACCCTGAGAAAACCATAATTCAAAAAGAGTCATGTACCAAAATGTTCATTGCAGCTCTATTTACAATAGCCAGGAGATGGAAGTAACCTAAGTGTCCATCATCGGATGAATGGATAAAGAAGATGTGGCTCATATATTCAATGGAATATTACTCAGCCATAAGAAGAAACGAAATTGAGTTATTTGTAGTGAGGTGGATGGACCTAGAGTCTTTCATACAGAGTGCAGTAAGTCAGAAAGAGAAAGACAAATACTGTATGCTAACACATATATATGGAATCTACAGGAAAAAAATGTCATGAAGAACCTAGGGGTAAGATGGGAATAAAGACACAGACCTACTAGAGAATGGACTTGAGGATATGGGGAGGGGAAAGGGTAAGCTGTGACAACGTGAGAGAGTGGCATGGACATATATACACTACCAAACATAGAATAGATAGCTGGTGGGAAGCAGCCGCATAGCACAGGGAGATCAGCTCGGTGCTTTGTGACCGCCTGGAGGGGTGGGATAGGGAGGGTGGGAGGGAGGTACACGCAAGAGGGAAGAGATATGGGAACATATGTATATGTATAACTGATTCACTTTGTTGTAAAGCAGAAACTAACACACCACTGTAAAGCAATTATACTCCAATAAAGATGTAAAAAAAAAAAAAAATGAGTTTGAGGGGCTTCCCTGGTGGCGCAGTGGTTGAGAATCCGCCTGCCAGTGCAGGGGACATGGGTTCAATCCCTGGTCCGGGAAGATCCCACATGCCGCAGAGCAACTAAGCCCGTGCACCACAACTACTGAGCCTGTGCTCTAGAGCCCATAAGCCACAACTACTGAGCCTGAGTGCTGCAACTAATGAAGCCCGTGGGCCTAGAGCCCATACTCCACAACAAGAGAAGCCACCACAGAAAGAAGCCGTACACCGCAATTAGAGACAGCCCATGTGCAGCAATGAAGACCCAACACAGCCAAAAATAAATAAATTCTTTTTAAAAAGTTTGAGATGTCATTCAAGTTTAAGAAATGAGGATTTATCCACCTTATTGTTACACAATAAGCCACCAGTAGCTTGAAATTATAAGTTTTCTGTACCATAGGCTAATTTGCCTTCTTCAGTCATTACCACACAAATCTATGTAAGTGGAATGGAGGCTGTTGCAGTTACTACAGTTGCATAACAAATTATCTCCAAGTTTAGTGGTATAAAACAATCATTCATTATGCTCACAGATTCTGTGGATTAGGAATTTGGACATGATACAATCATGATGGCTTGTCTCTGCTCCATGATGTCTGGGGGTTTCAAGTGGAAGGAAGACTTGATGGCTGGTAGCTGGAATCCTCTGATGGTTTGTTCATTCACACATCAAGAAATTGATACTACCTGTTGATTGGGTGCCTCAGTTCCTTCCCACATAGGCTTCTCCATGTCATCTTTGTGGGCTAGTTTTTGGCTTCCTGTAGAATGGTACCTAAGTTCTAAGGGCAAACCTTCCAAAAGAGAGAAAGAAAACCAAGCAAAAGCTGTCTATATTGTCCTTTATGAACTAGACTTGAAAGCCATGGATTCTATTTGTTAGGTCAGTCACTCCAATGCAACAGAATTGAGAGCCCAGAAATAAACTCATGCATATACAGTCAACTAACATCTGACAAGGGAACCAAGAATACTGAATGGAGAAAAGACAGTCTCTTCAATAAATGGTGCTGGGGAAATTGGATATTCACATGTAAAAGAATGAAACTAGACCCCTATCTTACACCACTCACAAAAATTAACTCAAAATGGAGTAAAGACTTAAATATGAGACCTGAAACCATCAAACTTCTAGAAGAAAACATAGGGAAAAACCTCCTTAATATGGATCTTGGCAATGATTTTTCAGATATGACACCTAAAGCACAAGCAAAAAAATAAACCAGTGGGACTACATCAAACTAAAAAGCTCTGCATAGCAAAAGAAGTCATTAACAAAATGAAAATATAACCCACAGAATGTGAAAACAATATCTGCAAACCACCCCAAATATGTAAAGTAATCATATAATAGCCAAAAAGCAAATAAACTGATTTTTAATTGGGCAAAGGACCGGAATAGATAGTTTTCCAACAGGTACATGAAAAGATGCTCAACGTCACTAATCATTAGGGAAATGCAAAGCATAACCACAGTGAGGTATCAACTCACGCCTGTTAAAATGGCTAGCATCAAAAAGACAAGAGATTACAAATGTTGGCAAGGATGTGGAGAAAAGAGGACCCTTGTGTGCTATTTTTGGTGGGATTGCAAATTGATACAGCCACTATGGAAAACAGTATGGAGGTTCCTCAAAAAATTAAAAATAGGTCTACCATGTGATCCAGCAATTCTGAAACCAAGCAGGACCCTACAGGGTCTTCCCAGGGACAGAACCCCTGTGACCCCTGACTCTTGTTTGTAGAAAAGCTTTAGCCTCCTAAGCCTTCCCTGAGTTCCAAAGAGCAAATTTAATCAGAGAAGTGAAAAAATGCAGAAAAAAAGGAAAGCAGTCAAGCAAGACAAAATAATAATAGTTTGGCTATAAAACAGTCAAGGACCTTTCATTCCTCTCAAGGGCTATAGATAATATCCTAAGCCATATCCTTTAGTTATTCTGCAGAGAGTAAAATCTCCACCAGGTGGAGGAAGTTAACTACATGCTGACCACCAGCACTAGACCCAAGACTGGCTGGAGCCAGAAAACTGATCATTGAGGTCCCTGAAATACCACCTTGTTACCTCACCCTCAACCAATCAGAGAACTGTGCACAAGCTGATCACACACCCCATGACCTTCTCCCTCACACTGCCTTTAAAACCCTTCCCTAAAATCCACTGAGGAGTTTGGGTCTTTTGAGCACAAGATGCCCATCCTCCTTGCTTGGTGCCCTGTAGTAAATGCTGTACTTTCCTTCACCACAACCTGGTGTCAGTAGATTGGCTTTGCTGTGCATCAAGTAAGTGGACCCAAGTCTGGTCAGTAACAATTTAACTCCTGGGAATATATATGAAGGAAATGAAAACATTTTGTTGAAGAGATACCTGCACCCCATGTTCATAAGAGCATTATTTACAATAACCAAGACATGTAAACAATCTAAGTATCCATTACCAGATGAATGGATAAAGAAGTTGTAGCATATAATTATTCAGCTATAAAAAAAAGTTTGCTTAACATGTATGGACCTTGAAGGCATTATGCTAACTGAAATAAGTCAGACAGAGTAAGACAAATACTGTATGATCTCACTTATATGTGGAATAAAAACAAACAAAGCAACAAAAAAAAACCACCCAAACCCAACACCACCAAACTCGTGGAAAAACAGATCAGATACGTGGTTACCCAAGGCAGGGGAGTGGGGGAAGAGGGAATTGAATGAAGATGGTCAAAAGGTACAAACTTCTAGTTATAAGATAAAATACTAGGGATGTAATGTACAACATGATGACTACAGTTAACACTACTGTATGATATATAGGAAAGTTGACAGTAACTCTTAAGAATTCTCATCACAAAGAAAAAAGTTTTTCTTTTTCTTTTCTTGGTATCTATGTGAGATAATAATGTTAACTAAACTTGAGGTAATCATTTCACAATTTATATAAGTCAAGTCATTTTGCCGTACATCTTAAACTTATACTGTGTTGTATGTCTATTATATCTCAATAAAACTAGGGGAAAAAAGTAAGTCATGGGGCTTCCCTGGTGGCACAGTGGTTAAGAATCCGTCTACCATTGCAGGGGACATGTGTTCGAGCCCTGGTCCAGGAAGATCCCACATGCTGTGGAGCAACTAAGCCTGTGTGCCACAACTACTGAGCCTGCGCTCTAGAGCCCTCGAGCCACAATTACTGAGTGCACGTGCCATAACTACTGAAGCCCACATGCCTAGAACCTGTGCTCCACAACAAGGGAAGCCACCGCAATGAGAAGCCTGTGCACCGCAACAAAGAGTAGCCCCTGCTTGCCACAACTAGAGATACTGCGCATGGCAATGAAGACCCAAAGCAGCCAAAAATTAATTATTTTAAAAAAGTATGTCACTAAGGATAGCTCACATTCAAAGGAAGGTTTTTTTTTTTAAGATTTTTTTTTGATGTGGACCATTTTTAAAGTCTTTATTGAATTTGTTACAATATTGCTTCTGTTTTATGTTTTTTGGTTTTTTTGGCTGCAAGGCATGTGGGATCTTAGTTTCCCAACCAGGGATCAAACCCACACCCCCTGCATTGGAAGGTGAAGTCTGCATTGGATCACCAGGGAATTCCCCAAAGGGAGGTATTTTAGTCCATTGCAGTTGCTATAGCAAACTACCACAGACTGGGTGGCATATGAAGAATAAATATTTATTTCTCACAGTTCTGGAGGCTGAAAATCTGGGATCCGGGTCTGAGCATGATCAAGTGAAGGCCCTCTTCTGGGTCACAGACTTCTTATTGTATCCTCACATGGCGGAAAGGGCGAGAAAGCTCTTTGGAGCCTTTTATGAGGGCACTAATATGCTATATTCTCTAATCAGAAGACACAGAATGGCTAAATAGATTTAAAAAAAAGACCCATCTATATGCAGCCTACAAAAGGATCACTTCAGATATAAGGACACACACAGACTGAAAATGAAGGGATAGAAAAAGATATTCCAAGCAAATGGAAACCAAAAGAAAGCTGGGATAGCTCTAATTATACCAGACAAAATAGACTTTATTTAAAAAAAAATTTTTAACATCTTTATTGGAGCATAATTGCTATTTTTAACATCTTCAAAATAGACTTTAAGACAAAGACTGTAATAAGAGACAATGAAGGGCATTTCATAATGATAAAGGGGTCAATTCAACAACAAGATATAACATTTGTAAATTTTTATGCACTCCCACATAGGAGCACCTAAATGTATAAAGCAAATACTAACAGACCTAAAGGGAGAAATAGACAGCAATAAAATAATGGTAGGGAGGGCCTTCCCTGGTGGTACAATGGTTAAGAATCCACCTGCCAATGGAGGGGACACAAGTTTGAGCCATGGTCCGGGAGGATCCCACATGCCACAGAGCAACTAAGCTCATACACCACAAACACTGAGCCTGCACTCTAGAGCCCGCGAGCTACAACTACTGAGCCCTCATGCTACAACTACTGAAGCCCGCACGCCTAGAGTCCATGCTCTGCAATAAGAGAAGCCACCACAATGAGAAGCCCATGCACTGCAACGAAGAGTAGCCCCTGCTTGCCACAACTAGAGAAAGCCCACGTGCAGCAACGAAGATCCAATGCAGCCAAAAATAAATAAATAAATTTATAATAAATAAATAATGGTAGAGAATGTTAATACCCTACTTATATCAATGGATAGATCATTGGGTCAGAAAAATCAATAAGGAAACATTGGCCTTAAATGGCATATTGTATCATAAGGATGAATATATATAAAATATATATAAATGATATATGATATATATAGATCTTTTATATATATATATATATAAAAGATTCCATCCAAAAGCAACAGAATACACATTCTCCTCAAGTGCACATGGAACATTCTCCAGAACAGATCATATGTTAGGCCACAAAACAAGTTATAACAAATTTAAGAAGACTGAAATTATATTAAGCACCTTTTCTGACCACAATGGCATGAAACTAGAAATGAATTACAAGTAGAAAACTGGAAAATTTCCGAATATGTAGAGATTAAACAGCATGCTTTTGAACAACCAATGGGTCAAAGAAGAAATCAAAAAAGAAATTTAAAAAATATACCTTGAGACAAATGAAAATGGAAATACCAAAACTTATGAGATGCAACAAAAGCAGTTTTAAGAGGGAAGTTCATAGCAATAAATGCCTACATCAAGGCACAAGAAAAATCTCAAATAACCTAACTTTATACCTCAAGGAACTAGAAAAAGAGGAACAAATGATGCCCAAAATTAGTTGAAGGAAGGAAATAACAAAGATCAGAGAGAAAATAAATGAAACAGAGACTAAAAAGGCAAGAGAAAAGATCAATGGAACTAAAAGCTGGTTCTCTTAAAAGATAAACAAAATTGACAAACTTTTAGCTAGGCTCACCAAGAAAAAAAAAGAAAGGATTCAAACTCAAATGAAAGAGGAGACATATAACTAATACTTGAGAAGTATAAAGGATCATAAGAGACTGCTATGAACAATTATATGCCAACAAATTTGACAATCTATAAGAAATGAATAAATGTAGAAACATACAACCTACCAAGACTGAATCATGAAGAAATAGAAAATCTATTTCCAATTACTAGTAAGGCAATTGAATCAGTAATCAAAAACCTCTCAACAAACAAAAGTCCAGTACCAGATGCCTTCACTGGTGAATTCTACCCAACATTCAAAGAAGAATTAATACCAACACTTCTCAAAGTCTTCCAAAAATAGAAGAGGAGGGAATGCTTCCAAAATCATTTAATGAGGCCAGCATTATCTTGATACGAAAACCAGGCAAGTATGCCACAAGAAAAGAAAATTACAGGCCAATATCACTGATAAACATAGATGCAAAAATCCACAACAAAATATAAGCAAACCAAATTCAACAATATATTAAAAGGATCACACACCATGATCAAGTGGGATCAATTCCAGGGATGCAAGAACGGCTCAACATCTGCAAATCAATGTGATTATATCACATTAACAAAATGAAGTATAAAAACCACATAATCATCTCAATAGATCCAGGAAAAGCATTCAACAAAATTCAACATCCATTTATGATAAAAACTCTCAACAAAATGGGTATAGAAGGAATGTACCTCAACATAACCAAGGCCATATATGACAAGTCCACAGCTAACATCATACTCAGCAGTGAAAAGCTGAAAGCTTTTTGTCTAAGATCAGGAACAAGACAAGGATACCCATTCTCACCACTCTTATTCAACACAATACTGAAATGCCTAGCAAGAGCAATTAGTCAATAAAAAAGAAATAAAAGGCATTCAAATTGGAAAGGAAGAAGTAAAACTGTCACTATTTACAGATGATATTATATATAGAAAACCCAAAAGACTCCACCAAAAAAGCTTAGAGTAAATGAGTTCAGTAAATTTGCAGGATACAAAGTTAGTATACAAAAATCTGTGTTTCTATACACTAACAATGAACTATCAGAAACAGAAATTAAGAAAACAATCTCATTTACAATTGCATCAAAAAGAAAAGTATCTAGAAATAAATTTAACCAAGGAGGTAAAAACCTGAACACTAAAAACTGTAAGACATTAATGAAAGAAAGTGAAGAGAACACAAATAAATGGAAAGATATTCCATGCTCATGAACTGGAAAAGTTAATATTGTTAAAATGTCCATACTACCCAAAGCAATCTACAGATTCAATGTAATTCCTATCAAAATTCCAATGGCATTTTTCAAAGAAATAAAATAAACAATCCTAAATTTATGTGAAACCACAAAACACCCCAAATAGCCAAACCAATCTTGAGAAAGAACAACGAAGCTGGAGGTATCATGCTCCCTGATTTCAAACTACATTACAAAACTATTATAATCAAAACATTGTAGTATGGCATAAAAGCAGACACACATATCAATGAAACAGAATAGAGAGCCCAGAGATAAACCCACACATATTTCATCAATTAATTTGACAAAGGAGCCAAGAATATTTAATGAAGAAACAACAGTCACTTCAATGCACGGTGTTGGGAAAACTGGACAGCCACATGCAAAAGAATGAAACTGGACCACTATCTTACATCATATACAAAAATTAACTCAAAATATATTGAGTTTTGAAATATATTTCAAATCATAAAAAACAGAGGCAGTAAGCTCTTTAACATTGGTCTTGACAATAACTTTTTAGATTTCACACCAAGAGCAAAGACAAGAGCAAAAATAAACAAGTGGGACTATATCAAACTAAAAAATTTCTGCATAGCAAAGAAATCCATCAACAAAATGAAAAGGCAACTTACTGAACGGGAGAAATATTTGCAAATCATACACCTGGTAAGGGGTTAATATCCAAAATACATACAAAGAACCCATACAAACTCAGTAGTGAAAAACAAACAATCCAATATAAGGGCACTAATCTCATTCATGAAGGCTCTACTCTCATGACCTAATCACCTTTCAAAGGCCTCACCTCCTAAATATCACCTTGGGCACTAGGTTTTCAACTTAAGAATTTTGGGGGACACAAATGTTCAGAACACAGCAGAAGGGGAATAAGACTCCACCTTTTGGGCTTCCCTGGTGGCACAGTGGTTAAGAATCTGCCTGCCAATGTAGGGGACACAGGTTCGAGCCCTGGTCTGGGAAGATCCCACATGCCGTGGAGCAACTAAGCCCGTGAGGCACAACTACTGAGCCTGCGCGTCTAGAGCCTGTGCTCCGCAACAAATGAAGCCACTACAATGAGAAGCCCGCGCACCGCGATGAAGAGTAGCCCCCGCTCGCCGCAACTAGAGAAAGCCTGCGCACAGAAACGAAAACCCAACACAGCCAAAAATAAATAAATAAATTTATTAAACAAAAAAAAAGACTCCACCTTTTGATGAGAACAGTGTTTGGGATGAGAAATGTTTTCCAAATATATTAGGAAAATATAATATGCCACAGAATCTATGAAGATGTAGAATCCTCCTACTCCCAGAGATCTTTCAGTTGCACATATAATATTTTACATTTGCTCTTCCTGTTAACTTTAAACATCTTGAGGGAAACTAATACATACTGCCTACTATGCTTCAGGCAATATAATAAGCACTGAAATGTGTTTCTGCTGTATTAAGATTATTCAATTCTAATATAAAAATGGAAAGAAACTAAGTATGGGAGCAAATAGCTTGCAAGACATAAGGAGATTCATAAGACATGTTAAGTATAAATAGTAAACAAGTTATTAACCTGTGAGGCATGTTAAAGATAGAATAAACAGAACATAAATGTGTTGAACATAGACAAAAATAATGGAACAAATGAGAGTGTCACAGATAGAAAGGGCTGCAAGAACCAAGTAATTCTTAAACATTCATACTTTAAGGATCATGTCACTTCCAGATTGACAACTATGTTACCGCTAAATCAACCACTAATTGGTGACATCTATTCTGGCCTCACATAAGCTTTTCCCAAGAAACACAGATAAAACTCATTGCTGCTCAGCAGGCTAATTTAGGCAAGTTACAGCTGTGACCAGGCCTACTTGCTCCTGCATCCCTCCAAAAGAGCAAGTGTATGTTGGCTCCACTGCTGAGAACCCCATGCTCATCCTCAACTCTGGCCTTTCTAACTATACCACCAGCCAGGAAGGCTGATGCAACAAAGACAGGATATATGAATACTGATTAACATTTGAATAGTATGGTCCTACCACTCCCTCCCCTCCCCACATCCTATCTTAAATAGGTTAGCTACTCCATCTCTTTCCCCTTAATGTATGTTTTCAATTAATTTAGTAAAACATGTGATTCGAGTGACTCAATTGAGCCTTCCTGTTCCATGACCTCTAGGATGGCCTGATTACTAGTGTACTTGGAAGCTATCACTGTCATTTTCCACCCCAATAGGTGCTTTACAAGTAATATATTAGTAAATCCACACAACAATCTTATGAGGAAGGAATTGAGGAAACTGAGTCTCAGAGGCGAAGTAACTTGTCCAAAGTAGCACAGCTAATAAACAAGGGAGCTAGAATTCAGGCCCAGGATGATATGGCTCCAGGATCCACGTTCTTTTCCACTAGTCTCATTCACTTTTGCATCTTCAATACGAATATGATGCCTGACATATAGCATACTGTTCGATGACTTTAAATGGTAGAATCCTTGCTCTTAGTTTATTTGCCACATGGCCTACGATGAATTATCTAACTTAAGACTCAGTTTCCTCACAGTACTAATTTAACTATTATTTAAAGTTACTATTTGTAAAAGTTTTTACTCAGCACTTGGCCCCTAGCAGTTGCCTAAGTAAGAAAGGCTCTCTCTCATCCCCCAGCTCTAGGACAGGTTTGAGAAGGAACTTTCATCGTTTTCAAAGCTTAATCTTCTACCCTGTTTTAACCACACTTCCCTCATCAGCTAATCACAGAACAGGTGCATGTTGTTCAAGGCACGACAAGGTTCCCTCAATATTCCAGCTTCAAAATACTTAAGGAAATCTCTCTTTCACCTCATTCCTAGTTTTTGGACCCAACTATTTTTTCTTTCTGTGGGCAGTTATCTTTAGATAGCTCCTCTGAGAGGCGGGGCCATCGGCAGCCCCCGAGTCTGTCCCCGCTCCACACTCTGACTTTCGGCCTTGAAAAGAGCGTTTCGCAGGGAGCCTGGAAGCCTACTGCCTTCGGGCTGGGTAACCTCAGGGGTTTATCCCAAGCCCGAGTTCCTGGTCCGTAAGAGGAGGGGCATCGCTGTCTACGGCACAGGGGCGTCGCGGGACCCCGCGGCTCGGTTCACAGGGCGGTACGGCGCCCGTCACTTGCTAAGCGCAAGTGTCACTACAAGCTTAGTTTGCTGAACCAGTATCCACAGAGCCTTCAAACCCCATCCGCGCCTTCCATCATTCGCCCCCCTCCTCACCCCGACGCCCCACCGACCCGTTCCCGCACACCTTCCGCCTACCTCTTCTCGGTCGCTTCAGGACAAAGCAGGGCAGCCTTCTCTCTTCACCAGTGGTGTAACGGTGCGGTCCTCTTTTCTCACCGAGAGCATGGCTTCTCCTCACTACCGCTCCACACGCGAAGAGCGCTCTTTCCTCTTTAGCTCCTCCTGTGTGTGGTCCGACCGCTACCTGGCGGTCTCTCAGGCCGAGTTAGCGCGACACACCGTATTCCTGAGGCAAGGCGAGAGCTAGCTGGAGAGTCTCGACCAAGAGAGATGACCTGGCAGGTCCGGGCACCTCCTGCACCGCGCGACTAGAGGACAGCCTCGCGGAAGGAGCCGAAAGCCGAACCCCTCAGGCCACAGACCGGGGGTCGTGCCGAGGGGGTGCCTCTGGGAGAGTTCCTCAGTGAGCGAGCAGGGGGCGGGGCCGGCGTGGGGGCGTGGGCTGCCGGAGGAGGCAGGGCCTGGAGGCGTGGGAGGCGGGGCCAGCAGGCGCAGAGAGAGACACTCACTGGGCAGGCGGGAGATGGGGCCGGCGCAGCGGGGCGGGGCCCGGAGGCGGGAGAGGCGGGGCCGGCAGGCGCAGGGAGGGACCCTCATTAAACAGGCGGGAGGTGGGGCCGGCACAGAGGAGTGGGGCGGGTCCTGCCAGAGCAGGCGGGTCCCTGAGGCCGGGGAGGCGGGGCCAGGCCAGAGCTGGGACAGTCCCTCAATGGGCAGGCGAGAAAGTGAGGTCGACAGAGTGGAGCGGGGCGGGGCCGGCAGGAGTAGGAGGGGTCGGGGCCGACTCAGAGGACCCGCCGGCTACTTGGTTCTGTCCCAGGTGGAGGTGGCCTGAGGCACTTGGTTCCCTCTGCTCTCGTAGCTCTGGCGGAGTCTGCGCGATGGGAGACGCGGAAAGGCCGGAAGCGTCCAGGCCCCAGCAGGAGGAGGTAAACATTGCTGCTGCTTCCTCTCCCGCCCCCAGTCACGACTGACCTCTAGATTGCGGGTTGCGGCGGGGACCTGCAAGGTGCAGGAGCACTGTGAGAAATTTTATTCATTGCCTTCTGAAACCTGGTGTCGGCCCGGCTTTGAGTCCTCGCTGCAGACGGGTTTCGTCTTTTCGAGCGCCCGGGAGGCAGTCCCCGGGGAGGGGTGAGGAGCGAGCCGGGTTTCTGCTCCACTGCTCTGTTCCGGGGCTACCCAAAGGCAATGCTCTGAGACTTCAGACCGGGGCAAGGCGCACCCCCCTCCCATCCTTCCCTGTTCTGGAGCCCTAGCCGGGGAAATTGAGGCAAGGGCCGAGGACTGGTGGCTCTGCTGGAGAAATGCATGCCATCTCTGGGATTGGTAAAAGGACTTGGAAGGATGCCTGTGGAAATTGACACAGGTGGATGGGGTGGAGATGATAGGTAGAATGGCGTCGGGAAATCCTCACTAACAATGAAATGATCAGGTTAGGAGGCCAGTTTTCTCAGACCCGGCTAAACTAGCTGTGAATCTTTGGGTATCACTATCTTCGTTTATATGGTGGAAATGATACTTCCTTCACAGAGAATTAAGTAAAATGCTTTATGCAAAGTGCCACAGAAGTTGTGGGTGCTTAATAAAAACCTTAGTTAACGTGTTCATCTTCTCTGCTTCTATATTAGTAGAGGTACATAGCAACAGTAAATAAGCTGGGATTCATTAGATTGTAGGGTTGTAGGGTAGTTCAAATTGTTGCACTATAATTTTCATACCGTTATTCTGTAAATACTTCTAAACCTGTTGCTGTGTGTGGTATCTGATTATTTTAATAGAGTTTCAGTTCACAGAGACACTTGCTTGGCCCTACATTTCTTCAGAAAGTTGTAGATTCCAGATTTGGGATTTTATTTTATTTTATTTTGACTTTGTAAACATTTAGTAGCTAGTTTACAAATTGTAAATAGCCCTCAAACTTTTTCTTCCCCTCTTGAAACAAATATATTTAGTACCAATTTCCCCACTGTAATGGGACAACTCAGATATTTTTGTTTGTGCTAGTAGTACCAACACTTATTGAGATTTAAGACCTGGAAGTTAATTTTTATTTATTATCCCTATCTTGATACAGACCCACAAAGACAGAGGCAGTACTTTAGATCTAGAAATAATTTTAGTGAACACCTCTTCCACAGTTTTTAACTCGAAATGCAAGGGTGCCTTAAGTACTTTTTTTCTCTAGATATATTGGTGCAGCATGGGCCACCTGCAGCAGAATCACCTGGAAAACATTGTAAAAAATGTAAATTACTGGGCCTATGCCCCAGATGTAGTGAATCAAAATCTCTTGGGATGGGTCTGGGACTCCATTTTTAACAAGCACTTCAGGTGATCCTGGTACACATATTTTAAGAACACTGCCTTGAAGAGTTTATACCTGAAGGGGGTTTATGGCTCTTCTGAAGTTTGTAGATTTTGTATGTGCAGCTGTGAATCTCCTGATAAAGGGGGTTCAAAGTTTTTATAGTTTCTCAAAATTAACTATCATTAATCTAATTGATAGTCCCTATTTTCAAGGTAAGAAAGTTTAGGCCAGAAAAGATGAAATGATATGCCCAGGACCACACAAATCAGTAGCAGAGCTAGGTTTAAAACCAAGTTCTCATTCCTAGGCCAGTATTCCATCTGTTTTATTAGATTTGGTGGGAATAGGAAAATGAAAACACCTACAAATAGTGTATGGCTCTGACAGCATCCAAATATTCTACTTCACCTGAAGAATAGGAGAGAGGTGAAGGCAAGCAAATGAAAGTGGTGAAATTGGAGGTGGATGGGAGGGAGGGGCTGTGTAGAATGCCAGCCTAGATCAGAGCAGGGTGAGTGCTAGTTGGGGAATCTTGATCTAGATGGGTGCCCTAGCATGTCCTAGTAACTCTTGGGACCAGGTGACCAGAAACAGGAAGCACCATTCTGAAAAAGACGGTGGAATGTTGCCAAGGAATGACGATGAGAAGCTATTTCACATTCTCACTTAACACTTATGCAGTTACAACAAATTTGTCTACTTCAGGTCTTACCTGCTGTCCAATCCTGTTTACCACTGCCAAATTAATCCATCATTAAACCTGTGCCTCCGTGTCACTCCCCTCAAATAAATACTC
Organism: Leucopleurus acutus; assembly: GCF_964270905.1. Taxonomy (NCBI): domain Eukaryota; kingdom Metazoa; phylum Chordata; class Mammalia; order Artiodactyla; family Delphinidae; genus Leucopleurus; species Leucopleurus acutus. Next base: position 49,368,005 of record NC_139159.1, on the reverse strand, counting down.
CCAAAAGGGTCTCAGTTCCCACCAAAACCTGCCCAGCTCCTCAGGCTGGCAAAGTCCTGTTCAAGCAGCTTTTTCACGCTAACTGCCACATCTTAATTCAGGCTGTCATTTCTACCTCTGAAATCGACACTATAGTTGCTACCAAAATCTATGTTTTTTCTTTTCTAATTTAACCTACACAGGGATGTCCAATTTATCTTTCTCATGGCATCCCAATCCATGTTAATTCCTACCCAGAAACTCTCCATGACTCTCCATAGGAATGATTTTTTTTTTTTTTTGGCCGTGCCGCGGGGCTTGTGGGATCTTAATTCCCCAACCAGGGATCGAACCCGAGCCCTCAGCAGTGAAAGTCTTAATCACTGACCGCCAGGGAATTCCCAGGAATGATTTTAAACTGTGCTCCACAATGAATGCCTGTGAGGAGAGTTGAAGTCTCAGCCTCCCAGCCCCCCAGATATTTGAAAATCTTTGGCCCAGAAAACTCCAAACATCTTAGCCCAATTGAAATCCACAGTGTAGATCCTTTCTGTCTCATCTGTTGATCCTTGCTTTAGCCAAGTCAGGTCACTTCTACCTTTGCTTTACATCCATTTCAGCCAGTTTTAATCCCAGCTGGCTCTTCTTCCATTTGCCCTTTTTCTGTGAAGAGAGATAGTCTGCATTCTCAGCTGTGCTGCTGCTGCTCTATATGTTCTCCCTGAATAAGCACATCCATCCTCTTGGCGACTACTCATAGATCTCCACTGAATTAGGAAGGAGGGAGGTAGTGCCTCTGCCTACTACCATAGTGTTATATTTTCAGCTGCCTTCTGGATATCTTGAAACTTGAGCCCATTATCTTTTTTATTGACCAAAGTGATTTTTTTTTTTTTCGGTACGCTGGCCTCTCACTGTTGTGGCCGCTCCCGTTGCGGAGCACAGGCTCCGGACGCGCAGGCCCAGCGGCCATGGCTCACGGGCCCAGCCGCTCCGCGGCATGTGGGATCTTCCCGGCGGGGCACGAACCCGTTTCCCCTGCATCGGCAGCGGACACGGCGCCACCAGGGAAGCCCGACCAAAGTGATTTTTAAAAGGCTTTTGTGTTTGTAACTTGTTATGGCTTGGGTTGGTGGGGGGAGTTAATTCAAATTAAGCTTTTGTTAAACATCTAATGTGAGAAGTAAGAGGTTTTGTCTGATTCAGTTATTCTCCAGGTGCTGAGCACTTTCTGAGTCTCTTATTTCTCATTTTGATCATCCAGTTGTTGGAGCTGGAAACCTCAAGGGCATCTTCAACTCTTCCTTATCCTGTTGTCCAGAATCCAAATTTTAGCAGGAATTATTAAATCTACTTTTGAATATCCCTTAAATCAGTCTTTTGTGTTTCTGGAGCTGATATCCTCGTTCAGGCAAGAGATGGATAGTGCAATAATCTTTTCATTGTTATCTCCACCTCTAATTTCTCTTCTAATCTAGCCATGTTTCTCCAAAAGTGATTATAAAACAAATCTGATTCTGTTCCTTACCTGATTAAAAACTTTCAATGGCTCCCAGTAGACTGCATGCTAAGGCCAGATGCCAAAATGTTATATATCAAAGCAGACCACTTTGACCTGCTCCAACATTTTCAAAAAAATCAACATCTTAATATCCATTTAAAATGCAAAAAATAGGCACATCCCCCTTAACCTCAGATAAAGCTTGGAGATGGAGTACGTATTTTAACAGCTGAAAGTTAAAAAATGTTTTGTTTGCTTCTTTTTGTCAAAATGATGACACTGAGTAAAAAAGAAATTGTCAAAAGAGTTGTATCAAATGGCGATAGGAAAATAGCTATGGCAAAATTCATATATATTTACATTCAAGGCCCTTGCATGGTTTAAAACCTGGGCCAATTTTCCAAACAAAATCATAAGTACAACACTAATTGATAAAATTGACTTTTGTCTATTTTATTAGTATAATTTTTTAAGTTAATATATATAACTTATATAATAATATAATAATAAGTTAATAATATAATAATATAACTTATAAGTTGTAATAATATTATATATTATATTATATAATTAATTACATAATTAATTATATGAATAATTAATATATTATATAATTAATTATATTAATTATTAATTAATTGATTGATTATATATAATATAATTATATTATATTGTTATATATTAATATGTATAAGTTATATATAACATATATTATATATATAATAATAAGTATAAATAATAAGTATAAAATAATAATATAACATATATATTATTATATACAATAATAAGTTAAGTTAATATATAACTTGTATAATATAATAATATAATAAGTTAATTAAGTTAATATATATAACATATATTATTATATATAATATATTATATATATTATTTTATAATTACTTATAAAATCAATGGAATAGTAAGTCTGTTTTGATGAACCCATCACTTTAAATTGGTGTATAGATGATAGTTGAAGATTTATATCAAACTTAGTAAAGAATTACCTCGCGTATTTTTCAGAAGTTCTCTTAATTCACTACTGGCCAATTCTGTGGATTTATCAACCCTGTAAAATATGTGGATACCCGTAGCATTCAAAATGCATATGGCTAGTATGCTGCTGTCTGATGCACTCACGTACTTCTGTTGCCACCAGGATCAGCTGTCTTTATTTCCAGTGCTGTTTATACCAGTAGTACTTGTTTTGTAATGACTAATTAATTTATTCATTTTTGAATTTTTTAATTTATTTATTTTATTTTTGGCTGCGTCTGATCTTAGTTGCGGAACACGGGATCTTTTGTTTTGGTGCGTGGGCTCTTCGTTGTGGCATGCAGGCTTCTCTCTAGTTGCAGTGCTTGGGCTCTGTAGTTTGCTGGATGTGGGCTCAGTAGTTGTGGTGCGTGGGCTTAGTTGCCCCGTAGCATGTGGGATCTTACTTCCCCGACCAGGTATCGAATCAGTGTCCCTTGCAGTGGAAGGTGGATTCTTAACCACTGGACCACCAGGGAAGTCCTGTAGTGACTGTAATTTAATTAAATATGTGGAAACTAGTAATATGTGAGTATGAAAAGAAAGTTTTTTCTATGAAAACTTAAACTGAGAGCTTTGGAAAATTCAATAAACATGAATTGTTAACAAATTCTGTAGAATTAGATGTAAGCAAACAAGTATAAAAAGATTGGGGAGAATCATAAAAGAGATAAGGATTTTGCACTGAGATTGTGCTACCCTAAGTGTGTTAAAACTAGAAAGTATAGGTGTTGCGTTGTGCTGTCTTAATGTCAGAAAGTCTTGGGACTCCAATCAGTGTGACAACGACAACGTTTTGGCCTTGTAGCAGAAGATTAGCAAATTAATGTAAATGTTTTAAGTGAAATCAAATAGTTTAAGGCATATATACTTTTCTTGTGATTCCTTAATTTAACCAGTTTTCAGCTAACAGTTCTTAACTTTGAACAAGAGAGCTACTATTATGTTATTGTTACTATTAGCATTATTGTTTTTTTCCTTTTTGGTTGGTTTTGAAAAAAAAATCTTGGGTCACGCCTGAAAAATAGAGACAAATGTTTACCGGGTTTTTGTTGTTGTTTTTAACTGCCTGTCTTTAATCTCGTGTTATTCTTCAGTTAAGCAGAGATAGCTAGAGAAACTTTCATCTGAGTTCATCCAAAAAAAAAAAAGGACAACCTGGAAACACAAGTCCATGCATTAGTGGCTACCTTTCTGTATGGTATAAAACATTTCTGTCAGTTACTTTTATTACTGTTTTAAATGATTAAAAACATTTATTATTTTTTAATTGAAGTGTAGTTAATTTACAATGTGTTAGTTTACAGTGTACAACAAAGTGATTCAGTTATACATGTATATGTATTCTTTTTCAGATTCTTTTCCATTATAGGTTATTACAAGAGATTGAGTATAGTTCCCTTTGCTATACAGTAGGTCCTTGTAAAAACACATTTGAGAGTGAAATTTTAAATCTAATGTTTGTGACACTAGAGGGACCACATAGTTCTTAAGAGCACACTTGGAAAAGTCATTGTGAAGTGTTTTCTGCCTTTCTGGTTTATCTTCTTCTGTCGTCCTCCACATACCATAAAGTCCAGATATAGAAAGTTACTTCCAATTCTTAAAAATGTCATATGCCATCATGCCTTTTTTCATATTGTTTTTTCTTCTAAAATATGGGTTCTTAGCCCACATCCACAGAGAATACCCTGCAGAGCCTAGAACTTTGGGATGTGTGGTTCTCCTGACATTGTTTTAAAATGTGTGTGGATTTTTCTTAGCTTCAGGAAAATAAGCAATATATCATCTCTAACCCAGTTCAAAAGTCTATGTTCGTGAAAGCCCCTCTCTTTACGTGGCAGTATCTCCTAATTCAGCTTCTTTTCTTAACAACCCTCCTAATTACAAGTGATGATGATCAGATTAAATGACTTGCCTAAAGACATGAATAATACTTTGTGCTTTTTGTAAGTGAACACAATTTTGTACTTTAATGAACAGTGTAGAGTGAAATATGGTCATTTGGTTCACTTCACATTCTGCCGTAGAGGCAGCAATTTCCAAAGTGTTGATTTTCAATCTTATCTTTACTGTCTTATCATTCACCTGTGAAATACATCCTCATCAACAGCACACTTCAATGATCTCATTATACATAGTGATTTTAACCTGGTAAAGGAGAAGGCGAATGCATTTTGAGAAAGTTTTACTCTGAGATTTTTGAAGCTTGCACCAGTTAAAAATCACTGCTTTAAGCCTTATCGGTTTGGCTGGTAAGAACCAAAGGATCACTTTGGTTCTTTCAACTTTATTTATAATGAAATCATTTTTATTTTTCTTGCTTTTTCCTAAAATCAAATTTGGTGATTTCCTCCTCCTGTCATTTCACTGGTTACATCAGTACCATTTGTTAAATTAATTTTGCTTAGTAGGAGATATTTCAGTTGGCCCTTGAATAACCTGGGGGTTAGGTGCACTGACCCTTGGTGCAGTTGAAAATCCACATATAACTTTTCAGTTGGCACTTTGTATCCATGGTTCTGCACCCACTGATTGTCAACCAACTGTGGATGGAATAGTATTGTAGTTTTTATTGGAAAATATTCACATGTAAGTGGACCTGTGCAATTCAAACCTGTGTTGTTCAAGGGTTAATTGTAGTGTTTACTCTTTTTAACTTTAGTTATCTCACTGTTTTGAATTCTGGTTTTTAGATGTAGGCTGGCCCTAGTAGCTGCCATCCATACATATGTATGGATGTAGTTTAAGGCAAGGCTTTGAGTTCAGACCTATCTCAGTTCTAATCTTATTTCTGCCACTTACCACTTGTGGGATCCTGGGTATGTTATTTATGTACTTCAAGACCTAGTTGTCTCATCTGTAAAATGGGAATACTGTTACTATTTGACTGACTTGTACAGATTAAGCAGAATAAGGTATATAAAGCATCTGTGTGGTGACAGTTCAAAAGCAGCCTCAATACCGGACCCAGAGGACATGGTCTTATGTGTATATCCTGTTCTAGAGCCTGGAACTGCAGTGTCAGGATCTTACGGCTTTTTTGAGATTGCAGAGCCCTCAATGGCAACACAAACAAACAAAAAACTTGACCACTTCCGTTTCAAAAATTTGCTTAAATATTTGTGGAATGAATATTGAGTAAGTGCCAGGTACTATGCTAGGCTCTAGGGATTCCACAAGTGTAAAGTTGGTTTTTGCTGTTAAGAAGCATGGTCTAGAAGAGACTGTAGAGAAGTAACAGGGAATTAAATTGCAGTGAGCTATGTGCTATGTTAGGCACCTAATCCAGGCCTTTGGTGTAGTGGGGGGAGGAGGAGATGTGAGGGCACTCAGAGGAGGCTTGCTTTGAGTGGTTATTAGGTTATTTCACTAATGTATTGTGGTCTTATGTTAAATTTTTAAAAATCTAAAGGTATCCGGTAATCTGAGCACAAGGTAAAGAGAAATTAACAGCCCATTCACTTACTTAGCTAATGTTTATTGATGTTACACTTGACACAGTACTCTGGGAACACCACAATATATAAAAACTGGTCTCTGCTCTCTTGCTGATTATTAAAAATATATATATATATATATATACACACACACACACACACACACATATATGGCACTGTCCCCTTTTAGAGTGCCATCCTCTTTCCAGGCAGTATGTATTTAGGTATGTGTTTCTTACTTTATCCCATAGAACTTTGAGACAGCCCCAGTGAGACCATATGCAGTAAAGGAATGTTAACATGTAAATACCAAAAACCAATTGGTACATAGGAAGGGTCAGACAAACAAAGGCTACTAAGTTTTTGGTAAGGAGCTTTCAGATAAGTATTATATTTTCAGTTAATATTAGAAAAGAAAACATTAAAATTTAAAAAGTAGCTCATAACAGTAGCCTATTCATGCCAGCATTCTGTCTCTGTGAGAGGCACTGAAGGGGCATTTTGTCCACAACTTTAGAAATTTGTCCACTGTGACGTTTATGGGTCTAATTTTATACTTATCCTCAAAGTAACAATAATGACAATAATATTTTGAGAGATTACTATACACCAGGCTCTGTTTAAAACACTTTTAATCATCACAATTAACCTCTAAGGTAGGTATTATTTTACTGATGAGGAAACCAAGGCTCAGAGAAGTTAAGGAACTTCCTATAGCCACACAACTAAGCAAACACCATTAACCAGCTACCACATAACAGTAAGGATTCAAGCTGGGGACACTGGCTCCCAAAACGATGCTGTCTCCCGAACTTCCCCAGATGTGTGTTTAGATGTGAATAAAGAGGAAATCTCTCCATAAAATGGGTACTTGTACTTTATTTTTCACAGAGGTTATCTTCAGATACCAACGAAAATGAAGCAAAGTCAAATGAAGAGCCACTCCTAAGAAAGAGTTCTCGCCGATTTGTCATCTTTCCAATCCAGTACCCTGACATTTGGAAAATGTATAAACAGGCACAGGCCTCCTTCTGGACAGCAGAAGAGGTAAGTAGCAGCACCGTCATCAGCAAACATGTTCTCTAGTGCAGTGTCCACATTTTCTGTTGCAGGACATTAAAAATGTTTAACTTACATTATAAGGTACATTGAATAAGATCAGTTGTATAAGATAATGTTTGAAATACAAATACTATTTGTACTAAATAGTACTAAGTACTAAATAGTACTAAATACTATTAGTACTAAATAGTACTAAATACAGGGTTCTGCAATGTTTTGTGTTTAGATTACTGTCTATAAACATGTTTTCTGCTGCAAAAATGTCATCTCAGTCTGCCAGAATTTTACCTCCAATATATTTCAGAATATTTTCCATTTTTAAACAGAGTTTTGGTTTGCTGTGACCAAATAAGACTAGTCTTTACTTATGGTTAGTGGAATAAATAAAATTGCAGCCATAGCTAAAGCATGAAATAGTGAAAGCCTTAGAGACCCTCCTTTCAGATGAGAGGCTTATCTGATGGTGCAGAAGGAGCTGTCACATGGGGAGTTTGCCTGGGCAGGGCACTCGCTTCTGAGGTGCTGGCCTGAATTCACAGTGCTCCTCCCAGCCTGGCCCTGCCCTCAGCCACATCAAACCTGGCACAGCTGTGCCAACAGACAGGACAGCTGTGGAATGTTTTCTTGTAGTGTGGCAATTTCCGCCTAGGAAATGAGTTGAACACAGCAAATCAGAAGATCCTCGCTGGTTTGGTAAAAGGGCAGTTGGTCATGCAAGTGGTTGCTCCATAGTCTGCAAATAATCATTGTCTTCATTTTTGAATACAATGGATGATACCTGTATAGCACTCTGTTCTCTGTGTGTGCATGTTTATCTATATAGATAGATATATCTATTTGTTTAGATATATTTGGATCTATCTGTCTGTTTATTTATCTGTTTTTTGAGAAATTGACTCTTTACGTATGCTGTTGAGAATGCAGACTCTGGAACCAGGCTACCTAGGTACAAATCCTGGCTCTACCACGTACTAGCTGTGCCACTGGCAAAGTTGCTCTGTGAAACCTCTCTGTGTATCCTCATCAGTAAATTGGGCTAATAGTACCTAGTTCTGGTTGTTAGGATTAATTAGATGTGTAGAATGTTACTTGGCATTTAGCAAGCATCAAATAAATGTAAGCTATTATTTTACACAGAAGGGGGGAGATTTATACTAGAAATCAGAAGACGCCAATTTTTGAAGCTTCTGTTACATTGATTTTACCCACCTACCCATCTTTGTTATTTTATATTTGTTAACGTTATTAACATCTTTGTTATATTGTAGTTGGCATGTAGAGCAAAAAACCAACCCAAACCCAAACTCAGCATTTTCAAATTGGGCCATAGTGCTAGGCACACCTGACTGTCTCTAACTGTGGTTTTTAGAAAGTTTTTTGTGAGATGTGGTTAAGAGAACAAACGGAGTACATAGGTGGCTTTTTCATTCATCATGTTAAAAAAGTACTTGTGATACCTGGGTTTTTTTAATTCATCAAAAAATTTCTTGCATCTTTTAGGAAATGTAATATGTGTAGTACTATGACTTAAAAAACACTAATTTTTAAAATTTAAAATATAAAGTTGGTACATGTTTTATAGACAGCTGATAGAAAGATTCAAATACATAATTAATTGGGAAGTCAAACACATTTTTAGTTCCACATATTATTCATTTAAACAAATTATGTAAGTTACAGTTTAATCAACTCTAGATTTCATTGTTTTATCAGTGATTTAGCTTTATTCCTAAATATGCCTGATCATCGAAGCCTTGATTCAGAATATAAAGTTCTGGTGTTTGGGGTTTTTATTCAAAGCTACCCAGGCAGTTCTGTTAATCAGTAGTTTGTAATCAATCTTTAGATTGTAAAATTGAGAATTTATTCAAATGAGATAAAGCTGGGTGAAAAGTTTTGCCTTTTAGGAATGGAAAATGACTAATGTAGATAAGTTTAATATTTAAGAGAGAGCATATTGTAATATTAAAATTTAGTATCAGGAGTATAATACACAAAAACCAGGAAGATGTCAGTTAAACCCGAGTGAACTCTTAATAGAATAGGACATGATTTTTAGCTTACATATTTTAAAAGATGTATACAAATATTTCCTCTCTGCTCCATTGTATCCCCAACATTTAGCACAGTGTCTGGCATGTAGTTGGTGCTCAGTAAACATTTAAAAAATAAAGTAATGAGAAAAAGGACTTTGGAAAAGAACACAAATGATTGAAAGGATGAAACTTTAGTCTTTTTTTGGAATGGTGAAAGAGATTAGGGCTTTGTTAGAATAAATAAAAGAAGGACAAAAGACAATTACATATTTCAAATGTTTATGAGGTTATTATGAAACATACTTAAGAGATCTTCCTGAGACAAAATGATATCTACAAGGTACATTTAAAGACTATTTTACAATTGTAAATTTCACCAAACTCTAGAGTACATTTCTATTAATTCCAAGGACTAGTTCTAATAAACATTTTCCAAAATATTTCTATTTCCAGAGGAAGCCATATCTATAAATTGTTTTAAAACCCAGATTGTTATGTGCCTGACATTATTTCTGGGTATAAAAGTAGATTAGTCAGCAGTAAGGTAGCAGCTACAATTGCTTAACAAGTGCCTAGTTATCTGTCTAACACAATGGTAAATATGTATAATATGTTAAAGAAATGGCTGCTGAAAGGCATTAGTTTATTCACCTCAGTTCCTTCTTGACTGTTTCTACTCTCTCCCCATTTTTCCCCTTCCTTAATTCCTTCCAGATTTTGGCTTTCCCCCAAGCTTTATTGATATAGTTGACATATAACATCGTGTAGGTATAAAGTGTACAGCGTATTGCTTTGATACACTATGTATGGCAAAATGATTACCACCATAGTATAAGCTAACACCTGTATCCCATCACATAGTTACCATTTCTTTTTTGTGGTGAGAATAGGTTAATTTTAATATTTTGAAAGGACATCCTGGCCAGCTTCTCAATTAGCTAGAAGATAGATGTCTTCATAATGTTTTAACTTTGTTCTGTTCCTTTGTAATTTTCTTAGTTTGAGCTGCTATAATAATATCATAGAGTAGATAGCTTGCAAACAACAGAGATTTATTTCTCACAGTTTTGGAGGCTGGTGATTCTAAGATCAAGGTGCCTGCAGATTTGATATCTGGTGAAGGCTTGCTTCCTGTTTCATAGACAGCTGTCTTCTTGCTATGTCCTCACATGGCAGAAGGGGCAAAGGAGCTCTCTGAGGTCTCTTTATATGGGCACTAATGCCATTCATGAGGGTGACCTAATCACTTCCTAAAGGCTCCTCCTCCAAATATCATCACATTGACGATTAGGTTTCAATATGGACTTTGCGGGGACACAAATACTCAGTCTATAGCAAGAATGATGAAATTTTTTTCTTTTTCACATTTTACTGCCAATGAGATGTCCCACCTTAACTTTGAAATGGAAGTCAGTTTTCCATACTTTGAGAAGAATTTAAGTTAAAACTTTCGAAAATCTTTTTATTTCAGGTTGATTTATCAAAGGATCTCCCTCACTGGAACAAGCTTAAATCAGAAGAGAAGTATTTTATCTCTCACATCTTAGCCTTTTTTGCAGCCAGTGACGGAATTGTGAATGAAAATTTGGTAAGATTTTTGTTTCCACTTTTGTTCTCATTCAGCAGTTAAATGATAGTAATGGTGGCAAGATAATCAGACTGAGTCTGAAAAATGATGTCTAAGAAATGAACTTAACTCTTGAAAACATTTTTTCTGATGAAGTGTCAGAGGCAAGGATACATTTCTGTTATTTGACCCCCCAAAATATCATGAAATCAAGCATATTGTACCAATCAAAACTACTTACAAGGCATAAGCATGAGTTTGATTTTACCCTTAGATAGTAATCCTAATAGAGAACCTGCACCTTAATAATCTTTCCAGAGCTCTGCCATAGAGCACTGGGTCTGGCTTCCCATTTTTAAACTTCTATTATGGTTGGTTAGAAAACATGCTTTCTTATTAAAAAGAATGGGAAGATGCAAACTTTCATTATAAGCTTGTAGGGGCTTCAGTAGATCTAATTAAGGTCAATTCTACAAAGCAAAATAATTATTTTTGGTAGATGTTCTAAAATTTATTTGGCTTTATAGGCAGTATCTCCACCTAATAGGTCAGTTTATTTAATTGCTTAAGAATATAGTATGCAACTAATTGTGGAGGGTTGATGGATTAAGTAGTACTGCTTAAAATAATTCATAAGGTCTTTCTGACCTGTCTGTGGCATGACAGGTGATTTTTAAGTGATAATTCTGATGTCCAGATTCTGATTTGCAGTGTTTAATGAGAGCCCATAGAATTGGATATATTTGTTTCCCTTATCTTCTTAGGTGGAGCGCTTTAGTCAGGAGGTGCAGGTTCCAGAGGCTCGCTGTTTCTATGGCTTTCAAATTCTCATCGAAAATGTTCACTCAGAGATGTACAGTTTGCTAATAGACACTTACATCAGAGATCCTAAGAAAAGGTATTACTGCTGGGATTTTATTTACAAAGGTTTATCCTATTGCTTGATTCTGTTAATATTAAGGAACTAAATATTAGGGAAAGATTATTCAAATATGGAAGTTTAGGAGTACAGTATTTTCTATTGCTTAATAATGTGTTAGATTAAAAAAAACTTGTATAGGACCAGTAAATCTTTGGATAGTATATCTTAAAAAACTGTTCACACACTGTTCTGTTTAGAAATTAAATATTCTAATTTAGTCAATTTTGTATAAGACCAGATCCAAAGCACTAATTTGAGTTTTACTTTCACTTCTATATTTTATGGACATGCAAAAATACAGAAAAACTACAGGTCTGTTGCATACCATAGAATTGCATAGAATCAAATATAGTCTGATTAAAAACAAGTAAATTGGAGATTCCCTGGTGGTCCAGTGGTTAGGACTCGGCGCTTTCACTGCTGAGGGCCCAGGTTCAATCCCTGGTCGGGGAACTAAGATCCTGCAAGCCGTGTGGCGCAGCCAAAGATAAAAAAAAAAAAACAAAAACAAAAAACCAAGTGAATAACTTTGCCATTAATCTTTTGTTTTTACAGGGAATTTTTATTTAATGCAATTGAAACAATGCCATATGTTAAGAAAAAAGCAGATTGGGCCTTGCGATGGATATCAGATAGAAAATCTACTTTTGGTATGTAGCTTTAATTTATATATGATCAAATTAGCCTTGGGTTATACAATGCTATTTTACATGGTGTAGTATCACTATTCCTAAGAATTAATTCGAAACTGGTGAAAAATAATCTAAATCTATTATCTATTCTGTTTATTAAATTGAAAGTTGAAAGGTTAAATGTCAGCGCATAATTACAGGTAAATAAGAATCAGTCACATAGACTCTGACAAGAATATTAGAGCAAGACTATATGCTTTCAGTAATGTTTATTTTCCCTAAAATAAAGCAAGTCAAAGTCTTAACATTTGTCAGGGAACAAATATGTAAATTAGTGCACTCAACTAAGGCAAGAAACAGTTTGCAATAACAGGCTTATTTTTCACAGATAAGTTAAACGCAAACACCCTTTTGGGTGAGTTGAGATCCAATAACATCTTTTTACGGAAGCGATTAACATTGTTTCTTATAATATAAATATTTATTACATTTAATTAAAATATTCAGATATTTAATTTAAATAGCTCTAAGTACCTTTCTGATTTATTTCACAATTGGTTGTCTTTACTTTCTGGTTTTATTCATCATGTGGAGAAAGAGGTCTCAAATTTTTTGGTCTAAGTACTCCTTTGCACTCTTAAAAATTATTGAGGACTGATTATATCTATTGATATTTTCATATTAGAAATTAAAGCCAAGAAACTTTCAAAATATTTAATTATTAATGTATATTAAATTAACAGTAATAACCCATTGCAGTTTGAAATAAATAATGTATATTTATGAAAAGAAACACTATTTTCCCAAAAAATTGGAATGGCCTAGTTTTGGCCATTCCATTCTCACTGGAATGAGAATGGCCTAGTTTTTTATTTTTGCAAATCTCTTTAATGTCTGACTTAATAGGAGGATAGCTGGATTTTATCTGCTTCTGCATTCAATTTGTTGCAGAATGTTGTTTTGGTTGAAGTATATAAAGAAAATCCAACCTCCTTCAGATATGTAGTTAGAAAAAGGAGAAGTATTTTACCAGGCTTTTCAGATTGTTGTGAATATGTTGTGTAGCCTTTGGAAAACACCACTGTATATTCATGAGAGAATGATGGTAAAAAAGATAAATAGTGTCTTATTATTACTATGAAAATAGTTTTGACTTCACAGACCTCCTGGGTCTGTGGATCTCCAGGGATCCCTGGACCACACGTCGAGAACCAGTGATGTAGTGTAAGATATGGGCAAGATGTAGTGTATCAGGGAAGAAACATATATGTCTGCATTGCTTTCAGTTCATTTCAAGAATGAGAAAAGCAGTGATTCTCAGTGTGCATAAAATCATCTGGAGAATTTGTGGAAAAATCCTGCAGATGCCTGGTCCTCACCAGACAGTGATCTGCATTTTATACCCAGCTGATTTTCTCACAAGTGAATTGAGAAGCACATTTTGAGAAACATTGGCTTTAGAGAAAAACAAAGGGAAACGTCAAGGTGTTCAATATGCACTGAAAAGATTAGTGTGGATAGAAAATGATGGACAGGCTCACAGAAAGCATGTCTTTCATGATACTACCAAAGAAGTAACCTAGAAATAGAGAAAATAGAGGAGGGTGGCAGTCATCCTGTGACAATCTGCTTAGTTTTTTTAAAAAGTGAGATATACTGCTTAGTTTTTTAAAATATCTTTAAAGAACTTTAAAACATTAAATATATAGATTCAACCTTAATATACGTAATGAAATTACATTTCAAACATCAAAATAAGTATGAGTTACACAATCTTATTGCATTGCATCATAGAGGTTAGCTGTATCTTAAAAATATATCCTACTTTCCTATCTCTAAAATCATGAGGCCTTTACAATTCATTATAGCTTTTAGAAGAAATGTTTTGGAACATTTGTAGCTCACATCTATTCTTGAAAATTTGTAAAATTTACCCCTCATAATCCTTTAATCTTCTCCAAAAAGAATAGCCTTCTATAATTATTTCTGTTATGATTTTCATTCTGTAGCATTCATGTGAATGCATAGAATAGTTAAAATGACAATGTTCCTCTTATTCAAAGTTTGTATAAAATTATAGTCTAGTTCCCTTATAGATGAACATTCACATGACATCACATTTATGTCAATTAAAAATGAATCAATTATACCTATTATCTTATTAATAGCAAGATGAAAATATAGTAATCTATGTTAAATTAATGATAAATCTCCATCCTAAAACAAATAAGTCACTAGTCTAAAGAGCTATTTTTGTTTTCAAAAGGGTCAACAGAGCATAGTGTTCAAACATACATGTATGTACATATTGCATTCACAAACACGTACCTGCAAAAAAAAAAAAAACAAACAAACGCGTACCTGCACTCACAGGCATGTGTGGTGCACAGATATATCACCTCTTTTTTTGCATGTGGAAAGCTCTCCTTTGTCCACATTCCAAGACCTGCAGGAGTCCAGTGTTGGACCTAAGACCTGAAGTTGACATACCTTTCTGCTCTAGTAGGTAGAGGTGGCAAACTTCCTCCTCTGAAGACTTGGCCGCAGCACTAACTTGTTGATTGTGTTTCTTGGCAAAACAGTTGTGATATTATTATTAAAAAATATATGTAAAAGTATATATTATACATATATAAGCTTGAAAATGTCTGCAGTATATGATATTTCAGAAAATGAAACTATTTTTTGTCTCCCAGGGGAAAGGGTGGTGGCCTTTGCTGCTGTAGAAGGAATTTTCTTCTCGGGATCTTTTGCTGCTATATTCTGGCTAAAGAAAAGAGGACTTATGCCTGGACTTACTTTTTCCAATGAACTCATCAGCAGAGATGAAGTAAGGAATGAAGTATTCTTCTACTTATATTTGTAATCATAGCTGCTGTTCATTTATTTTTCCTTCTGCTGAAAATACTTATGGTGACACAAATATCCTGTTAATTAAAATAAAACAGGAAGTCATTTCTTCCTTGGATTTTAAGAATCTGTGTTTTCTTCCTACCTCTCTTACTGTTCCTCCTCAATCTCTGCCCATCCTTATGTACCAACGTACTCCTGGGTTCCCACTTTGGTCGCTCTCCTTCCCTATACATGACCTCCTGGCTGATCTTATTTATTCCCATGGAATCAGCTGCCACCTAGATGCTCATAACAATTAAAACTTTATCTGTAGCCTGGTTATTCTTTCCTGAGCTCCAAACCCATAAATTCAAGTGCATGATAGACGTTTTCTCCTGGAAGCCTCCACAGATATCGCAAACCTAGTATCAAGCTCATCATCTTTCTCCTGAAATGTGTTCTTCCTGTTTTCTCTGTCTCATTGAGTGCCTCTACCTTCTACCCAGTCATACGAATTTGAAATTTGGGAGTCATTTTAGATTGCTTCTTTTTTTTTTTTTTTGCTATATCCAGTCAGTCACTAAATCTTGTCTCCCTCTGTCTGCAACACTTCCATCTTTTCTACCATTTTTGTTTTCATCTGTTGATTACCTTCTCACAAGTTGCCACTTAAAACTTTCCTACCCCAATTAGGTAAAACTGACCACTCTTTGCTCTATGTATTCCTCTGAAACCTGAACTTATCCCTACCTTAGAGTCCATAACATGTATTGCACTTCTTTTTTTTTTTTAACATCTTTATTGGAGTATAATTGCTTTACAATGGTGTGTTAGTTTCTGCTTTATAACAAAGTGAATCAGTTATACATATACATATGTTCCCATATCTCTTCCCTCTTGTGTCTCCCTCCCTCCCATCCTCCCTATCCCACCCCTCTAGGTGGTCACAAACCACCTAGCTGATCTCCCTGTGCTATGCGGCTGCTTCCCACTAGCTATCTATTTTACGTTTGGTAGTGTATATATGTCCATGCCACTCTCTCACTTTGTCACAGCTTACCCTTCCCCCTCCCCATATCCTCAAGTCCATTTTCTGGTAGGTCTGTGTCTTTATTCCCATCTTACCCCTAGATTCTTCATGACATTTTTTTTTCTTAGATTCCATATATATGTGTTAGCATACAGTATTTGTTTTTCTCCTTCTGACTTACTTTACTCTGTATGACAGACTGTGGGTCTATCCACCTCACTACAAATAACTCAATTTCGTTTCTTTTTCTGGCTGAGTAATATTCCATTGTATATATGTGCCACATCTTCTTTATCCATTCATCTGTTGATGGACACTTAGGTTGCTTCCATGTCCTGGCTATTGTAAATAGAGCTGCAATGGAGATTTTGGTACATGACTCTTTTTGAATTATGGTTTTCTCAGGGTATATGCCCAGTAGTGGGATTGCTGGGTTATATGGTAATTCTAGTTTTAGTTTTTTAAGGAACTTCCATACTGTTCTCCACAGTGGCTGTATCAATTTACATTCCCACCAACAGTGCAAGAGGGTTCCCTTTTCTCCACACCCTCTCCAGCATTTATTGTTTCTAGATTTTTTGATGATGGCCATTCTGACCAGTGTGCGATGATATCTCATTGTACTTTTGATTTGCATTTCTCTAATGATTAATGATGTTGAGCATTCTTTCATGTGTTTGTTGGCAATCTGTATATCTTCTTTGGAGAAATGTCTATTTAGGTCTTCTGCCCATTTTTGGATTGGGTTGTTTGTTTTTTTGCTATTGAGCTGCATGAGCTGCTTGTAAATTTTGGAGATTAATCCTTTGTCAGTTGCTTCATTTACAAATATTTTCTCCCATCCTGAAGGTTGTCTTTTCATCTTGTTTATGGTTTCCTTTGCTGTGCAAAAGCTTTAAGTTTCATTAGGTCCCATTTGTTTATTTTTGTTTTTATTTCCATTTCTCTAGGAGGTGGGTCAAAAAGGATCTTGCTGTGATTTATGTCATAGAGTGTTCTGCCTATGTTTTCCTCTAAGAGTTTTATAGTGTCTGGCCTTACATTTAGGTCTTTAATCCATTTTGAGTTTATTTTTGTGTGTGGTGTTAGGGAGTGTTCTAATTTCATACTTTTACATGTACCTGTCCAGTTTTCCCAGCACCACTTATTGAAGAGGCTATCTTTTCTCCACTGTATATTCTTGCCTCCTTTATCAAAGATAAGGTGACCATATGTACGTGGGTTTATCTCTGGGCTTTCTATCCAGTTCCATTGATCTATATTTCTGTTTTTGTGCCAGTACCATACTGTCTTGATTACTGTAGCTTTGTAGTATAGTCTGAAGTCTGGGAGCCTGATTCCTCCAGCTCTGTTTTTCTTTCTCAAGATTGCTTTGGCTATTCAGGATCTTTTGTGTTTCCATACAAATTGTGAAATTTTTTTGTTCTACTTCTGTGAAAAATGCCAGTGGTAGTTTGATAGGGATTGCATTGAATCTGTAAATTGCTTTGCGTAGTAGAGTCATTTTCAGAATGTTGATTCTTCCAATCCAAGAACATGGTATATCTCTCCATCTATTTGTATCATCTTTAATTTCTTTCATCAGTGTCTTATAATTTTCTGCATACAGGTCTTTTGTCTCTTTACGTAGGTTTATTCCTAGATATTTTATTCTTTTTGTTGCAATGGTAAATGGGAGTGTTTTCTTAATTTCACTTTCAGATTTTTCATCATTAGTGTATAAGAATGCCAGAAACTTCTGTGCATTAATTTTGTATCCTGCTACTTTATCAAATTCATTGATTAGCTCTAGTAGTTTTCTATTGCACTCTTGTCTCTCTCCTCTACTGGACTCAAGTTCCTTGAGTGCAGAAACCTTGTCTTTTATCTTTGTGTTCTCAGTGTTAGACCATTATAGCCTTTTGGGTCACATTGACTAATCCTGGCTCCTCAGCTTATTTCTAAAGTGACCTTGTTAAGTTACTTAACTTCTCTGAGCCTCAGTTTCTTCAGTTATACACCTTAACAGGCTTTTGTTAAAATGCAATGAAACAATATGTAAAAGTACTTTTTGGGAATCCCCTCATAGTCCAGTGGTTAGGACTCTGTGCTTTCACTGCTAAGGGGGAGCAGGTTCAATCCCTGGTTGGGGAACTAAGATCCTGCAAACCGCATGGCATGGCCAAAAGAAAAAAAAATGCTTTGTATAATTACTTTGTGTTGTTTTGTGTCTTTAAATTTCTAATAATTTTTATTATTAATGTTATATATGATTATTATAGAGAATTAAGAGAATAAAATCATTCGGTCTCAACACACAGAGATAGCCACCTTCCATATTTTGTATTCTGGACAATTTCCTACATTTAAACCTATGTAAATATATACAAACATATTTTTATAATTTGAGATATTCTGCGTTTTTCATATTTTTTTGAGCTAAGATCATCTTTTTCACTAAGCAGAATATTATGAACATTATTCTATGACATTAAGCATTTTTCGGAAACAGTTTTGTTAGATTACATATTACATATCCTAATGAGTACATGTATCATTTATTTGACTATAATTAGAAATTTAGGTCGTTTCCTGGTTTTTTGTTTGTTTGTTTTGCTATAATGCAAAATGACTATCTTTGTATATAAGCTTTGTCTCAATTTCATACTATTTTCCTAAGGTAGATTCCCTAGAAATAAAACTACTAGAGTATAAGGCATGAACATTTTAAAGGCCATCATACTCACTTGCAGATTTCTTTCCAGAAATCAGATAACAATTTGTAGCCCCGCCTAACAATGTATGAACATGTCTTTTCTTACTATACCCTTACCAGATTTACTTGTTAAATATTGGATAAATTTGATAGGAGTAATTAGTATCTCATTAGTATCTCTAGTTGCATTTATCTGATTACTGCTTAGATTGAACATTGTTTTCATAGTGATACTAGTCATTTGTCTTTTTTTCTGTAGTTACCTGTTCTGGTCTTTTGCTTTTATTACCGTCGGTATATATTCCCAATGCACAGTAACTGATTGGGCTCTTTCAATAAGTATTTGTTTATTGAGTTTGTTATATTTATCACATGAATATAATATAAAATATGAATTTTGTTATATTTACTGCAAATATTTTCCCAGTTTGTCGTTTGCTTTTTAATTTTGTTTGTTCTTTTTTTTTTTTTGGGGGGGGTGAAGTAGAAGAGGATAGCTTTATTTCTTTGCTAGGCAAAGAGGGACACAGTGCGCTCCTGACCTCGAAGAAAACTACATTTCTCTGTTCGAATCTGCCCTTTGGAACTCAGGGAAGGTCATGGAGGCTGGAGTCTTGCCTACAAGAAATGGGGGACAAAAGGGCCTCCAAGCCTGGGAGCCCCACAGGGCCTCACTCAGTTTCACTCCACCCTTTTCTTTGATATTCCTCAATCTTGAGGACAGATATTGGACAAGAAAGGGAACAATCATTTTGGATAGAGATGTTAATCATAAACGGAGGAACCCTGTTTTAGGAAGACTTGGTTTTAATCCTTACTTCGGTTTTTATCTTTCCCCAAATCTTTCAGGGAAGTGGGTGATGACTGTTCTGACTACTTCCTGCTCAGATGGGGCATAGTCCTGCCTAATTTTGGGGCAATAGATACCAAATTAAACATATTTGAGTTCCACATCCTGGATCCGAGTCTTATATGATTAAGATCTCAATTCCTTGGTCCGGTTAGAGGTAAGAGTGACGACTGGAACTTTAGTAGACAGAATGGATCTCATTCCCTTAGGAATTCAGGATAGGTCTGAAGGCCAGTTTGGAACTGGTACTTAGGAGAGACTTGTTGTAGCCAGTTGTTTCCAAACTATCCCTTGTATGGTGAAAACCCATCAAGGCAATTCTGAAGACCTGGAAATAGGAAGCTGACCACATATCTAGCCGTTAGCATTATCAAAAAGAATCAGCATATGAATCTATAGGTAGAAGGTATGAGAAAGGCTAAGAAAACAGAATTTTCATTCCGCTTGTTGGAACAAATACTTAAGATTCCTGAAGGGTGAGATGTCCACTTCTCGGGAGTCTGCTCGCTGGCTGTAGGCAGGCTTGGCTGGTCAGTCTCTGGTAATCTTACTCTGGTGTGACGTACCCGTGGCTTTACTCCATCCCATTTTAGAGAGACGTGAGTAGTAAGAAGAATGTTATAGGATCCCTTCCTAGGATCCCTTCTGTTTCTCTTTAAGCTGCTGCTTAGGTCCTTGCTCTTTCCATACTTTCAGCAGCACCTTGTCTCCTGCTTTGAGGGGATGCAAGAGAGCTTCCAGGTGAGGAGGAGACCTGTGGAACATAAACTCATCCATGCATACAGTTAACAATTGACCGGTCTGTTGTACATACTGTTTAATTTTTTTCTTCCTGTGTTAGAGATGTTTCGCTTTTTTACTGTTACTACTTTTTCCCTTCTGGCTGCAAAGGCTTCTACTCAACCTTGATCCAGGTGTAATCCTCTTAAATCTTTAGCCAAAATCTCATTGAAGAGGGTGGGGGAATTTTTAAATCCTGTGGCATCCTTGAATTTGACATAGCTCAGAAAATTCCAAGTTTACAATACAGGAATGAATGTGTCTGAAATCACATCCACAATGGTCATGTAGTTTTATCATAATTACTCCATTTTGACTCTCAAATGCATTCCCCACGTCAATGTTAAAGCAGATGTACAATGCACGTCTGAAAGGCCACAAAACAGGCCGCTTTTTAAAGTTAAACCATGTATAGACCAGAGTGACTTCCTCATACCTCAATATGTGCAGATTTTTTTCTTTCGTTTCCCCTTTTGATTGCAAGTCTTTCAGTAGAAGACATTGATGATCAAAATATCTGTCCCTTGGTGCCAGGGTGATTCAGCTGTTTGCCCCAGGTGTAGATCATATCCCTTGGTGCTAGGCCTCCTTTGTATTTACCTAGTCAATCCACATTGGGGGAAAACTGATCAAGTATAGTGAACAAGCACAGAGGTATGTTAATGAGGACATGCTTTATAGGCTATACATTTTATCATTTATACCCAATTGTCACACAAGCATTGTACATGTGCTTTCAGCAATAGACCTAAACAAGCAGTGGTACATGATGAGTAATTACACTCTGATACCTTCACTGGGTAGTTTTCCTTTCCTCCTAAACATCAGGGCAAAAGTGTTACTAACACAATAACTTTCATAAATTCAAACTTCAATTAACAGAACTAGAATTTCATATCTATTGAAAAATAATCCTTTTCTCTAAAATTACCCCCATTTTCATAACCCAAGAGTCTCCAATTTCTGGAGGGACTAGGCAGAGATAAAAGAATATTTCAGTTTTTCCTACAGAGGTGTAACTTACCCAATTGTTCTAAGTCATAAGTAGCTTGAGGGGAAGGGCTTCCCTATGTCTGGGAAAACCATAAACATTATTTACCAGCCCACTCGGTAAGTAATCCTTTTGCTAACTTTTTATGAAGCCATCAGATTCTCCATTAAGATTTTAAAATTTCTTAACCAGCTCAGCTGTATGATATGAAATTTATCAGAGACCTGTATTTGTCAAAAGGGGTCCTTCACATAAGTCTTCTTGAAGATGAATTACCTTTGCAAAAGCATCAGAGTACAGCAGCAGAAAGAACTAAAAGGGCTCAGTTAAGCATCTGACTGCAATGTAATTGGTAAAGAAACTTGGTTACAATAACCAGGATTACATTTAACTTGACTGATTACCTTTAATTTAACATACCAAATAATCCTAGTTAAATATTTCTCTCTGAGATGCCTCAGGGGCCCTCTGAAGAATCTCAAAGTTAGCTGGAGATCAAAAGAACCTTTAGAAACTGCCAAACAATACTTACTCATTTTATACAAAGTGAAAAGATTTCAAGGGCAAATAGGAATCTGGTCTTGCCCTGGCCCACTCCCAGCAAAATCCATTTACCCAAATGGATTTAACCCAATCTTTGAAAATCCTGATCATGCACAACTTTAAAAACATGTGCTTTCTTATGGAGAATTATTCCTAAAGAGTTTACCCAAAAGCTCTTATCTCACTTGCATTACTTAACATTGATGACTCTAAAGACATGTCTATATTAATCAAACCAACAAGCTTAAGCCACCTTCAATAGCAGATATTAATTCAGTACTGAATATTTCCCAGATCATGTGGTCCTAAAATTTATCTTGGCCATTTTTCTAGACATTTAGATATAACTTGTAAGTGTTTACTTTTAAGTCAATTAGATAGAGCTCATTTACAAGTTAACTTTTATGTAAAGACTGAACCAGAGATCTGAATTTTTTTGCTTGAGTTTAAAAAGGCCTTCTTTCCCTGCCTTTTTCTTCAGTCTCAGGAACTAGAGATGGTCTAGATAAAATAAGTGTTCTGGCGGGCCCAGGCACAGGGGGAGAGAAATAACAATTCCTTTTCATGGGGGAATAGCTGAAGATCTTCCAGTTTTGTAAAAATACCCTGGGTGGGGTGTTATAAGATGGAACAGAGCTCTGATCACCCATAACAAGGCTAGTCCAGAAGGGAAAATCCCAACCAACATTCTGCCACAGGCAAAACCAGACACAATAGGACGGATTCCCTGGTGTTGTCACACGTGAGCCCTGTTAGTGAGCCCTGTTATTCAAAGACGTCTCAACCGGTCAATGTACTGACATGCATACTTACAACAAACATGGTCCCATGAACAAAACATGTACAACTCTTTTCTCAGTCTTCCTTATTTTCCTTTCCCTTCAGAAACAACCAGCTCTAGGCAAAATGACTTTCCTTTCTCTTTCAGCTTGTTACCTAGCTGCTCACTTTTATTATGTAACTGCGTGAATGCTTGAACATATGGAATTTCTCCTGTCTTTCTATTCCTATGACAAAACAGCTCTAGCTGGAGAATAGTATAATAATTTAGACTACCATTCAAAGACCATCTTTCCTCATTTGGGCTTCCCTGGTGGCGCAGTGGTTGAGAGTCCGCCTGCCGATGCAGGGGACACGGGTTCGTGCCCCGGTCCGGAAAGATCCCACATGCCGCGGAGCATCTGGGCCCGTGAGCCAGGGCCACTGAGCCTGCGCGTCCGGAGCTTAAGCTCCGCAATGGGAGAGGCCACAACAGTGAAAGGCCCGCGTACCGCAAAAAACAACAACAACAACGAAAAAAAACAAAGACCATCTTTCCTCATTTTCAAGAATGTACGTTGGCCAAACAGAATTACAATAGAATTTCATTTTTTTCCTAGTTATAGGTTTAGAACTATAGGTCGATGAGTCTGCCAAGATTTTTCCCAGGGGGCTATCAGATGGAGAAAGAGGAGGAGAAGGAGGGGAAGGGGAAGAGGAAGAAGGAGAAGGAGAAAAAAAGAAAACGGAGAAGAAGGAGAGGAGGAAGAAGGAGGAGAAGGAAAAGAAGAAGAAGAAGAAAAAGAAGGCGCACTTCCTATATTTGATTGATAGAACACTCACGAGCGGACCGAAAACAAAACAGAACCCTCGCCAGCAGACGGAAGACTTATGCCAGAAAAAAACAGACAGCACAAAGCTCAGAGTGGTTGCTTCCAAGTCCTACTTATCCCATGACCTTAGTCTAAGCTGCGCCTTACAGATGGGATTTCTGAAACAGAAAATCCCCAGATGGGAACCAAACGTTCCCCAGATGGAACCAAAAGTTCTTCAGAGGGACAAAATTGAAGGAGCCTGGGAGTGCACTCCCAGGGACTTACCCAGATTCTGGCAGAGGTGTTGCGACATCAGACGCTATCTTTTCTGCTTCCCCAAAACAATTCCTAGGAGTAGGATGTCCAGGGCAGTCCAGGCAGGAGGAAGAGAGAAAGAGAGGAAGAGAGGAATGTCCTCAAGGCAAAAAGGGCCTTGGCAGTTGCTAGGGCGGTCCCTCTTCCTCTGTCTATTCCCACCTCAGAGTTCCAGCTGCCAGGATGGCAGACACGGTTATGACTGGGGGCTCGGCCTCCAGGTAAGCGTCCCAGGTGATCTGGCTTCTAGGGACACCCCCCCCCCCGGACCGTCCCCGAGGCAGTCCCTTGGTGATCACCAAAATTGTTACCGAAAGCTTGGCCTCTCTGTATACCCGTGCCAAATCGAATCTCAGGGGACAGAGTTTTGGATGAAGTAGAAGAGGATAGCTCTATTACTTTGCCAGGCAAAGGGGGACACAGTGGGCTCCTGCCCTCAAAAATTGTGTGTCCCCTGTTTGTTCTTCTAATGTACAAAACCCTGAAATTCGTGGGATCTACTTTCAGAGATGAGTTAAATAGTCACACATACTTTGGTTTTGGCTTTTGAACATTTAACTCTTTAATGCCATTGAAATTTCTTTAGTACAAGTATGGAATGTAATATAAATAAAGCATAGGATAAGTTAGAATGTAACTTAATTTTATTTCACACACTCTTCGGAAGTTTTTCCTATTCTCTTTAAGTAATCCTTCCTTCTCCATTGACTTGTGATGTCTTCTTTATTATATATTAAGACTTCAAGTATACTAAAATCTGTTTCAGGGCTTTTTCTTTTTCATTAACCTATATGTCAATATCATGCCATAATAAACTATTTTAATTATTGTAGTTTTTTATGTTTTGATAATTAGTAGGCTAAATCTCATAACTTTTATTTTTAAAGTGTTCTTAAAAGATTCTGCCCATTTAGTCTTCCAGATTAATTTTTTAACTTAAAAACAACCCCACTAGGATTTTGATTAGAGTCGCTTTAAACCTCAAAATTAATTTTATTCCCTTATTGATTTAACAATTACAAGTGCCTGCCTTTGACTTACTCATCTCTGTAATAGGTAGCTAGCTGTCGGTTCTAATCAACACTACGTTGTCACCTTTCAGCAGTTCCTTTGAAATTCAGCCTTTGGTAATTTGAAATATCCTCTTGAGTCAAGTGGAGGGGGTATGTTTCACTAGTAAATTTTCTAAGATTAGCTATTTAAAGAGGTTTTTTCCTAATGGTTTCTTCTGGGAATGACAATTTAACTAGGTAAATAATCCTTGGAAAACAACCCTTGATTTGAGTCTTATCTTTCAATTGTCTGGGTTTTTGTTGTTTCATTTAGAAAAAGCTAAGCAGCTCTGATTTGTAATCCTCTAAAGTGTGTAGTCCTTCCACCATCTCCTCCCTTGTTGGCTTACAGATTCATTTCTTTTTCTTTGTAGTTTAGAAATGTTAATTGACTCTGCCTTGTTGTCAGTCTCTAATTGTTAATTTTGTTTAGAACTCCATCATCTTTCTATGTCTCTGACCTTTATCTTTTTGGTTTTTTTTGAAATTTTCGTCTGTTGTTTTCAGCTTTATACCATCTGTTCTGTGTTTTGAAATCCCGATTATTGTATGTTGAATCTCCTTGCTCTGTTCTCCAATTATTTAATTTCTATATCATTTCATATATTTGCGTAACTAGTCTGTTCTCCAATTATTTAATTTCTATATCACTTCATACGTTTGCATAACTATTCTGTTCTCAAGGTATTTCACAATTTTGCTTTCTTTTGTCGTTGAGTGATCTGCAATGTCATTTCTGCTTTATACAGCTTCAGATGGTATCCTTAATTCTTCAGTTTCCATTTTCATTACACTGAATTTATTTCTATCTTGAGCCATTCTTGTTTAATATAACTTGTGTTTTTGAAATCTGTGAGTTTCACCTGTTCTTTAAATACTTAATTGTTTTTCAATCATTTCTTAATTTTTTAAAAAACACTAAAAATGAGCGAATTTGCATTTTGATTCTTCTTTGTTTTCCTTTCCAAAATGCTTTTGGTTGCAGATTTGTTGTTAATTAATTCTTCTTTCATGTTAATGAACTGAGATTTGCTGGCATTGAAAATTTTTCATTATAGGTTATTATAATTGGCATTTTAATAAGGCTTGAAGAAAAGAAGTTCCTGACCCTGTTAATCCTTCTTCTGTCTTCCAGAAGTTCGGTGTTGCATTCCTAACTACTTTATATAATGCCTGATGCATCACTGTGTGAAAATAGCTGATTAAACGTCCTTTGACAGTGATATTTTTCTTCTATTTTAGGGGCTTCACTGTGACTTTGCTTGCCTGATGTTTCAATACTTAGTAAATAAGCCTTCAGAAGAAAGGGTTAGGGAGATCATTGTTAATGCTGTTGAAATTGAGCAGGTAAGCAGGAAAGCTTACATAATTAGCACATCTCTCTTTCTTTGATGTTTGTACCATTATTTCATTAGGTTGACACATGAAATTGCCATTTTGTAGGTCAAAATAGGTATCAGCAATATTATATGGTCAACCTGGCAGTACCAATAGATGATGTATTGCAGTTATTATGTCAACTTATAATTTGGTTTATAAGTCAGTCTTTATTATATATTAAGATCTTATGTATACTATAATTTGTTTCAGGACTATTTTTTTGTCTCATTGATCTGTCAAATTTTATGCCATAACAAACTATTTTAATTATCTTAGCTCTCTAGGTTTTTAGCTGCTAGAGGGCAGTGATGGTTTCTTGTTTTGTATTCTTAAACTAGCAGGGTATCTCGCTTGAAGCCATGCATCAAATGTTCACAGAATGAATAAATAAGTGAATTAGTGAATAGTAAAGTATGATTTAGGGCATGGAAAGATCTCTAACTAGAAAGACCTGGATGCTTCACTTAGAGTACTTTTATCATTTTAAAGAACTAGTTGAAAAGTAAAATAAGTTTTTAAACTTCTTTTTAATAGTGCATACTTTAACAGCCATAGTTATCATATTGAGAAGAGAGAAAAGGCATAAATCTTGAATCACGTTTAGAACTAAATCCAAATGGTTAATATATGTTTTTTTTTCTTTATTAAAACTTTACCACTGTGTTTCAGTATAATTGGCGTTCAGTTTATCTCCCAATTCCCAGATCCATTTCTATTTCTTTCTCATTTTCTCTGTTAATTGAGCTTTCTCTCTTTCCCAGTTCCCTTTCATAGTCATGTTCCCCACAACAATCATCTTAGGTGAATCTTTTTCTGGGTATTTCAGAACAAAATATCTCCTTTTTTTCTATTGAGAAAGCATATAAATTCAGGTCCTTTAGGTGCTACTTTAAAAAATACCGGCAGTGTAATAGTTTCAATTTACTTTGGCTATATGAGAATGTGAAATAATAATGTGAATAGTAACACCCCAAACATTTTTAAGCAAATGAGCGTTGTTTGCCATGTTGAAAGAATTTATCCTAGTGTACTTTCCTTGAACAAGATCAGTGACTTAGAAGATTAATAAAATTAGAACTCTCTTTTTATTTGGAAAACACATACAATTTATTGTTCTTTCTTTCTACTTTATTCTGTTTTTCTTTATATCTCAGGAGTTTTTAACAGAAGCCTTGCCAGTTGGCCTCATCGGAATGAATTGTGTTTTGATGAAACAGTATATTGAATTTGTAGCTGACAGATTGCTTTCAGAACTTGGATTCTCGAAGGTAAGGTGTTTAAAACGTATCACTGCTAGCTAAAATGTTATAGTGAGGTAAGGCCTCTAAAATACGTACTATATTTCACTGAAAGCTTTTGTAACATACTAGTCTATTTTTTTTAATTGTCCACAACAGCCTTGTTTTACATCAACAAATTGATTTTACAAAATCCTTAAATGAAACTTAAATGAAATTCATAACAGAAGTACATGCTGATAAATCTTAGAACTAATAAGCTCAATAAATTACATTATAATACATAATTGTAGGTATCTGTTTAACAGGACTATCTTTAAGTAATTGGATTCAATATACAAATATATGTTTACCCTCAGGTAAATCCCCATGTGTCTATATTATAATTTGTGGGTTAATGCTTTTAAATAGGAAATCATTATTAGGAAGACATTAACTGTCGTAATTTGACTCTTTGAACTCAGTTGTCTTTAAGTTATTTCTGTCATTTTGTTTATCAGAGATAATGTACCTGAATTTTCATGTGTGCTTTTCACATGACTTAAGAGGTGGAGGCTGCATGCAGCCAGACTACCTGGGTTTGAATCCTGATTCCACCACTTTCTAGCAATGTGACCTTAGGCAAGTTGCTTAACAACTGTCTCAGTTTCCTCATCTGTAAAGTGAAGATAATAATAATCCTTACTACAAATTATTGTTGATGAGTTGGTATACTTAAAGCACTTAAAATAGTGTCAGACATATAGTAAATGAACACTAAATGGTCATGTTGTATTCATCATAAGTGGAACATTCACAGAAATTTACTATGTACTATAATATGTTAATTAGAAATTATAGGTTTTGATTTCTCAGCATGGAAATGGAAGTTTAAATTAATGAGAAGAATTATGAAATCCATGATGCTGAGGTAATCATTACCTTTCTTGGTAATACATTTATTTTCTGGTAACTACAAAAATACTGTGATGAAAAAGTCAGATGGGGCAAAGATTTTTTGTAATTATAAACTGTAAAATATCACTATTTATGTATTTTAGTTGCAAGATCCTCTCTTTTTACTGATCATTAGTGAGAGAAATAAAGTTTATAATTACATTAATATGATCTCTGAAATTTATAAACTATGCATTAAAAGAAATTGTTTTTTTTCCTAAGTTATACAATATGTTTGTTATAGGAAAGTTAATTTGTTTACTTAAACCTTAAAGTGAACTCACTATCCTTTAACCCACCACCATATCCTCACACCCACACATCCACATTCTCCTGCTTATTGGAAAACTACACACCCCTGAGTCTAGTTTTTCCTTTGGGAACTTGCTAACTCTAGATATATAAAACATGCCTCCTAAGAAGAAAATCTGGATGTAGTATAAAACATTATTTTTCCACAGGCCTTCAAAATATCTCAATAAATTTCAAAAAGCAGATTATACTGACCTCTTAGATTTAATGCAATAAAATTAGAAATTAACAATAAAAGATTACCAAAAAGTTCCATCTTCTTAGAAGTTGAGACTATATTCTTTAAAATGAGAGTAAAAATGAAAATATAAACTAATAGAAAATATAAACTAAATGGCATTAAGATTACTATATATCACAACTTGCAGAATGCAGCCAAACAGATCCTCAGAGGAAAATTTGTAGCCATGAATGTCTATTAAGAAAGCAAGACAATTTAAAATACATGAACTAAACTTTGAACTCAACTACAAAAAGAATTATTCTTATAATGCTAGTTTTTGGTAAAATAAGAGATTATTTAAATTAGCAAATGGTTGTCATTTATACAGAATTCTAAATAGAAGCCACATTAATGTTGTTTTCAACTTATCTTTTAGTTTTGGATTAGTCAATAAATATTTGAGTACTTCTATGTGTCAAAACCAAGCTACTTAATTTAGGTTGGTCTTAGTTACTTTGTCCATGACATGAATGTCTTGGATCAGATTTTTTGGAAGATACCCAGTTTTAAAATCCAGTGAATCTGTGACTTGTTCTGTGCTCTTTCCACTGTATCCTGCTGTGAGTGATAACTCACCTTTTCACTGCCTCTTAGCAGTATTTCTGACAGGCAATTTCACAGAGTTCCACAGCTCAACCACGCCCAGCATATGTACTTTTTCTGGAAAAAAAATACATATAGCTTTTTTAAGATATAAATCACAGAACATGCAGTTCACCTATTAATAAATGTACAATTCAATGGTTTTAGTATATTTGCAGAGTTGTGCAGCTATCACAACACTTTGAGAATATTTTTATCACCCCACAAAGAGACTCTATACCCATTAGCAATCAGTCATTTCCTTTTCTTTCCTCCATCCCCACCATAGCCCTAGGCATTATTAATTTTTTGTCTCTTTAGATCTGCCTGTTCTATAAATCCCATTTCATATCAATGGAATCATACAATATATGATACATACCATATACTGGTATATGGTATATACAAAGCCAGTATAATGTTTTCAGATTTCATTCATGTTAACATGTATCAGTGCTTTATTCCTTATTATGGCCAAATAATATTCCATTGTATGATTATACCAAATTTTATTTATCCATTTATCGGTCGATGGAGATTTGGATGGTTTGCTTTTTTGGCTATTATGAATAATGCTGCTATGAGCATTCATGTATAAGTTTTTGTGTGAACATATGTCTTCATTTACCTTGGATATATAACTGGAAGTGAAATTGCTGGGTCATATAGTAACTCTGTTTTTAATCATTAGAGGAACTACCATACTCTTTTCCAAAGCCACTGCATCATTTTACATTAACACCAGCAGTATATGAGGGTTCCAGTTTCTCCACATCCTCACTAACACTTATTATCTTTTTTTCCTTCCAGTGTTATTGAGATATAATTGACATACAGCACTGTATAAGTTCAAGGTGTACAGCATAATGATTTGACTTACATACATCATGAAATGATGACCACAATAAGTTGTCTTTTTTATTACAGCCATCCTAGTAGGTGTGAAATGGTATCTCATTGTAGTCTTGGTTTGCATTTCCCTAATGGATAATGATTTTGAGCATCTTTTCATGTGCTTATTGGCCCTTGTATATCTTTTTTTAGAGAAACGTTTGTCCATTCAGATCCTTTGCCCATTTTTAATTGGGTTATTTGAATATATTCTTATCTGTGGTATTCCTAATTCCTGCTGGAATATTCCTAATTTTAAAAAATCCTCTTTTATTGTTCTTCATGGATCACGGAAATATCTCCATTTCCATCAAGCTTTATCTCCAGGCCTGCCTCTTGAATTCAGAAGCAGTAAAAAAGTTTTGTCAACTTATGTGCCACTTTTTGTTTGGGGTTACTATGGACAGCATTTATTCTGTCTTCCCCAATCATGGTCCCTTAACATCAATTTGATGATTATATGTTCTCTTATGAACTAAGAAACATATTTATGTCCACAGTACATTGTTGGTAATTTAATATTTTGTAGTATCATGTAGATGTGACTATCTAATGGTAATACCTGTGAAAAATGCCTATAATACCTATGGTGTTTTAGATTTCTCAAGCTGTGAAGACATTTTAGTCATTTTAGTTTGGCATTAAATCTTTCATTTCCATTTTAAAATAGTCTTGTTTTTTCTTTCTGCTTCTTTGAATACCAGAGATGCTCGTATAGTTTCTTTAAGAGGTTAATAGGTGATCTTAGTCATCTTAAAATGTATCAGCCTTGAGTGCTTCCAGGACCCTAGGGAATAGTGTGATCTTAAGGTGACTAGACAGGTGTTGGGAGACCTGAGTTATCTATTGTTCTTCTTGTGGGATATAATTTGGCTTCTTCAGAATGTCTAACAATATTTCTTTTCTTTTCAGGTTTTTCAAGCAGAAAATCCCTTTGATTTTATGGAGAACATTTCTTTAGAGGGGAAAACAAATTTCTTTGAGAAACGAGTTTCAGAGTATCAACGTTTTGCAGTTATGGCGGAAACTACAGATAATGTCTTCACCTTAGATGCAGATTTTTAAAACCCTCCCCATACATATCTAAACTTATCATTGGTAAATAGCAGTCTATTTTTCTCTGCTTAAAAAAAAAAAAAAAAACCCTAAAACATCTTCTTTAGGGCACAGGAGTTTGCTCAAAAGGAAATCCAAATATCAATCAAGTTGCATTTATAGAAATATGCTTTAATCTTCCTGTTTAACAGTCAGAGTATGACCTCTAAATGCTTTTGTTCATCGCTAAAATAAAAGATGGCATTATATTTGTTAAGAGCATGGCGTGGGGGGTCAGATAAGAGTTTGAGATTCTGTCCTACTTTGTGTGACCCTTGGTAAATCAGTTAATCTCTCTAAACCTCAGTGTACTTATCTTTAAAAGGAATGTAATAGTAGGTCCTAAATTCATAAAGTGTGTATGAGGATTAAGATGCAAAATCAGTTCTTAGCCAATACTGCTGTTGCAGCCTCCTCCTCCTTCCATCTCCCCCTCCTATTATTATTATTGTTGTTGTTAGTAATAGTATTAATTGCAGTGATGTGATAAAATACTCCCATCTCCTCAAAGTAATTGTGATTCTAGGTCCTAAGATCTAGAATTAGATTTTTGTATTTTTAATGTTTTAGGAAGAACATAAAGATTTCCTTAAAAAGATTATAATTTTCATTAACATGAGAATAACTTCTTTGAATTTCTCAGTGTGTAGTTAAGGAAATTTAGTTCTAAGTTGCTTCAGGCAGGATACTTATGGAGTGGAATCTAGGAGGTTATCATGATAGTTGACCTTGTAAGCAAAATGATTCTGCTCCTTCAAAAATTAAAAGGGTAACTTTAGCCAGACATAGCCCTGGAATGTTTAAAACCAGGGTGAATTAGCTAGAATAGCATTTCCCAAAGGGTATTGTAAAAGCTGTTAGCCCCTCTAGATATTTTGTGGGGTGGTGGGGAGAGATTCTGTGGTCAAATGAGTTTGGGAAATATTGTACACTCCATTCCTCTTTAGAATGTATAGTCAGTACATCAAAGACTGAGAAATTCTGCAGTACATAAACTGATTTGCCCCTGCATATTGCAAACCTACTTAACAAAGATCTGTTTTTCACCTGTTAACATCTCACCTAACTATTGTTCTTCAGAACATAGGTTGGAAAAAGCTGGCCTAGATAACCGTTCTATACATGGAGGAAGGGCCTGTGGACCAAGCAAGGGAGAACCTGGTAGGGATTATTGAACCATTTCAACTTTGTGCCAAGCTGAGGAATGTACCTGTGATTGACCTCAGCTATATTTCTTATACTCCCACAACTCTTATATGCTGTTATGAGACTTAATTCTTTTATGGAACGATGCCTGCTGCATGATAGCAGATGGTTAGGGAGACTGAGGAAAGGCCAGCGTCTGAGAAGTCTGCTCCCTCTATCGTAGGGAACTGTCAAGAGGTAGCCTGAACCCAAGCAAGCAGTGGGGTTCCCCACTCACAGCAAATCATTTTATACAATTCTGGTTAATAAGGTTTAGAAATTTTCTCTTTGCATAAATTTTTGCTCCATTCATTCCACAACTATCTAATGGATTAAAACTGGGAGTTTTCAAGTGGATGCAAAAGGAACAGGCCATAACTTTGTCTGTTAGAGAGGATATCAGAAACTTGAGCTATTTTGGCCTATAATAATACCATTTATCTGTTCAAGGCTTCATAGTTTGCCGAGTGTTTTTGCATCACCTCATTTGATCTCACAACAGCCTTATGAGCTTGACAAAGCAGGTAGTATTGAAATTTTTTTTTTTTTTTTTTTTTTTTGCGGTACGTGGGCCTCTCACTGTTGTGGCCTCTCCCACTGCAGAGCACAGGCTTCGGACGTGCAGGCTCAGCGGCCATGGCTCACGGGCCCAGCCGCTCCACGGCATGTGGGATCTTCCCGGACCGGGGCACGAACCCGCGTCCCCTGCATCGGCAGGCGGACTCTCAACCACTGCGCCACCAGGGAAGCCCAGGATTGAAATTTATAGATGGAGAGAATGAGGCTCAGCAAAGTTCAATGACTTGGCCAAGATCTGCTCATACTCACTGTCCCTACAATATATTTTTTTTTCTTAGAAGTTGTCTTATTTCTGATATTTAGTCCTTTGCCATCCATCTTCACTTCGTTTTCCCTATTTTTCCATTAAACTATCACATACTTTAATTAAGGTACCATATACATTCATTAAAGTATCATAGTATCATAAACATTTTAACTATATTGAGGAAATATGTTCAAAGACATTCATCTACTGCCATACAAAAACTTACATTTAAAATTGATAACATATCGGTAGTGACATCAGAATGCAAGAAGAAAAGTTTTATATTGCATATTCCCTTTGTTTTGAATCCAAATCTTTCTCAGAGGTGATTACAGGTGCCTTAATATGAAGCTTATTTATCGTAGCAATAAACCTAACTGTATTGAGATGACATTTTAATACTGAAATACTGGATTTTTAATACACTGGTTTATTATATTCAGTATTCTATCCCCTTTTCCTGGCTTCCAGGTTTCATATTTATTTATTATGTTTAGTGTTTTGGTTCTTAGTTCTTAGGAAATCAAGAAGTTGTGGAATCTCTTTTTAATATTATCTGACAGGCAAAGAAAAAAATTCAGAGTATGTTTATAACTTTTGTTTTAACAGCACATGTATTTAAATCATTGCTATAGTAAAGTTGGTTATTTAAGAATGTAAAAACTAGTTGTTTGATGACAAATTGCATTTATTAAAAATATTTCCTTGTAGCCATGTAGAATCATGACTTGGAAGGACTCAGGAAGACTGATCCAGTGCTTTCAGACAGGGCTGTTTTGCTGTTCAGTTACATACAATAATAAACAATTATTCTTACAGTTTAAGCTTACCTCAGTCATGTCTTTATATACGAAATTTTTCCCGTTCTCTCATTTTGGAACATTCAAAATTTTCAGCTCCTTTTGCCACTTTGGTTTTCATTTGTTACTGGAAAACGTAATTATAGAGAAAACACAACAACTTGTATATTTAAAAAATAAATTCTTTCATATTCAGAATTTTGCATTTTACATTTAAATATGCAAACGTCATACCACAGAATTCCCAAATTGCATTTGTGCAGATTAAGCTAAGGGCTGAATGTCACTAACTGATTTTCGGTGATAAAGAGAGCTGCTGCTGCTATAAGAATGCCAGTTGAATCCTGTAACCAGCTATTATGTTTTTGAACTAAGTTGAGTGAACTGGTAGCCAACTCAGGAACTCTTCCTCAGCAGAAATCTGCATGAGTAGCACAGAAGTGAAATCTGTATATCTTTGTTTTTCCCACCCTTCAAATGGTCTGCTCCTGTTTAGACAGCCAACAGGTTTGAAGGAAAATCTGATATTTCTGAGGCATTAGGACAAAAGAATTTAAGCCTTTAAATTTGGGGCTTAATTCTGTTAAAGAAAATACAGGTGAAAATGAAAGGCTGAAGAATTTTTTTTGTACAGGTAAAAGCATAACAATTCAGTCTTTTTCTAAGTTTCCAGGAACCTTAACTTATGTATCTGTTTTACAACCGTGTTTTGATTTTTCCAAATGTCTGGTCATTTAGCAAAGCTAGTATCTACTGTTTACATAGAAAGGTTTATTAGGTGTGGTGTACTTAAATATTTTTAATATATTTTACATTATGGTCAATCCAGCCAATCCTGCATATATAGAATTTGGTTTTTCCCCCAGAGAAATGAGTTGTTCTGTTATTTTATTAGTTTAGTACGTTAGAATAAACTGTATCATAGCTACATCATTTTGTGTATGTCATTTTTGAGTAAGAATGTTTCTTTGTAAGTGCAGGGACTATCCTAGTAAAGGAATGTATATATTTTCTATTTGAGTATACAGATAAATACATATTGGTATTACTATGTTTAACTATTCCTCCTACCACTCTTCTTTGACCTACGTGGGAACCCCCGCAGCTCTCTCTCATCTACTTCCTCCCAATCCATGAGCCTGCCTTTCTTTGTGTCTCTTTGTATCCAGCTGAGATTCTACAATCTATTCTATTACTAGTCGTAACATTCTCTATCAATACCCTGAACTGTGTTCTTCATCTGCATTTCTACCTTACATAGAAAATTCAAAGAAATTCCTCCACCCTGTTATGAAGCCACAATCCAGTTTTTCCATGTTTGCACCCCACCAGCCAAATACTGCTAGAGAAAAAGTCGTGTAAGACAAATTGGATCTACTATACATTCATGATTACCTACTGTCTTAGTCCATTTGGGCTGCTATAAAAAACTACCGTAGAGAGGGTAGCTTAAACAAGACATTTATTTCTCACAGTTCTTAAGGCTAGGAAGTCTGAGGTCAAGGTGCTGACAGATTCAGTGTCTGGTGAACCTTGCTTCCTGGTTTATAGACAGCTGTCTACTGGCTGTGTCCTCACATGGAGGGAGTGGTAACGGAGCTCACTGAGGGCTCTTTTACAAGGGCACTAATCCCATTCATGAGGGCTCTGCCCTTATGACCCAATCCCCTCCCAAAGGCCCCACCCCAAATATCATCATATTGGGGAATTAGGTTTCAACATGAATTTTGGTGGGACACAAACATTTAGGTTTATAGCACCTCCATCAGCATTGTCTGACAATCACACTACAGTTTCCTGGTAAACTTGTTCTCCATTCTCCTCAATTGCTTTTTCACGCTGTTTCCTCTGTCTGCTCCTACCCTCACTCCCCAAAGAGGAACCTATATCATCTCTTTTTTCTTTTTGGACTATGGGCACAACAGAGAGATTCTCAGAGTCAGCAGAAAATTTTGACAATTTAGGAGTTCTAAATCTAGAACCTAAGAACTTGGCAGTAGAATCCAAGTTACCAATTTCTATGCATGATTTCTGTTCTGTGCAGTCATTACAACCAGAGTGATTAAGGAGAATATCTGTTTTGCCCTCCCTTCTGGGAATAACAGCCACTTGATTCTGGGAGCTGTTGCTCCCACTCCCACCATGTGGTTCTTGCAGGGCTGCCAATGCTACTTCATCTGCACAATGTGTACTTCATATGTTTGGGCACAAGTGTGAGGCATGTGATCCAGGTGGGGCCGGGTCCTTACCTAAGGTTTTCTAATTGAAACAATTTTTATTCTAACAACAAAACTAGAGAAAGTGTCCTACCTCTAACTCCCCCTGAGGTCCAATCTTATCCCAATTCTTTGTAACCTTTCATTGTCAAGGTAATAAATGCCTACGTTTTGCCTAAGATAGTTCAAGTTAAGTTTCTTGATTGGCAACCAAAAAGACCCTAAAAGCAGAAATTGGTTCCTGGAAACAAAACAAAAACAAAGTGATTGGCAAGAACCAGGGTGTTCATGTGTGCATCAGTCCAGGAGCTGAGAGCCTGGAGTTTGCACCTTGAGCCCAGGGATTGCACCTTGGGTGGACCCTGAGAGCCGGGTGTTTGAATCTTCAGTGAAAGTGAAGTACTGTCTGGAGGACAAGGTGAAGAGTAGGGGAGGGAGGTAGAGCTGAGTTGTGAGTCTCAGAAGAGCAGGGTTTTTACAGAAGAATGTAGTGTCCGTGGTCTTCACACTCATCCTGCAATAAAAAAACAGCTGTCCTTGTTTTACGTGGCCTTTTCAGGTGACTTGTGCATCTGGGCTTTCTGCAACCGTACGCCACCTCTCACAACCACATCTGCGCTCTGTTCGTTTCTCCAAGTTGGCGTGTTTACACATCATAGGGAAAGAGAGCATCGCCAGTTTGTGTGAGTAATGGTCAAAGAGAATGTTCTTGATATTGTCTCACCAGTAACAATAGTGTCCAAGTTCTAAGAGGAAAAATGTGTGCTTCACTGTATCTTGAACATTTAATTCTCAACAAAATAATATTTTGTACATACCTTAGCATTTATAAGGTGATTTTTGCAATCATATTATTCCAATCATTTCATTGGTTCCCTAATTTTATGAGGAACTACTGTGTCATAATAATAGTTTATAAGGGATCTGAGGCTTAGACAAGTTAAGTTACTTGCCCAAGCCCATGCAACGAGTAAAAGTTAGAGGCAGGACTCCAACCCAGCTGTCATGGCTTTAAATCCCATCATTTTTTCACTGAGTGTACCCAAATTTCTATTCCTACTACTACTGGAAGCCTTTGGCTTCCTGCGGGTGGTACCTGCTCCGGAAGATCCTGGAAATGTTTTGCCTGAGGTTGCATTTCCTGACTTCCTCATGGTGGAGCCCTTGAGCCACTGGTTTCTAAGCCCAGAGGCTGCTCCTTTGCTGTGGAGCTAAGGAGTTAGATTTTGAAGAAAGACGACTGTTTCCAGTCCAGCTTGGGCTGCTTGGTCAGAGCGAGGCTTCTGGAAACATAGAAGGAATTCACGCTCAGCACTGGCCCTTTAGAAGGGCAAACTCCCAGCAAAAGCCCACAGGGAACATGCCCCCTGGCTGACTGTATAGAGATGAACGTCTAGATGACAGTGCCACAAAGGAAGCCCTGCATTTTAGCACCAACTGAAGGAGGAAGATCCTCTTTCCATAAACGATGCCAAGCAGTTATGAAACAACTGACAAACCACACACCCTTGTGAGGCATCAGAGCCTCGGACTAGTCACAGAGCCCCTTCGGCTTCTCCATGAGTTGGAGGGAGGGTGTGGTAGAGAGGAGAGGGGATGGTGGAGAGGGGAGGGTCAGAAATGGCAGAAAGGTGGCGCTTACCCTCTAGTCCATTCTGGGAGGATCTGGGGATGGAGGGAACATACTAGCTCTTGTCTATTGTACCTGAATAGGTCACGTGAGTTCCTTTGGCCCTGGATACCTGCAGCTCTCCTCTGCCTTGGTCTGAGGAGGGTGATCTATGTGGTTGGGGCAGGATGGGGGTATTTTCACAATTCGGAAATGGGAAGCAGGTTTCCTGGGAGTTAGGGGCCATTAAAAGATGCTTCATCCCATGAAGCCTAAATCTTCTTTATTCCTTAACAATTCCTTTATTTTTGAGGCTTTAGGTCTATTACTTGGGAGTGAATCTGTGTCCAGTCCTGTATTATTATTCCCTGTGAAGAGCAGGGCCCCACTGGCAACACTTTACACCTGCAGCACAGCTACAGGCTTGTTAAAACACAGAGTGCTGGGCCTCACAGTGTTTGATTTGCTGGTGTGGATGAGCTCAAGAATTTGCATTTGGAAATTCCACTCCTGGGTATATATCTGCTGGTCTTGGAGAGTCTTGGGGAGAGGCAGGAGGCAAGTGCAGCTCACCCTGGGGACACAGACACTGGAGGCAGCCACCCCTGGGAGCCCACCACTGGCAGGTACCATTGTGGAATCCTCCCTCTAGCCTCAATCTGTCTTGACCCAGTTAACTCACTTGCAACCCACAGAAAGTACCTCAAAATGTGGGACACTGCTATTGTGAGATGTGGGAGAGCACAGGCTTTAGAGCCAAACTACTTGATTCAAATCTTGGCACTACCAGTTACTGGCTGGATTTTGGCAAGTCATTATCTGTAAAAGTGGGAAGAAAAACAGTGTGGACTTCTTGTGTTGTTGTATAAATATGCAGAACACTTAAAAGGGCGCTCAGCACGTAGTAAGCACCCAATAATTGACGCTATTGTCTTATAGCTTCTGTCTAGCACTAAAATTCTAACTCTATGCCTGGAACACTCCCATTAGTTTAGAGAGACCTTAAAATCAATAGTTCCTGTAAGGCTGAGCTATGGGCCTCTGGCTTTGTCACCTCTAACAATTTCATCATAGTATAGGTTTCATTTCCATCTTACAGACTGATTTTTCAATTTTTTAGTATAAATTTCTAAATGGTCTTAGTATCTAGCATTTTAGTTGGCTGGGAAATATACTTGTGTGTTTCCTTAGCAAATAAGACAGCTTTACTCTGCCTACAACATTAGGAGCAAGTGAAATTCAGTTCACTGTAATTATCTATAAGGTGTAACATCGCTTTCTGCTGTTTTTACGAACATTCCCTTTTAAGGCTAATGCACAAATCACAAGCCTTCATAATGAATAATTCCCATTTGGTTCTATGGGTAGCAAAGTCAAGTAGCTGTAGTGCCACAATATATCATGGCTCTAAGAAGAAACTTCAATCCCAGTAGATATTATCCTGCTGTTCCTACAATGGATTGAGAGCTTGAGGGTCCAGGTTTGTGGCTTCTCTGCCTTGAAAGCCACTCATTGCACAAGGTGGGATTCAGACTGGCTTTCATTTGCAGTAGGGACCTCAGTTTGAGCCTAGGCACCACCACTGGGATTCAGGCATGGCTGGTATTTTGAGAGAACTGTTGTGGTGGCTCAACTGAAGTTTCTTTGCATGGGGTCTCCTGGGAGAGGATCAACTCTGGGGCAAGGAGGAGACAGATCGGATGGGTTTGACCCCAGTGCTTGGATGGGGCAGAGATTCTGAATGTAGCATGGAGGCCGTTGTGCAAACCCTCCCAGGTAGGACAAAGGTGAAGCTAGAGTTTGAAAGAGTGGTTTTACAGAACCTTGCCCATGTTGGGATACAAACCACACCAAGGATAATACAAAGAGGAGAGGTCCATTCCCCTTTGCAAGCCATCTTGTAATCGACTTTGGTGCCTGGCAGAGCAAGGGGGTGCCTGGTTGTTCCACCTTCTTGCTGTTGTAAATACACACACAAACACACACACACACACACGCATAGACATGTCCATATACAACTTTATACTTTTCCATGATTTTCCCCTGGGACAAATTGGGTCAAAGGATTGCAGAATTCTGAAGCTGTCCTATTTTTTAAAAAAACTATGTATGGAAGTAAAATATGCATACAAAGACAGGTCTGTCTTTTTTTTTTCTTTAAAATAATAGAGATGTTTATATATAAAACTTTCTTTTTATTAAAACTAGATATATTCTAAAACCTTTTCTTTGGCCTCAGAAGAGGAATTTTTGTTTTTATTTTTGTTTTGGCCACATTTCTATTTATTCCTATGGCAGATATGCTTAGCAGTGACCTCCAAAGCCATCCCCAACCCTTGCCTATTTTCAATGACAGAAGTTGGGAAAGCCACGCACTTGCTTTCCCAGATTCCCTTGTAGCTAGGTGTGGCTAAGCAGCCCAGTTTGGCTAATAAAACGTGAAGGAAACCTGCTGGGGTCTTACGGAGAAATAAGTTTTCCTCTCTGCTGAGAGTGAGTCTTATGAAAAGAAAATCTCTCCCAAAAATGCTCCTTTGTGCCCTGCCTTCAAAGAGTTATGTGAGGATGTCATCCTTGGATCAGTGGCAGCCATCTTGTGACCATGAGGCAACAAGCATGAGGAGAAACAAAAAGGGCAAGATATTGATGATGGGAAGAGGTAAAAGGCAAAAGATGCCTGGGTTTTGAAGATACTGTTATATGGCTAGACCAGCCTTGGAAACTCCTACCTCCTGTTTTCCGTTCCATGAGACGATAAGTACCAAGATTACCTGGGCTATTCTTACTCATGGCTTCTATTACTTATAACAAATGCATCTTAATTGAAACATGCTCCCCTTTTTTAAACAATTCAAAATGAGATCATTATCCTTCTCCTCTTATCCTGCATCCCTCACCCATAGCGTGGTTTCAGTACTCCCACTCTGATTACATTCTTTACAAAACATTTAAAAATGTTAAGACACCCAGGTCCATTTTTCAGCAATTCTGGCATCCTTCACAAATGTCCATTCCCACCTAGCCCTGGTTCAGCTTGGCTTTTGCACCTTTTGGCAGAGGACACAAGGTAACCCTGAGCAGTCAGCTGCCTTCCTTGTGGCTTCACCCTGCCGTCCACCCAGCTCCCCATTCCCCATGGCAGCAAGGCAAGAGAGGGTGTCCAAGGCACTCTTGGGTTCTGCTACTGGGCTGCCCTGCCTGCTTTTCATTTCAGGACTGAACCCCAGCACCCCTTCTTCCTGAGGAGGGGTCACAGTGGATGGGATCTCTGTGCTACTGCCTTTTAACTGAGACCATGTTAGAAATGCTTAATGTTCAAACCGGAAGCTTTGTTCTGAAAATAGTACACAAGGCGCTCATGCCTGGAATACAAAGAGCTCAGGGATTCTTTCAGATTCAAAGACAGCTGGATTCGTTTTCCCTTCCACAGGTATGTTTGGACTGAGAGAAATGTTTGATTGTGTTACCCCTGAATGGCTGGTTTTCTGTTGTGATTTAACTAATATTCAAGTTTCCTGTGACAGGAATAAATTACAGGGCTTATTCTATCCTGTAGCCCATACCTATCACAGGCAGCCTAGTGGGAGACTGTGGAAGTGCATGCTCATGCTGGGTGGGAAGGGGCAGGCAGATAAGGAATGCCCCCTTCCTGGCTTCGGGCTCAATACCTGAGGAGAGAGTGGAAGGGGGTGTGGCAGAGGCTCAGGTGGAGATACTGCAGGTGCATTTGGCACCAGTATGTGGTACAGTGAAAACAGTACTGGGTTGGGAGTCACAGAGAGCAGTAAGGTGGAAAGATGAGATACAATGGTCAGACAGATGAGAAAGATCTCAGTTCTACCATTTATTGGCCACGTAACCTTGGGTGAGTGGCTTAAACCCCTCTGAACCTCAGTTTTTCTATCTGTAAAATGGGTATGCCTTTTGATTTGAGGTTTAAAAGAGTATGAGGTGAGCAGTTCACTTCAGTAAAATAAGGAACCCGGATCTGAGCTGAGTGTACAAAGGGAAGAGTGCTGAGTGAGTGGAGACAGGAGTAAGGTCTCAGTTTGTGCCTGAGCTGGTCTTGGGGAGTTTTAATTGTTAAATAGTTTAAAGTGGTAGCTGACTCTCCTGTGGTCAGGCCAGGCCTTCCTTAAAGCTGTGTTACTCTCAGGAGAACCACTTGCAGGTTTATTTTATAGAGAAGGAGACTAAGGTCAGAAAAGTCAAGAACCTTGCCCAAGATTCCACAGCTATTGCAAGTTAGAGCAATAGCAACTGGAACTAGACCTAGGCAATCAGTTTTAATTTTAAATCTTCCTTGATAACTTGGCTTTTAAAACTTTCAGCCCACCAAGGGCAAAATGAATAAATTTCAGGCAATCCCCACCCTTGGTGCCCTTTCACCTCCCCTTACTCTCCAAACTTTCTCAACTATGAATTTTCCCACAGCTAACCTCATACTCAGTAGAAAACTTCCCCCCCAACTCAGGAACAAGATAAGGATGCCCACTCACACCACTGCTATTCATCATAGTACTGGAAGTTCTGGCCAGAGTAATTAGGCAAGAAAAGAAATAAAATGCATCCAAATTGGAAAGGAAGAAGTGAAACTATCTCTTTTGCAGTTGACAATTTTACATATAGATATGAATTTTTAAACTTGTTCAGAATAAAGTGTAAAAGGCTGATGACCTATGAGTATTTTCTCTCAGAAGCATATACTCTCAAATCAGTGCAGTAAATTCTGCATGTGAAATTTATTGCATCAATCAGCTGGTACAAACTGTTTTTTTTTCTTTTTCGATACGCGGGCCTCTCACTGTTGCGGCCTCTCCCGTTGTGGAGCACAGGCTCTGGACGCACAGGCCCAGCGGCCATGGCTCACGGGCCCAGCCGCTCCGCGGCATGTGGGATCTTCCCGGACCGGGGCACGAACCCGTGTCCCCTGCATCTGCAGGCGGACTCTCAACCACTGCGCCACCAGGGAAGCCCCAACCTTTTTTTTTTTTTTATTCTTAACTTTTCCATGGCCACTGAAATCACAGTATC
The DNA here is from genome assembly GCF_964270905.1 of Leucopleurus acutus. Lineage (NCBI taxonomy): Eukaryota > Metazoa > Chordata > Mammalia > Artiodactyla > Delphinidae > Leucopleurus > Leucopleurus acutus. Next base: position 49,324,845 of record NC_139159.1, on the reverse strand, counting down.
CACGGAGTAAACTGCCCTGCCCACACTGTCACATATTGTGTCTTCCCAGGCCCCTTTCTCCTCTTTCTTTCTCCAGTTTCCTCCCATCCTCCTCTTTTCACCTGTTTGAGGGAAGGATGGGCTCTATCAGTGGTTCTTAAAGTGTGGTAGCTGGATGAGCAACATCAGCATTACCTGGAAACTTGTGAGAACACAAATTCTCTGGCCCTGCCCGGGCTTACTGAGTCAGAAAACCTGGGTTGGGGTCCATAGATCTGTGATTTAATAAGCCTGCCAGGTGTTCTGATGCACACCCAAGTTTGAGAACCACTGGACTATGGAATAGAGTTAAAGCAGTAACTTATGTCTGTCAGAGAATGTTGGAATATTAGCTAAATAACGGTAGGAAATAAGTCAGTGGCAATGCAGTCAGGCATGTTGCACCTAGAATGCCAACCCCGGCTTAACTTGGCATCTTGGCAAGGACTGCCTGTTGGGCTGTTGCCTGGGCCCTGCCCCGGCCCCCTAGAGCTCCTGGGCCTCTGCCTGGCTCCCTCTTCCTGGCCCTTCATGCACTATGGCTCTTTCCTAGGCTGAGGAAGCTACCAGCCACCTCAGTTTGGTAACACTGTATTCTAGATAGCTTCCTCCTACCTATCACTCCAGAGTTTGGTTCTGTGTCTCTGAAATCTTGGAGGCTCAGCATCTTGAACATTTAGTTCTCTCTTACAGGCGCATGGAAATGACTGCACTGGAGTTCCCATCACTGGAGATGGTTCCTTTGTGTCTTCCCTGTCATTGGGAAACCCACATTTTCTTCATCCAACCCTCAGAGCAATGGCACCTGGCTTATCTGCCTACTTCATTTGTTCAAGGATCCTTTCACTACTGATCTCATTCTGATCAAAGTGCAACTATATGGAGAGTTACGGAGGCCCTCAGATGAGAAGGTGAGGAGGTGGAACTTTTGTTACCTTTGAGACTAGCAGCAGTAAGATTTTCTTCAGAGGTTATTCCTGCTACCAGAGGTAACTTGTGTGAGGAGAGGGACCTGGACAGTGAGCCTAGGCAGTCATGGTATGCAGATGTATTTTCAGCGTGGAAGTTAAAATATCCCCAACTTTTGGCTATAGGTGCAAGCCTGGTGGTGTATTACTGTAAGCCAGTGTTTGTCAAAGCTTGGGCCTTAGTTCACTGGCTTGGGAAGTGCCTGAGGGACCTGCTAGAAGATTCCTGGGCCCCACCTTATATCTGCTCATTTATACTTTCTGGGGGTGGTCCCAGAATTCTCATGCTTGGAGAGAATCTGGAAGTAATTCGTTATGTACCCCCCAAGATTTGAGTAGGTGTTAGATTAATTCCAGTCAGGATTTGCCCCGGAATAATCCATGTAATGTGAGTCATGTTGTAACGAGGCTCAGCTGTTATTGTAAATGCCCCCATTTTGTAAATGCTTCTTCTTGGCTGTCAGGAAATCATGGCCGAGTCAGTTTGTGGGCACAAATGAAGCCCCACTAAAGTCAATCTTCCACATTTCCTGTTCTTGCCCTCACCTGTTCCTGTGAAATCCGCAGCCCCAGGTATTTTGAGAGGCTGGCAAAGGTTGCCTCTCGTGGCTCGTGATCCAGGCACAGCCACCACAGGGGTCTGTTGCCATTTCCTCTCTGTCCCTGGCTCCCCCTGACACTGTCCTCCACTCAACAAGAGACTCCAGTGGTGCCCAGTGTGAAAACACCAGTGTCTGTGTCACGGTGTCATCTCCTGGCTCTGGACTTAATGCAGAGGTGGGGAGAATAGTTCCATCTCCAACTGTTCACCTTACTCATCACCAAGGCCCCAAAGCAGTGTTCTGTATGCATAATGTCTTTCAAATTCCCTCATGAAAACAGTTCCTCCAGCATCTGCCTCAAATTTTTCTTCAGAGGGGTTTAAAAATAGTCCTGGGGATTGGGTACATATTCTCTCTCTCTCTCTCTCTCTCTCTCTCTCTCTCTCTCTCTCTCTCTCCCTCTCTCCCTCTCTCTCTCACACACACACACCAACCACACACACAAATGCCCCTTAGGTCTACCAACCCGTGCAGATAAGCACCCTAACCCATGAGTTCTTCAAGGATCCAGATTCCAGTTGGAACTAAACTAGGACATCCTGATATTTAAATACATGCTGGACACTAAGTTTATTAGAGCCTTTCAGGGCAGGAACACAAAGTCTTTGACCTTAGATTTCCCAGTGCATTGTCTAGTGGTGTAGCCAGGACTCCAGTAGCCACAGAGATCTCCCTCCTTCCTATAGAGCCCCCTTGCAATTGAGAACAGCTGGTAATTTTGCTCTGCAAACTCAGTTCCACCCAAGAAGGTTGATCACAGTGTTCTGAGCACAGATGGCATCTTTGGAGCCCTTTGATGCTGAAGTTTGGCCCACTAGAGAAGAGGTACTTTTTAGAGATAGTTCTGTGGCTAGCAGGGAGAGTCTGAGCAGGACATTTAAAAATGGTAAGTAAAAATGTAATTCTAAGAATTCATTTTCATTGCATAGCTAAGTGTCTTGGCGTACGCATCTCTCACTCATAGGGCTTTTGATTTTGTTTTTTTGTGTGTTTTTTTTTTCCAACTTGATGTATTAACACTTAGTTCTTTAGCCCTGGGACAATTACCAACTTGATAGAATCATCACAGACTGGACCCGAAGGCAGCCTGCCTCTCATAGGGCTGTTGTCTGAGAAAATCCCACACTGACCTTCAGCTTGGCTGACCACCAGGTCCTGTAGGGATCTGGACAAAGTTCACTACCCAGTGAATTCTGCTGCTGTCTTTACTATTGAATCTAGAAGATGGATCATGGTTTTCTCTGAAAGTTTGGTCTCAATGCTTTTGTTAGGAAGGGAAGGGAAGGGAAGAGTGGAGTGACTCTAAAATGGATGTAACTGGGGCTTAATTTCAAAGGTCACAGATCTGGCCATCAGATGCCAAAATGAATGTAAGATCAATTTCCCCATAGGCAGCATTAAGATAGGAAATTGTGCAGAACTGTTGCATGATGCTTGGGCCTTTTAGATTAAGGATATAAAGAGGGGTTGGAGTGGAATGAGGAGGTACCATGGATGGATTTCTTTGGAGAGAAATGCTGTTTTGTTGTGAGCCCCCCTCTTTTGTGGGGAGAGGTGAAGGTACTTCCATTTCAAATCTAGCGAGGGGCTTCCATTGCACCCACTGGCGAGCTTGACCTGTTCTCCCTGCCCTAGAGAAACATAGGGGAGGTATCTGTGTTCACAAGCGAGAGAACGCAAGTGCTGTGGCCCAGAACTGAAGTGGTTGTGCTGGGGTGAACTTGCAGGAATTCCCATGAACCAGGGAAAAAGAGCTGGCTTGGATCTGCCTGAATCCTACCCAAGATGGCTCTTGCCAAAAGGAAGGGCACTCCAACAGTGAGGATATGTGTGGAGTGGACCCCCAGGAAAGCAGAAGCCGAGGGGACCTGAAAGCTGCCGGATAGAGGAAAGCTGCATCCCTTACCCTGTGGGATTACAATTGTAGTCGTCCATGGGGGCCCCCTCCCCAAGTCTTCAGAAGACCCCCCAAAGGAAAGAACCAGTGTTAAACAGCTGCCAGTCTTGCTGAGGGAAGAGCCAGTTTCAGGAAGCGATTTCCTGTTCGCTACCACACCTCCGCCCTGTACCGGAGGAGAGGTGGAGAAGAAGCCGGAAGTGCCCTGCCCAACAGCTTCTTCGTGAAAATTAGGGAAAAGGCTATGAATGTGAGTGGCGGCCCTCCCCACAACGTTGTTCAGCACCCAGTTTGCACAATTGTAAATGATGATCCTGAGACAAAACCAACCACATCGCTTTTTGCCACCGTAAGAAAATAGATTTGAACTGGGGGATGTCGGGGGGAGGAGGTATATTTGGTGTATTTTATGCTGAATCAAGTTAAAAGTTTTAATTAATATCTTGGACTGGACATTCAAATCATTCAGTTGATTTGTATTTGCAGCTTATGGACACTAGGAGAGTGTATAACTCAAGAAGGAATAAAAAAGTTTTCATCCGGGGCAGGGAAATAGTATGCTCATGAAATTAATTTTAAAATGTCATTGGGTGACAAAAATAAAGTTGCGTTTTGATTGCAACTCAATTTGTGCTTATTTAACGTACGAAGGAGGAAGAAAGGAGAGACAGAAATATTAAGTGAGTTGAATTGAATGAATTTACCCTACAGGTTTGAACAATTGTCTATATCAGAAAAATAGCAAACAGGTTTAACTCATGTACTGGGACTTTTTTTAAGTTGAAGAATTACAAGCAATGGATTCCAGGTGAAGGGAGATAAACTTGGACCCCTGGAAAGAGCCTAATTGATGTTGCTGGGAGAGTGAAGATGAGGTTCTCTAGGGAATGGAATTGTCACACTAAACATAACAAATATAGATCATGGCTCAAGGCCATCATCTTCATTGTGGGAACTGGTGGGTTGATAAATATCCTATTTGGTAGAGGACTTTGAGGAAAGGTCTGCAAGGAGAATGTAACTGCTGGCACTTAGTTCTTTTGCAGCTGGCAACCAGATACTGAGATCCCTCGTAAACACTGGGTAGGTGGCTAACCTAATTAAAGGGAGCCCTTACATAAGACATCAAGACTAACACCAGGTGCTTGGCTGGATTTGCCCAAGGTTCACTACCTAGGACTGGTTTGTGATATCTGAAGACATTTTTTAATGCTCCAGTCTTTGAAAACAACAAAAGGAATTAGCTGAGGACAAAAACATAGCTATGGATGAGTGATACACAGTCTGCTTAAAAAAAAAAAAGAGCATTCACATGTATGTGAATAAGAAATATACATTACAGATGTTTTGCTTAAATATCAATTCCTTCTCAAGATTTTGGCAAACTCTTCTAGCCATGAGTGCCTAATCTCAAATCTGATTCTAGCCCACTTTTTCCAAATCCTGCCCTTCTGGTCCTGGCCTGTGTTTACTGCTAGAATTTCACACTGATCTTTACCTCTCAAGGCCACCATGCTGCAGCACATTCTTTTTTTTTTTTTTAATTAACTTATTTACTTTTTGGCTGTGTTGGGTCTTCATTTCTGTGCGAGGGCTTTCTCTAATGGCAGCAAGCGGGGGCCACTCTTCATCACGGTGCGCAGGCCTCTCACTGTCACGGCCTCTCTTGTTGCGGAGCACAGGCTCCAGACGCACAGGCTTAGTAGCCGTGGCTCACAGGCCCAGTCACTCCGCGGCATGTGGAATCTTCCCAGACCAGGGCTCGAACCCGTGTCCCCTGCATTGGCAGGCAGATTCTCAACCACTGCGCCACCAGGGAAGCCTCTGCAGCACATTCTTATGCAGCTCCTCTGGCCTTGTCTTTTCTTGGCCTCAGGTTTTTCCATTCTGGGCTTGCTTTTGCTCACATTTTCTTCCATATTTTGCCCTCTGCATGGCCTCCGAAGACGTTTTCTTAGGCACCTGCTCATGAAAGCCAAATCTTCAGCCTTCAGATCTCTAAAGAAGTATATCCCAACCTTTTACTAATCATAGAACACCAAGAAAATGATATTTTTGTTTCCCACTGTAGATATGGAGCCCAGCGGAGGCTGCGGGTGACTAGCTCAGGGCTCCAGCCACTTGAAGACTGAGGGATCAGTGTCTTAGGGTTCACTTGCAGGGATCTTCTGCTCTAGACAAGCCTGCCTTGGTCACGTAGCTATGAGCTTAATGTCTGTGCTGGTTTTCTAGCTCTTTTTGGTCCCGCTTACCTCCCTGACTGCAGTGGACTCTGCTGTCCCACTCCGTTCAGCCTAGCCTCTCAGCCAGCTCTGGCTTCACACGGCCTGTACCCTTGCTACTCTGAGGGTGGGCCCCAGGCCACCACTGTAGACGTCCCCTGGGAGCTTGTTGGTCATGCAGAATCTCAGGTCACACTCAGACCTACTGATCAGGAATCTGTATTCTTTTTCCCACCCTTCTGGTCATATACCTACAGTTTATTCTAATTGCCTTTCCCCATTTGTCTGTTGGTATGTTTATTCTCTGGAAACAGAGTAATACAAGTTCTGTCTTTGAGAAAGAAAAATAGAAAACAGGAATATGAGTCTCCCTTTAAGAAGGAAATCAGTTTAAATAGGAAAACTCTGAAGGAAACACTCGAACCATTTATTTCAGCACCACTTGTAAATTGCTTTCTTTTCTGTTTGCTGATAAGAAGAACCAAAGGATCCAATATATTTTTTACCTTCAAGAGCTAAATATTTACTCATTACTCAGATGGAGACAAGGTCTTGATTAACTTGGTTTTACTATTCTAGGTGGTAGTTCTTTGTCATTCGGTGTAGAACGGTAAGCAGTCTCTTGATGTCAAACTTACTCATCTGATATGTAAACTTACCATGTGTTTGTGCCCTTCAGGAACCATGAAGTATGTTTTAGGTAATTATAAGAAGTCACAAAACATGACTGGTATAGGAGGTAATAATGGTTAACTGTACTTGTTAGTCAGTTTGGATATAACTGAACTTAAACCTTCCCAAGAGTTTTAAAGTCTGTTCCTGCCAAAAGCTAAGTTCCCTGTTCTAACACTCTAAAAACCATGTTCTAAGTTCTGGTATGTGAAACACCAGTTCTCTGTCTCCCCTTGTGTAGTGGTTAATATAAAATTTAAAAAGACAAAGCTCTGTTTATTCTTTAGTTCTACACATTCAGCACATTGATCCTATCATCTTTGGCAGGAAAAAATATCTTTGAGACAGAGCATTGTTAGGAAGACTGTCCCTCTTCCCACCAAACTAAATTTATTATATTTTACTGTTTCCTTTTATTTTTTATTTTTATTTTCATTTTTTTGCTGTACGTGGGGCTCTCACTGTTGAGAGCACAGCCTCCGGACGCGCAGGCTCAGCAGCCATGGCTCACGGGCCCAGCCGCTCTGCGGCATGTGGGATCTTCCCGGCCCGGGGCACAAACCCGTGTCCCCTGCATCGGCAGGCGGACTCTCAACTACTGCGCCACCAGGGAAGCCCCTACTGTTTCCTTTTATAAACTTTCTCCTCTGTCTGTTCAGAAGCAGTGTTTTAGAGCCAAATTCTGCTCTCTATAACTGATAGAAATTATGTTTATGGCTAAAGAAATGACATATTATTTTTTAAAGCTTTATGAATTATCCCATCTTCCTAGGTTACTTGTACTACTCTGTAAGGGAAATTCTATAGATATGCACCAAGATGCTGTTGAATGAGGAAACATGACCTTAGGGCCAGCGTAGTCATTTAGAAGGAAACCAAATGTGGAGCTGGGCCCGGCTGGGACACCCACAGTGCACGTGAGTGCCTGTATCGCATGAAAAGTCAATGCCACGAACCCTCCATCTGGAATGCTTGCCAGTCTCTTTTGAAAAAGTTGGGGCATTTATTGCTCCTTTAGGTTTTAGACTTCCATTGTGATTGGGGGATGAGTGTTTATGGATACAGTTGTTATTTTTTCCTCCCTTCTTTGGAAGTAATACAGCATAGTGGAAAGAAGAAGGAATTTGGGCCAAACATCTGGCTTGGGATCTTAGCTTTACCGCTTATACTGTGTGACACTGGGGTTATTATTTAACCTCTGTGCCTCATTTGTTAAATGGAATAAAAACAAGGCTGCTGTGAGGATTAAATAACATAATACATGTAAAGCACTGAGAACGATGCCTGGCATTACTGAGAGCTCAGTCAGTGGGGTTTTTTCCTCTCCCTTTCATCTGCCTCTCTCCCCCTGTTGCTTGGCACATGGATATAAATTTTTTTATTGAAGTACAGTTGATTTACAATATTATATTAGTTTCAGGCATACAGCATAGTGATTCAATATTTTTATAGATTATACTTCATTTATAGTTATTACAAAATATTGGCTATATTCCCAACATACACAATATATAATATATGTATAATATATGTAACTTATGTATATATTGTGCTGTATAATATATCCCTGTAGCTTATCTATTTTATTGTACCTCTTAATTTTCTACCCCTACATTGCTCTTCCCCCCTTGTCTCTCTCCACTGGTAACCACTAGTTTGTTCTCTATGTCTGTGGGTCTGATTCTGTTTTGCTATATTCATTCGTTAGTTTTATTTTTTAGATTCCACATATAAGTGATATCATACAGTATTTGTCTTTCTCTGTCTGAGTTATTTCACTAAGCATAATACCCTCCAGGGCCATCCAGGCGCATGGACATTTTAAGAAAGCAGATGAAAATGGGGCCCAGCACAGCTCTCCCTCTTTGTATTTTCTAGTATCAGTGTTCTCCAGTTCCACCTTTGGACCACCTTCTTTCTCTTCCATCACTGCATACCCTCGCAGAGTGATTTCATTTGTTTCCATGGTATTAACTACTTACTAATCATATGTTGGTGACTCTCAGATACTCTTCCTCTCTCCTGAACTCCAGATCCACCTTTCCATCTACTCACTACATACCCAGCAGACCCAGATGCCATTCAAATGGAACTCATTATCTTCCCTATCACTTGCAACATTATATTTAAATTCTTTTTATCAGTATATTTTGCTGAATTGGCTCCATGATCTTTTGAGGGCAGAGATTTTTTCTTATTTAATTTTGAATCTTTCATGTTCAGAACAGAACTTTCTTTCATGTTCAGAACTTTTTATCTGAAAAAAAGTCTTTATTTTACTTCTTATTTTGAAAGATATTTTGCTGGCTGTAAAATTCTGGGTTGAGGGGTTTTCCTCCCAGTACTTTAAAGATATATCTCCATTTGGCTTGCATAGTTTCTGACAAGAAGTCTCTGTAATTCTTACCTTTGTTTCTCTGCATGAAATATGTCCTTTTTCTCTGGCTACCTTCAAGATTTTCTTTTTCTGTTTGGTTCAGTATGTTTCAATATGATGTGTCTGTGTGCTTTTGGGGACGTGTCTATCTTGCTTGGGAATTCTCTGAGATTTTTGGATCTATGGTATGATGTATTTCATTATTTTTGAAAAATTCTTAGCCATTCTTTTTTCAAATAGTTCTTCTATTATATTCATTTCCTCTTCTCCTGGATTTTAAAATATCTATCTCTATCTATCTATCTATCTATGATCACTGATATAGTCCCATACCTCCTGGATGCTCTGTTGTGTTTGCTTGTTTCATTCTTCTTCTTCTGTATGTTTCAGTTTGGGTAATTGCTACTGATTTACCTTTCAGTTCACCTTTTTCTTTCCTTGACTCTCAATTCTATTGATGATATCATCAAAGGCACTCTTCATTTCTGTTACTGTGTGTGGGTGTATTTACTTTCTAAGTATTTTTATTTGATTATTCTTATCATTTCCATGTCTCTGATAAAATTTTCCATTTGTTCATGCATGCCATCTAGCTTTTCCACTAGAGCCTTTAAAATATTAATCATAGTAATTTTAATTCCCTGTCTGGGTCACCTCTTGGTTTGGTTCTATGGATTACTTTGTCTTTTGACAGTAGATTTTTTTCTTGCCTTTGTGTGTATATATATATCTCATAATTTTTTATTGAATGCTGCCCATTGTATGTAGATCAGTAGAACATGAGGTATATAGTATTCGTGCCTGAAAATGGGCACACAATTTCTTCTGCTAGACCATTAGTGTATGTATGTGTTGGGGGGGTGAGTTGGGAAGGATGAGTCAGTTTAGTTAGGAGATGAGCTGAATTTAAGTGCTCTTGTTGCTATTATTATGTTCTACGTATCAGTACCATCAACTTCAAATTCCTCTGGTGTTAACCTTCCTAGGGTGGGAGCTGTGGTGCCAGAGAGTTTTCCTCAATGTTCCTGCTCTACTTTTAGCTTTCTGATTTCCTTGTGCACCTGTGCCACAAAGGGTCTCTCTTCATGCTCTTTTCCCTAAGTGGTAGACTACGGTTGTTTCTTACTTGATACTTGCTAGTTGGTGGGGGGCGGAGTCAGGAGTTTTCCTCTGTTATCCTGGTCTATTTCTGGTCTTAGGTCTTCTGTGTCAGCATTTTAGCTTGGAGATTCAGTCATCCTACTCCTTCCCAAGGAAGACAAACCCTGTCTTATATGTCTGGCAGATCTTGTGTGGGAGGGAGTTTCCTACTTCTCCATCAGTGATAGGAGACCTTTAATTGTATCGACATGGTATCCTGGGCCCAGGACTGTTTCCTGTCCTTCCCTCAGGGAAGCGTTCTTTTTCTTTTATGCTTTCCCCAGCTACAGTGGATCTTCGCATGTTCCTTGGGGGCAACAGAGTTTGCTGCCCCACACTTAGTCACTTAAGGCTTTACTCTGGAGAGGTGAAGGATCTGGGCAGGGTTTTATGTTTTTCTTCCTAGAGTCACAGTGTCAGAGCTGGGGTGGGTATGGGGAGGTAGTGTGATCTTTCTTTCCTCCCCCAACCAGTCTTTTGCTGGTGCTTGCCATTGGCTGAACCCAGCCAGAAGCCAGGTGACAAGGGAACCTGGCAAATACAATCCACAGGGGTCGGCCTCCCAGGACAAGAGCAGAGCAGGGAGGGTTGGGGATTGGAAGTGCAGGTGCAGGAGTGGAGAATAACCAGTGAGCATATGCATCTTTTATAATGAAAATAAAAATAATAAGAAAGTCAGAAGTTGAGACAGTATCCAAAGGGATGGGCCACTGGATCTGGTTGGATTGGGAAAGATACAGAGATAGAAAGAATCTAATGCAGTAGGAGATAAAGTGGAGGTCCAGGCTCTGGAGGCCTCAGTGAGGAGAAGGTTGATGAAATGGGAGTGAAAAATTGAAGGAGCTGGAAGGATCAAACAGTATGCTTAGGGAGGAAGATGGAATCTAGAGTTTATAAGATTCTGTCAGAATTGAAAGCATGGCCATAAGTAAGGATGGCTGAAGTGGGTTGTGAGAATCAAAGGATTGGTGAAGCCAGGATATTGGATGGGTAGTTTGCTTAGATCTTGATGGAATCGAGGATAATAACAGCACAGAACTGGAGAGCAGAAATCTGGCACCTGATATTGTCCTCAGGAAATGCAGGGATGGAAAAAGAGATCTGATGTCAGTGACAAGGAGAGAAGGAGACAGGTATAACCTGTGTGTGAAAAGAGCTGTTTTTATATTACTATTACTGCTTCTACTCTTACTACTGTTACCACTATGACGAGTATGCTACTGTTATACTCAGGCCAACTTCCAGATAATAGTATGTGTTTTGTGGTCTGAAAGCATTAGTGGGGGAGCTGGGAGAGTTTTGACATGCTCCTTCTGGCTCGGTAGTTCCACTACCCTCATGCATTTCACACAATATGCTCCGGCCACTTTGAGCTTGCTTTTCTTAAATGGTGGCCATTTAAGTTGTTTTCACATTTCTCAATGCCATAAACAATTCTGTGCTGAACTTCTTCACGTATATAGACATAACTAACATTTATTACCAGGCTCTGTGTGGTGGATATACCCTGAGATGGCACCCATAATCCCTGGTCCTGGTATTGATGGCTTTGTGTCATTTCCTTGTCTTGAGTGTGACCAGGGCCTGTGACTTACTTCTAACCAATAGAATACAACAAAGGTGATGGGATGTGATTATGTTACATTCCATAAAACTCACCCTTGCTAGCAGACTCATTCTAGACACTTTCTCCCTTGCTGGATTTGAAAGAGTAAGTGGTTATATTAGGAGATCCATGAGGCACGGAGCTAAGGGAAGTATTTAGGAGGTGAGGATAACTGCCATTCAAAAGCCAACAAGAGACCCTTCTCCAGTTGAGCCGCTGGATGGAAACCGTCTGACTGACACCTTGATTAAAGTTTTGCAGAGGACTCAGCTAAACCATGCCTAGACTCTCAACCCACAGAAACTGAGATAAGACATATATATTGTTTTAAGTAGCACACTTTGTGGTAATTTGTTATGCAGCAATAGAAAACTAATATTCTCTGTAATAAATACTTTGCAGATATCATCTCAGTTGATTTTCACAGCAGCCTTAAGAGGTTTATGATATTATTCCAGTGTTTATAAATGAGGATTCTCAGGTTCAGGAAAGTTGAGAAACTTGCCCAGAGTCACACAGCAGGTAATGAGAAGGAATTTGAAGGCAGGCTTCCAACTCTAGAGCCCATGGTCTTAACCTGCCTTTGATAAGATTTCCAGATTCTTGGTTTTGGAGACACTGTACCGACCTTTCAAAAAGTTTGTATCAGTTTGCAGTTTTACCAACAGTGGATAAGGGTACCTATTTCTCAACATTCTTGCCAGTATTGGTTATTTGTTTTAAACATGATAAATTTACAAGTAAGTAAAATCACAATTTCTAAAATTTGCTTTTCTTTGAATATGTCCTCAGAATTTTTTGTTTGTTTTCTAGCTATATTTTCTCTTTCATGAGCAGTCCATTTACAGATAGTACTCTCTTGGGGTATTATGGTAAGAGAGGGCAGCTAAAGTGGGATGCATCTCTAATTTTTGTCTTTTCAAACAGGGAAATAAGTTTTAAATTAAATTAAACCCTTAGTGAAATGGCCACACAGAGAACTGACATAGAATGGCATTCTGAAACCTAAATGACCTGTCCATTTATAGTTTATATCCCGATTATAGAGCCCCTGGCTATCAAAGCACCTAAGAAAAACTCATTCCTATCTCAAGAAGGCAAATACACTCCTATGGATTCTACTTAGTCACTTATTAATGTATATTTTCTGTGTGCTTGGGTGAATGAATTCTGGAGCTCTGTGATTAATTTTTCTCCACTGTGCCTTTCTGAAAAACACCATCCTACAAATTGTGCTTCACCCAGTACAGTTTGAATACGCAAATAAAATAGCTTAACAGCGATTAAATTTAGAAGGCAATATTTTTTATGAATTTAAATTTGTCTTTTCCCTTGAGGGAACCCTACAAATTTACGAAGTTTTGCAAATTTATCCAAGGAGGAAATACAAAATGACTGATTTCTGTGGTAATTTTTTCCATGGCATTATTATTGAGCAGATGTTTTCTCTTTCTGAATGAGGACAAAGAAATCATTTCAGTTCATGAAGTCACAAATTTCAGACACTTCTTTTTTTTTTTAACATCTGTATTGGAGTATAATTAATTGCTTTACAGTGGTATAACAAAGTGAATCAGCTATACATAAACATATATCCCCATATCTCCTCCCTCTTGCATCTCCCTCCCACCCTCCCTATCCCACCCTGGTAGGTGGACACAAAGCACCGAGCTCATCTCCCTGTGCTATGCAGCTGCTTCCCACTAGCTATCTATTTTACATTTAGAAGTGTATATATGTCCATGCCACTCTCTCACTTCGTCCCAGCTTCCCCTTCCCCTTCCCATGTCCTCAAGTCCATTCTCTACATCAGACACTTCTTAATGAGAATGGAAATAGTTTGATTATGAAGATGCTCATTTTTGTGGTATAGTGGTTGATGCTAAATTTAATGGGAAAAACAGTTAGGATTGCAATACCCAGATTTTTCTAAATAGAGCATTCAATCATTAACCAGTTAATTAATGAGATTTATCACAATTTTTAAAAATTGAAGTAGAGTTGATTTACAATGTTGTGTTAGTTTTTGGTATAGAGCAAAGTGATTCATATATATATATGCTTTTCCAGGTTCTTTTCCATTATAGATTATTACAAGATAGTGAACTGTGCTATACAATAGGACCTTGTTTTCTATTTTATATATAGTAGTGTGTATCTGCTAATCCCAAACTCCTGGTTTATCCCTCCCGCCACCTTTTTCCTTTGGTAACCATAAGTTTGTTTCCTATGTCTGTGAGTCTGTTTCTGTTTTGTAAATAAGTTCATTTGTATCTTTTTTTTAGATTCCACATATAAATGATATCATATATTTGTCTTTCTCTGTCTCACCTACTTCACTTAGTATGATAATCTCTAGGTCCATCCATGTTGCTGAAAATGGCATTATTTCATTCTTTGTTATGGCTGAGTAGTATTCCACTGTGTGTGTATATATATATATATATATACACATACATATCTATCTATCTATATATATAACCACATCTTTATCTATTCATCTGTCCATGACACTTAGTATCATAATGTTTTTGAAATCAGAAATCTAGGATTTGTAATTACAGTAGGAACATATTTGTGAAAGCAAACATTACTTCCCCGGCCTGTGGAATGTTTCATAATTGAGCAAGCCTTGTGTGGATTGGCTCATCATGATGCTATGAAGATGAAGAACTTGATGATGATTGACAAAGATACCTACAACTTATTAAGGGTTTACCATGTGCCAGGAATACTATCTCATTTAATCTTCACCACAGTCCTATGAATAAGAGCTATTATTATCCCCAATTTACAGATGAGGAATCCAAGACTCAGAGAGGTTAGGTAGTTCAAGATCACATGGCTAATGAGTGACAGAGACAGCATTCAGACTCAGGTATGCTTGACACCAAAGACTTTGCTAGACCGCGTCATGCAACTCCACAAGCTTGTATTCATTTTTGAGCTACTCACAGGAC